>NW_006159888.1:823019-901462 GCF_000334495.1 Tupaia belangeri chinensis | reverse complement strand
CTCTTCTTTAAAAGTTTTGTAGAATTCAGCAGTGAAACCATTGAGACCTGGACTTTTCTTTGTTGGGAGGTTATTTATTGCTAATTCAATTTCATCGCTTGTTACAGATCTATTCAGGCTTTCAATGTCCTCCTGAGTTAATCTCAGTAGATTATATATGTCCAGGAATTTGTCCATCTCATCCAGGTTTTCTTCTTTGTTGGTGTATAGTCGCTCATAGTATCCTCTTATGATGTTTTGTATTGCTACTGTGTCTGTTGTAATGTTTCCTGATTCATTGTGCATTTGATTTATTTAGTTCCTTTCTCTCCTCTTAATTAGTCTAGCTAATGCTGTGAATGGTGCATCAATCTTTTTTATCTTTTCAAATAACCAGGTTTTGCTTTCATTTATTTTCTGTATAGTTTGTTTATTTTCTATTTTATTTATTTCTGCTGAATCTTTATTATTTCTTTTCTCCTGGTGTCTTTTGGATTTTTTCCAACTCCCTGAGGCATGATATTAGGTTCTCCTTTGCCACCTTTCCATTTTTTCTTACACATACTAATTTCTATGAACTTCCTTCTTTTTCTTACACATACTAATTTCTATGAACTTCCCTCGTATGATAGCTTTTGCAGTGTCCCATAGATTATGGAAACTGTGTACTCATTATTGTTCGATTCCATGAATCTTTTGATTTCATTCTTAATCTCTTCAGTAGTCATGAAGTCATTCAGAAGTAGGTTATTTATTTTTCATGTATTTGTGTATTTTTGAGGGTTTTTCCTGAGATTAATATCAAGTTCAATTTTATGATGGGAGAAGATGCTGGATATCTTTCTATGCCTTGAATCTATAAAGGCTGGTTTTGTGTCCTATCATGTGGTCAATCTTTGAAAAAATACCATGGGGAGCTGAGAAAAATGTATATTTTTTGGTTTTGGGGTGGAAAGTTCCATAGCTGTCTGTCAAGTCCATCTGCTTTATGGTATCATTTAGGTCTGAATCTCTTTGCTTATTTTTTGTCTCATCGATCTGTCTAAAGGCGATAATGGGATGTTGAGATCTCCAACAATCATTGTGTTACAGTTCTATCTCTCCTTTTAGATCTAGTCTTTCCTTTACATATTTGGGTGCTCCTGAGTTGGGTACATAGATATTTATAAGCGTTATATCTTCTTGATGAATTAGCCCTTTTACTACTATAAATTCAATCTTCTGCATGGTCTAATCTGATTTTAATATTTCCAAGGGAGGTTTGATTTCCTGTATTACAAATTTATCACTAACAATCCCATTTGATTCTTTTTTATGGTGTCCAATTTTTCTTTCATATCATGGAAAGACTTCCTCAGGTCTCAGAACTCCATGTCTCTTTTCTCTTGCATCTTATAGAGTTTTGTTTCCATAAATATTCTAAATTCTTTTTTTTTTTTTTTTGTAGTTTGGTAATATCCTCTAATTTTTTCGTACATGGAGACGAGCTACAGTGTTCCTTTGCAGGAGATGTATTACTTGGTTCTTTCATCCTTGAAACTTTTCTCTGATTTTTAGTTATTTGGTAATGTATTCACTTTTGGCTTATTTGTTGGAGAAGGATTCTGTAACTGTGAGCTCGTGAGTTTCCTTGACTGTGAAACAAGTCAGTGCTATTTCCTTTCTTCTACTGTGTCCTCTAGTGTGGAAATCACAGGAGGAGTTTTGAAATCAGATTTATGAAGGGGAGTTTCATTCTTTGTATAACTAGCATAGTGAGGGGCAAAGAATTCTCTAAAACTCACAATGTTCAGGTGTTTAACTACTATGCACCTAGCCTTCTCTAGGCAGTGGGTAAGAGCTGAGCAGTAAAATAAGAAAATAAGGTTAAAAAAAAAGTAGGAAACAAAAATAGGAAGAAAAGCAATGGAAAAAAAAGAAAAGAGCTAGAACAAAAAGAGGAGAAAAAGAGAAATCATGTCACAGAGAATAAAATTGAGTTAAAAATGGAAAACTGCAAAGCATGCTTGTATGCCACATGAAGGAACAGCAGAGGTGAGGGGAGAAGAGCCCAATTAGCAAGAGAAAGGCACAAGGAAGGGGATAGTAAGCTGTTTTTCTTAAGAGAAAGAAAAATTGGAAGGGACAGAAAAGAACATGAGGGAGAGAGAGACTTTGCCTACCCACTAGCACTAGGGTCTGGAAGAGGGATGGGGCCCTGATTGGGGGGGGCTTCACAGCTGTGAAACTGAACCCAGAAGGGGTAGCAGAGGCAGAGATGGAGATTCCTGGATGGATTCTGTCCTGATTAGTACTGGGGTCTGAAACAGGGGAGGCCCTAACTGGGAGTGAGGGGGCTTCACAGCTGTGATGCTGAACCCAGAAGAGGCATCAGAAGCACAGATGGAGATGCCTGGACAGATTCGGTCCTGGGTGAGGGGAAAAGAGCCAAATTAGGAAGGGGACAGAAACTGTTTGTGCTTTAAAAGAGAGAGAGAGAGAGAAGAGTAGGAAAAGACAGAAAAGAGCAAGGGGGAGAGAGGGACTCTGCTTACCTGACTAGCACTGGGGTCTGGAAGAGGGGTAGGGCCCAGACTAGGGAGGCTTCACAGCTGTGAAGCTTACCCCAGAAGGAGCAGCAGAGGCTGAGATGAAGATGCCTCACTTACCATAATTTTTACTCCATAAACTTTTATTTTTTAACTTTTTGACTCTTTTATAATAACAGTTTAAAATAAAATACACATATCATACAGCTATATGAAAATATTTTCTTTCTTTATAGCCTTATCATATAAGCTGTTGTCTATGATAATTTTTCCTTTGTTTTTTTAAAGTTTTGTTAAAAGGTAAAAAACACACACAACAGCCTAGATATACACAGGGTTCCGATGATCAGTAACTGTGTTCCACCTCCACTGGAAGATCTTCAGAGCCACAGAGCTATCCCCTCCTGTGATAACAGTGCTTCTTCTGGAGTACCTCCTGAAGGACCTGCCTGAGACTCTTTTTGAGGAGGTGTTACTCATTTCAGAAATATGTCCATGTAATTTTCTGGGTTGTTTGTTTGTTTGTTTGTTTGTTACCATAGGTTTGCTTGCAAGCAGTAATGCACTATAAACATTCACATCTGTTAATGAAAATCTTTCCCCATTAGAGTCCTTTTCTCCCCCATACTTTTTAAGGAGTTTGTTGAGATTTTCAAAAGCTTCTGCAAAAAGCTTCTACAAAATCCTTTACTACAAATTTTCTTGGGGTCTTTATATTTTTCTGTTTATTTTATTGGGTCACCTAAAAAGTCATGATGCATTTTTGCATAGAAAACCAGAAAATACATGTCACGACTTTTCCAAGGACTCAATAGTAGGTTTGACTTTTTCTCTTGCCTTTTTTTCAGCTCCATGTTCCTGTTCCAGTTTCAACAACTTCTCTCTAGTCCGTTTCTTAGAAACTCCCTCTAGGGGCTCCTCAATACCATCCTCGGCCACACCCAGGTGTTTGCCATCTCAACCACAACTTTCTGATTTTTGCAACCTCATCATCCTTGGCAAATACTTTGAAGTCATGGACTGACCTCTAGAGTGTCTTCTTCAGCTGTCATTTATATACTCTGTGTCACTCCTGAGCCCAGGCAAGGTTCTTGATGCAGTCATAAATGCTGGAATTTTTTCAGAATTGCTTCAATGTCTTCCCCAGCTGAAGCAATAGTCTGCTCAAAGGTCCTTCTCAGATAGTAGACCTGAAAAGCTGCTTTAACTCCTTGATTCACTGACTGGATCAAAGAAATGGTGTTTGAAGGGGGAAACACCACTTTTACATTGGAATGAAAATCTCCAATAAAAGGAGGATGTAAAGGAACTTTACAGACAACAAGCAAGATCCTGAAAGGCTATTTTCCAAATCGTTCTTTTCCATTTAGCTGGTGTAGCAACTCAGGAGGGCATCATTGAAGATGAGCTGAGCCATCCCTGATGTTTTAAAAATGTATTTATTTATTTATTTTTACATTGAATCACTATATGTCATTACAGCATAACAAATGAATTTCCCCATCCTGAATATACACTGTTGGTGGGAATGTAAGGTAGTAGTCCCTAACTTCTTATTGCTCCCACCAGCAGAGTGTACTCACTGATATAGTTGAAGGCCTTGGGGTTCTCATTATGCCAGATCACAGTTTCAATTTGTAGCCTGCAATGTTGCCCCTAAGCGAGACCGTTATCCTGTCCTTAAAAGCCTTGAAACCTGGGCTTGATTTTGCCTGTTAATGGATGAACTTTTTTTCAGGCATTCATTTACAGAACAAGAAATTTCATCCATATTGAAGATTTGTTCTGGCAAGTAATTTTCCTCCACAATCAGTTTATCTAGAAAATCCAAAAATCTTCTGTTTCCTACACATCAGCACTCACAGACTCACCACTCACTTACATGTTATGTATCAAATAATGATTCTTGAATTGTTTGAAGCACACAAAGCTAGCAGGAATTTCAACCATGGGTTTCATTCAACATCAACAATAAAGTTTATACTTTGGCCGTGATTGATTTGGTGTTGAGAGGATTGTGCTTCTATGTCCGATCTTTGGTACAGGTTGTTAGAAGTTTCTCCACATCTAATGACCTTCTCAAATTTTTGTCAGTTTTCTAGCCTTCCATGAAGCAGATACTTTCCAATTTCCATACTTTGTTCTTGTTCTTCACAACTATACCTATGGTAGAAAGGGACATGCCTGGCTGGCAGGCAATAACTACCACTGATTTTCCATCTCTGTAGTCCTTAATCATTTTTAATATCATAAAGAGTTTAATCACTCTATGTAGCTTCTCCTTGGAAACATTAGCAGTGAATTTTGTATACTTACGGCCATGTTGAACAATACATGAGGTTAAATCAAGCACAAGAGAAAGAAAACACAATGAAGAGACTTGGTAAACATGAGATATATGAGGTTGATGCCAGGATAACATGGCAGGCATGCTGTTTTGCAGTGACTGTTTCTTTTTAATAACTAGTACACTCTACAATAACAAAAAATATATAGTACAGTAAACACACTGGTAACAGTCATTTATTATCATTGTCAAGCTTATGTACTGTACATAATTGAATGTACTGTACTTTCATAGGACTGACAGCACAGCAAGTATGTTTACACCAGAATCACCACAGACATGTGAGGAATACATTTTGCCACTTACTATATTATGACAGCTGTGATGTCACTAACCAATAAGAATTTTTTTTTTTTGAGAGGTTTTTGCTATAGGCTGCATGCACTCACCAGAAAGACAGAGAGAAACAGAGAGATAGAAAGTGAGAAATCACCTCCTGGGGGGATGGCCACGCCGCAATCCCTTCTCCTCCATTCTCCTCTCAGGATCTTGGGCACACATGCACACGCGCTTGGCGTGAGTTTAAGCCACTGGGTCTGGGACTGGAACCGTGGTTGACTACATGGGAGTTTAGCGACATAGCCATTACGCTAACTGCTGGTCCCACCAATAGGAATTTAATACAAAATATCATTAGAGGATACTATGAATGACTATATAATGACAAATAAGAAAACCTAGATGAGATAGACAAATTCCTGGACACATATAAACTACCAAGATTGAGTCAGGAGGACATAGAAAACCTAAATAGACCCATTACAAGCAATGAGATTGAATCAATAATAAATAACCTCTCAACAAAGAAAAGCCCTGGTCCTAATGACTTCACTTCTGAATTCTATAAAACTTGTAAAGAGTTAACTCCCATTCTACTCAAGTTATTTTTAAAGATCCCAATGAAAGGAACCCAACCAAATTCATTTTATGAAGCCTCCATCATCCTTTTCCCCAAAATAGTTAACTCCATTAAAATCTTATAGGCCCACCATATACAGTCTGTTGTTGACCAAAAAATATATAATTATATGACAAATGACTGTACAGGAACATACAGCATGTTCAACAATGGTCTTTTATCAGAGAAGGTGGATGTCCTCATGAGATTTTGTGTTTTTTTGTATTTCTTTTGGGGAGAGAAAGGTGGTTGTGGGAGTAAATAATGAGTAGGGCAAGTGTTATAGAGATCTCAGCTAAAATAAAGTTTAAAGAATGCCTGGAGTTTTCAAAATAAAGGCGGGAAAAGATGGTGCCCTGGTGAAAGGACTGTGTTCTCTAAAGCAATGTGCTGGTATGTTCAGAACACTACATCCAGTCCAGGAATCACCTGCTTCATTCCTGTAGATGAGTTTCATAATCAAGTTCCCACCTGTGTAGAGCAGCGTGTGCCAATCCCTTATCTAAAACACCACCTCTTTCCTTTTTTCTTCTTGGCCCTGAGAATAGAGGATGTTGCTACAGAGAGGGCTACAGAGTAGATATAGCCCTATGGTACTGAGATCAAAGTGGTATTTAGGTACCATATCTACCACGAGGCCAGAGAGAGAGGCTGGGTTTAACTGAGCTTCGACCTAAAGTCAGACCATTGCAAGAGGGAAGAAAGACTGAAACCTAAAAACTCAGCCCATGGGGAGGGCGAATGAGAGAGCAGCCTCCTTGGTTGGGTGGAGGATTCAAGCAGTGTCCCCAGGAACTGGAGCACAGGGCCACCATTGCATTTTGTGCTCATCCAGTGGACTCCAGGCTCCAGCATGCAGTCCCCAGCTCCTGCTAAGCATCTGGGCATGTAATACATTACAGAATCAAAATGACTTTCTCTACAAATGCATACTGCTTCAGGCATGCTAAATGTTGTACTGAGCCCTGACATACATAATTCATGTGCCATTTATAGTGCCCAGCACTCTCAAGTGGAGTGGCATACCAATGAAGCTGCATGGGAGGCTGCTTGCCTTGGCTTAACTGATTTGAGATGCTCAAGTGGAGTTAAAGCAACTCTTGAGAACACTGCCTCTCCTGATGGGGTCTGATGAGGGCGAAACGCAGGAGGGGCCATCGATGCATATTCCAGAAAGTCCTGCTGAGCAACTTGCCTATAGGAGTTTGCCATCAGGAAATATGCTTGTTAATAAGTAGAGGTGGTTGAAAAAAATTAAAAATTATAAAAATTTTAAAAAATAAAAGAAAGAAAGGAAAAAGAAAAAAGAAAGAAAGGAGAAGCAGAAAACCAAGTCAATGATCTTAGGTTTCATGACTCACAAGGACTAAGACTCATATTAACTATCATTCCTGAGGCCATCAAATAACAAGAACCACTAATAATACCATCAGTCATTTACCAAATATAGCAACAGACCTTCAAGTTAGGTGGAGATTGTTGCCATTTTATATTGAAGACCACAGATGCTGAGAAAATCGAATGTACCTACAACTCCAGACCTTACACCTCATATTCTGGGTCCTCAAGTAAGGGGCTTAGGAGCTTGTTCCACTGGTTTCTAATGCCAATGCATTGCATATGTTTGTCCAAGCTGCTGTGACAAAAGTTATAAGAAGGGCATGAAAGGAAGTCCCACACAGATGCAGATGCCTCTGCTCCATCCCAGGCAGTAGAGGCTCCAAGAGCTACAAGATTCAGAGTTTTGGGGTGCAGTCTTTCATTGACTTGTTCTCCCTGAAGTTTATCTAAACAGTCCTACAGGATTTTCAGAAACTTGACTACATTTACTGAGTTGTAAATTCCAAACTTCAACTTAGTTAAAACCTAGTTCAAACTCTGACAACTTCATTTATAACCTGGAAGGCTGGCAACAGTGGTAACAGTGGTAATGTGATGCTGGTTCCATAGGGAAGGTCCTGAGTTCTCATCCTGATATCTCTCCCTGTACATGCCTGATGGGTGGGTGAATTTGCATCATCTGGGCTAGCTGAGGTTGGAGGTTGATCTCAGTAGGGAGACCCTGTTGGAGGTGCTTGTCTTTCTCTCTCACTTTCTCTCTTTCTCTCTTTCTCTCTCTCTCTCTCTCTCTCTCTCTCTCTCTCTCTCTCTCTCTTTCACACATACTTTCTGTTCTTTACTCTTGGTCATGGAAAACAAATAATAATTTTGAAAAATAAGTGCCATTTTGAGATGCTTCAATTCTGGAGTTTAAGATGATATGTTTGACAGGTCAGGAAATACTGCCTAATAAGATAGTAAACCCTTTTATGAATTGCATTCCAGTGGCAGAGTCCATTGGTCTCCAATCTCAGTAGGGAGAGCCTGTGGGAGATTCTTGTCTTTCTCTCTCTCTTTCTCTCTCTCTCTCTCTGTCTCTCTCTCTCTCTCTCTCTCTCTCTCTCTCTTTCACACATACTTTCTGTTCTTTACTCTTGGTCATGGAAAACAAATAATAATTTTGAAAAATAAGTGCCATTTTGAGATGCTTCAATTCTGGAGTTTAAGATGATATGTTTGACAGGTCAGGAAATACTGCCTAATAAGATAGTAAACCCTTTTATGAATTGCATTCCAGTGGCAGAGTCCATTGGTCTCCACTGGGTCATGCAGGGAGCAGGGGTCTGCAGTTCTCAAAATGTGGGCCAGCAATATTTGCAATTTGTACAAGTGCATATTCCTCTCCCCACCCCAGAACTGAGAATGGGTTTTAACAAGCCCTCCAGGTGGTGCTGGTACTGCTGTGAGAACCAGTGCTCTAAGTCAGCTATGACCATCCTTTTTTGATGAACATATCCCAACCTTTGATTCAGGAAATCTCATCATTATCACCATCATGCCAACTCTCCATATGAAGTTCTTCTCTAATTTTCTTTCTTTTTTATTTTTAAGAGAGAATATTTTCAGGATCAGCAGATGGTGGATAACCATCTTGCTGGATTCCAATGTAGTCAATGACGGCTAGGGTCCTGGACCCCCTGCTTTAAACTCTTGTAGGACAAGCATGTGCTTCGGAGTCCAAGATCTGGAGAGGAGATTGGAAGAGAATGGATTGTGGCGTGACCATCCCCCGCAGGGAGTGATTTCTCTCCTTCTGTCTCCCTCTCTCCAGTGAGTACATACATCCTATACCAAAAATCTTTGTGTGTGTGTGTGTGTGTGTGTGTGTGTGTGTATGTGTGTGTGTGTGTTG
This sequence comes from Tupaia belangeri chinensis, assembly GCF_000334495.1. Lineage (NCBI taxonomy): Eukaryota > Metazoa > Chordata > Mammalia > Scandentia > Tupaiidae > Tupaia > Tupaia belangeri. The sequence goes on along the minus strand of NW_006159888.1, from coordinate 892,478 downwards.
AGAGATTTTTTTGCTGTAGGGTACATGCACTCACTGGAGAGAGACAGAAAGTGCAATCCCTTCTCCATTCTGCTCTTGAGATCTTGAGCACTCATGCACATGCGTGCCTGATGTGAGGTGTAAGCCACCTGTCAGGGACTCTGACCACAGTCAACTATGTGGGAGTCCACCAATGTAACCATTATGCTCTCTGCTGGTCCCATCCAAAAGGTCTTTTTTAAGAAAATTAGACAAGAGGACTCAGCAGATGACATAATGATTATGTCGCTGGACTCCCACATGGTAGACCAAGGTTTGAGTCCTGGACCCAGTGGCTTGAAACTTGTGCTGCATGCATGTGCTTATGTTCTCAAAATCTTGAAAAAAGAATGGAGGAGAATGGATTGTGGTGTGGCCTTGGAGGTTGATTTCTAGCTTTCCATCTCACTGTCTCTTCAGCAAGTGCTCACATCCTATAGCAAAAATTTCTCAAAAGAAAAGGAAAGCGTTGTGGAGCCTTCAAATTTTACATAGAATTGAGTTCCAGAGAAATTAACAAGTATGCCCACGTACATGGCAAGTGGACAGAGCCAGGCTTCCATGCTGCTCAATCCCACTCGAGGCCTCTCTGTGCAACTTCACTGAGGGTGATACTTGTAGAGGCACATCTAAGGGACTGCAGAGTAGAGCATAGTCAATGCTGGGTTATCAGCCTGCTACACATGAGTACATCCTGGGAAGTTTGGGGGGTTTTCCACAACTTTTTATTATTTTAATTATAAATAACATAAAAAATTATCATTTAATGATTTTTAAGTGTTGAGTGACACTAAGTGCATTCTCAATGTTGTACAGCCATCATCACCATCCATTTCCAGAACATTTTCATCATCCTAAACAGAAACTGTACTCATTAAACAAGAAACCTCCCCTAGCCCCTGGTAATCTCTATTTACATTCAGTCCCTATAAACTTGCCTATTCTAGGAACCTGTATGAGTAGAAACACACAATATCAGTTATCCTTTTGGATCTTACTGTACTTAGCAAAATGTTTTCAAGGTTCATTAATTTTGTAATATATTATCAGAACTGCATATTTATTTAAGATTGAATCATACTCCATTGTATGTATATATTATGTTTTGTTTATGAATTCTACTAGTAATAAGACAAATGGGTTGTTTCTTTTTATTATCGTGAATAATGCTTCTATGAATGTTGGTATACTGTCCCGGCCTGCGAGACAGTGGAACAGGTTCCTTGGGGGAGGGAGTGAGAGATGGGACAAAAACAGGCACACACACTATGAGGTGCTGGCCAAGTCGTCGTCTTCCGTCTACTTCCGTTTATTCAGGAAAAATGGCGAGTTATATACAGCTGGTGGGAACCAATTGGTTGCCCGAAATGCAAATGAGATAGAACAGCATGAACCAATCATTGATGTGGGTGGATCTCTCCCGTTGCCTAGAAACCCAACCACTTCCGGGGAGAATGGTTGGTCACATGATTTCTGAGAAACGATTTGCTCAGTGAGGAAGTGAAGCCTAATGGTTTCAAGATGGCGGATAGCTCGAGATGGCTCCCGTATGCAGTGCTCGCCACAGTATACAATTATTCAGTTGAGACTCTGACTTCAGTTATTTGGGGAATATAATAACCAATGGAAATCACTGGGTCATATGGTAATAACATGCTGAACTTTTTGAGGAACCAACAGGGGCTGTCTTATTTTACATTCCCATCAGAAATCCACCAGAATTCAGGACCTGCAGTTAGCATAATGGCTATGTTGCTGGACTCCCATGTAGTCAACTGCAGTCTGAGTCCTGGCCCCGGTGGCTTAAACTCACGCCAGGCACATGTGCGTGCATGCCCAAGATCCCGAGAGGAGAATGGAGGACAAGGGATTGCAGCGTGGCCATCCCCCTTGGGGGGTGATTTCTCGCCTTCTATCTCTCTGTCTCTCTCTGTCTTTCTGGTGAGCACATACACCCTATAGCGAAAACCTCTCAGAAAAAAAAAGAAATCTATCAGAATTCAAATTCTCCACATCTTTTTCCACACTTGTTATTTTGTTTTTCTATTTTTTAAATATCCTAATGGATATGAAGTTGTATCTCATTTTGGTTTTAATTTTCATTTGCTTAATGGCTAGTGATACTGAATATCTTTTTATATTCCTACTGGCCATTTATATATCTTCTTTGGAAAAATATCTATTCATGTTTTTTTGCCCATGTTAAATTGGATTGGTTTTTGTTGTCATTGAGATATAAGAATTCTTTATATATTATAGATATTAATTCTTATTAGGTATATGATTTGCAAATATTATTTCCATCATGAAGATTATCTTTTCATTCTCTTCATAGTATCCTTTGATGCACACACAAGTTTTAATTTTAATGAAATCCAACTTATCTATTGTTTTCTTCTGTTTCTTGTACTGTTTGTGAAATATCTAAGAAATCATTGCCAAATCCAATGTCATGAAACTTTTTTTTTTTTTGGAGAGGTTTTGCTATAGGGTGCTTGCACTCATCAGAAAGACAGAGTGAGACAGAGAGACAGAAAGCAAGAAATCACCCCCAAGGGGGACGGCCACACCGCAATCCCTTCTCCTCCATTCTCCTCTCGGGATCTTGGGCCTGCACGCACATGCACCCGGCATGAGTTAAGTCACCGGGTCCGGGACTCAAACCACAGTAGACAACATGGGAGTTCAGCGACATAGCCATTATGCTAACTGCTGGTCCCAACGTCATGAAGCTTTTTAACATATTTTTTCTTTAATCCAGAATATTATCCTTGAAAATATGCAGTTTTTCCAACAACATTTGTTGAAAAGACAGTTTTTTCTCTATTGAAAGGTTTTGGTACTCTTTTAAAAATCAATTGCATGTACATAATATAGATTATGTATATGCATTATATAATATATATTACAATGGTGGGGGAATATCAAATGAATCCATAAGACAATTGAAAGGGCTCTCGGTGGCCAAAGAAGAAACAGTTTGAGCAACAAAATAAACCAGAATTAGATTCTGACTCAAAGTATAAATAAATATCCAAAGGCTCATACTTATATAAGTAAATAAATATGACACAATAGGCAAATTTCTCATCTAGAATGTTCAAATAATTTATGTAGATATTTGTGCTTAAGGAGATAGAGTCCAAGTTCCTACTCTTTAAGTGCAGACTAAAGAGCAACTTTCTTCCAAAGTATAACAATATGGACATGAGGAAATAAGGGTGACTTTACAGTAGAAAATCCTGACAACAACTAACTCAGCCAGGTGATCAAGGTCAATAGCAACAATAACAAGTCATGTTGACAGTACTTACCCTTGATATGATGTGATAAGAATTGTACTTTGTGATTTTTCTCCTGAAAATCCATAAACTGACCTAATCATGGGGGGGGGGGGAGGAGACAAATTCCAACTGAAGGTCATTCTACAAAATATCTCACCAATATTCGCAAAGCTGTCAAAGTCATCAAAAACAAGGAGACTGTAAGAAATTGTCACAGCCAAGAGGACACAAAATGACATTAGATAAAAACTAACAAGATATTAATAAAGTATGAACTTTAGTTAATAGTGATATACCAATATTGATTCATTAATTGTGACAGGCATACCGTATTGATGTAAGCTGTTAAGAAAAAGAGAAGTTAGGTATTAGTATGAGAAGTTAGCAAACCTTTCTGTAAATCTGAAACTATTATAAGCATTCTAGATTTTTAAAGGGATCCAGGTAAAAACTACAGCAAACATAAAAATCTAAAAATAAATAGAATTTACTGTTTTGGCTCCTTGCCCTTCTTCCCTTTTTGGTTATTAGTGTTATTTATTTGTGTGTCTGTTTCTTATATATTTTACTTCTCTCCCACCCTTGATTCCCCTCCTTTCCCCCTACACCATTTTCTACCCTCCTCCCACACTGTGGTAACAGATCTGCCATCCTAACCACCTGGCACGCTCAGTTCATTGCATGTCATAAACAGGCAGCTGGGACACTAATTTTGCCTTTATCTAGTTTGGCACCAGCACAGTCTCTGACTTTAATTTTAAAAATATCATCTTCGAGCATCTCAAGTGATTATGATTGTAGGTGAGGCTTGGCATCCTGATGGCACAGGTGCGCTGGAGCTAGATAACCTGACGATATATGTGCTGGGAATGAGGACTGATCCCATAGCATCTGAGAATGTCCTGGTATCAAATCCACTCCACAAGACTTAGGGCAAGAATCCTCCCCTTACAGAGAAGTGAAGGTAGGACATCACCTTCACTGTGTGATCTTGCCAGTTCCCCTGGGAGCTCACAGGATGCAGCTCATAGGAAAACAACTGGGCACAAGATGTTCAGTGTGTCTCCTAACTTCCAATGTGCATCTCTAAATGCATAAATCTCAGCCCCGAGAGAGAGATCTCCAGGGTAGATAATAAGATGCCATAATTTTCTCTAGTCTAAGGTACCTTTTCCCTTCCATCTTGGACCTTAATAATGTAGAGGCACCAAGGGGGATTTTTAATCATAAACGTTTCATCATCAAAATTATAGGAGAGGGAACCAGCACTTAGCGTAATGGCTATGTCGCTGGACTCCCACATAGTCGACCGCGGTTCATGTCCCGGACCCGGTGGCTTAAAACTCACACCGGGCGCGTGTGTGTGCGTGCCCAAGATCCTGAGAGGAGAATGGAGGAGAAGGGATTGCGGCGTGACCATCCCCCCTGGGGGGTGATTTCTCGCTTTCTGTCTCTATGTCTCTCTCTGTCTGTCTGGCGAGCGCACGTGCCCTACAATGAAAATCTCTCAAAAAAAAAAATTATAGGAGAAATACAAGTTCCACTTCCTCTGGGACCTGCTAACCCTGAGAAATAGCTTGAACTCTGCCTTAGCCCTTCTCAACACATTCCACCCCTCCTTCCTGCCTCTATTATAGCACATGCTCCATTATGCAGTGACTTTGAGTGCTCAGCATCTTGAGAACACTGATTTATTCACCTTTTGAAGCCTATACCAGACTCTCAGACACCAGCAGAGTGAGTAGAGTCCTCCTGCCTCTCAGAAACTTGAGCCAAATACTCAGGGATGAGAGTTTGTTGATCATGACCTGTGGGTTGTCAGACAGCACTACAAGGTGCAAATAGCTTTGCACCAGATCAGCTTCCTCGGTACATATGCTGTTTTTGGCATCCCTGATTCCGTCACAGAAAAATCTGCAGAGTATCTCATTTCAAGAGGCACCACTGCAGGATAAGGCCACATGAGATTCCCCAGGAACAGAGACCCCATCAAGCTACAGTCTGGGCATATGAAAAGCTCCTTCCTTGTTCCAGCTTGACAGCAAGGCAGAGTTATTGCTAAATCAGACCATATATCAGGAGGCTGATATTCACAATGTCAGCCTCCTGAGGAAGAATTCCTATTCTGTAGCCAAAGAAATGACACTATTAGCCTTTTCTTGAAGACAAGACATTTCTAAGGATGGCCCAAATGCATGACTGTACTGTTCTTGTCACTCCGCCCTTTGGTTGGTGCATACTCCTCCACTCCATGTGGAACTCCCTTTTTCCATGAGTTATTAGGAAGGATCAAGCACTCAGGGATCTTCTGAAACAAACTTCTAGTGTTATTACTGTCCCCGAGGAGCAACATTAACCCAGAAAGCTGCCTTCCAAAAGAGAGACATCATATCCCTTCAGTTTGAAAGAAAACGTAGGGAGTGAAGAGGAAGGGTTGAATGTTATGAGGGCATTATCTAGCACAATGGTTCCTCTATTTATATCCCCTGTGTGTCTATAATTAATCAACCCAGACTTATTATATCATATAACAGTTTATGGCAATGCAAAGCAAACACCCGATTCAGTTGTGAAGAGGCTCAGGCCCCTCCCAGAGTGTCATGTCTTCTCTGACACTCCATCAAGTTCTTTAGGAAGTGATGGGGAGCCATAACACCAGGGGGGCTGTTTTCAAAGTAGTGCTTGAAGATTTTACTGTGCCATTTCCATTAACAGCCGTGACAGTCATATAACTAAGTCCCCACGCACTGTATTGCAAATTTCTATGGAGCCTGCAGTGAAGACGGGCAATGGAAAGTGAGTTTGGAGTCTTTTGCTTCCACAGAGTAAAAACCTCAGGCCTGGATCCCCATCAAGAGGAAGAATCTCTGATGGTGGCACAGAGGCTGGTGGTCAGTGATGAAGCCTTGTCCTCTAATCCTGGGGGCTAAATAAGGGTCACTTTCTATCTCCTAAAAAAAAAGAAGAAACCCAAGTGCCCTGAGACTGTCTTCTGGGGCTTCTTGATGCTCCCTTGGCAGCAAACACAGCCAATGCTTCCAGGGACAGAGGAGCTTGTCCAATGGCCAGTAGGTGACAGCACTCTGCGGTCCTTCAACAGTCTTCTCATGTCCACTGCTGGCCACTGAAGCCAAGCACATGTTTGTCACAGATACTTCCTGCATCCCCTCTAAAGGAATCCGCTCTGTAACCGGCCTTTGTTATTCTCCTGGACCCCATACTAAGAGGTCTCTGCTTTCATAGGCAATCTTTTTATTCCCCCCAGACTGACCAGGAAATGCTCTCCCCTTATTATAGGTATGAAAATAAAGCAGAAAAAATAATCCCAATTAGTCATCGATTTACAGAAGGGAAATTATCAATTTTTTCTAAAAGGACATGTTGCCTTGCCAAATGACCCATGTGTCCCAGAATTAACTCTAGGAGATATGAAGACTCTGTACCTTGGGTCATTTGCTAACTGTCCTTCCTGGCACCTAGGTTAGGGCTTTCCTGGTTGTGGGGCTTTAGCCCAGTAGCAAAGCCAGGACTCGACTCATAGACCCAGACATTGCCAGGGTTCTGCTATTTCACCTTTCTGCCTTTGAGTCCTGATCTCTAATGGAGATAAGATGCACTTTTCAAGGACTCCCTTCATTCCTCATGTTTTCTCTCTCAATTTCCTCTAGTCTAGAAATGTTTACATCTTTTCAGGTGAAGAAACTGCCTCAGTAAATATTCTATAGACATTTATGGGCTAATGTTCTGATTCTTAGAATCTGAAATTCAAAAATCCCAGCCCTTTCAAGTCATAGCCCTAGATTTCAAAAGTATTTACCTCTGGCCTGAAGAAAATGACCTTGCCACCCCAGTACTGAGGTTTCTCCCAGGCAGTGCTGCCCACTACCCAGACTAAGTCTGAGCACAGACCCCTGAGCACCTGGACTGTTTATACTGACATGACTGATGAGCAGCCCCAGCTCCCAGCCACAGGGTTGATTTATGACTCACAGCCACTGCTTTATTACCTCATTCTTGGCCTAGGCTAAGGCCTCCCATGATTCTTTTGGATCTTCCTCCAAGAAAGAGATGGTTTGACTAGACATGATTCTTCCCTGTGTATATAACTCTCAGACCCTGTCTAAACTATATTGAGCATCTTTCCTTGTTCCTGGATGAAACAAACCATGCTAGACACAACCGGAAGTTGCTCAGCAGTTTGTTCCTGAAAATACTGACTCCCAGAAGGTAGGGCTATGAACAACAAAGGTAGCGGGCTCTCACCTTTGTCATCTAAGCCCACTTCAAGTGCCCTTGCCACCAGTTCAAATCCACCATGTCATTAACTCTGCCTTGAGACGCCACAGTCCAGGTTCTTTCCATTTCCTCTTTCTTTTTCTTTTCTTTTATCTTTTTAGAGGTTTTTGCTATAGGGCACGTGTGCTCTCCAGACAGACAGAGAGAGACAGAGAGACAGAAAGTGAGAAATCACCCCCCTCTCGAGATCTTGGGCATGCACGCAAATGCTCCTGGCGTGAGTTTTAAGCCACCGAGTCTGGGATGCGAACTGAGGCCGACTACGTGGGAGTCAGCGACATAGTCACCATTATGCTAACTGCTGGCCCCTCTCCATTTCCTCTTTCTGAGACACTGCTAAGAAGGTGCTCTCTCTCATGTACCAGGTTTAATAAATCTAGTTCTCTCTGATACGTGTGCTCTCCAGACAGACAGAGAGAGACAGAGAGACAGAAAGTGAGAAATCACCCCCCTCTCGAGATCTTGGGCATGCACGCAAATGCTCCTGGCGTGAGTTTTAAGCCACCGAGTCTGGGATGCGAACTGAGGCCGACTACGTGGGAGTCAGCGACATAGTCACCATTATGCTAACTGCTGGCCCCTCTCCATTTCCTCTTTCTGAGACACTGCTAAGAAGGTGCTCTCTCTCATGTACCAGGTTTAATAAATCTAGTTCTCTCTGATCTAGGTTTCTCTGGCAACCTAGGGAAGATGACATCAACAAAAGGTTAAGAATCTTGACTATTGTCAAGTAATCATGAAGGGGCAGAGCCATAGGCACAGGCCTATCTGATGTAATGGCAGGAACAGTCGAGGAAAAACCTAAACTTACGGGATGGGAATGTGGCAGGAGGAGGAGGGGAGCTCAGAAGAAGAACAGTTTAGAAACTAACTGGAACATTTTAGAGATTGATTAGTAGTGACCAGAACACTGGTAGAAATATGGGCAGTAAAGGCCATTCTTATGAAGTTTCAGAGGAAAATGAGGAATATTTTATTGGAACTGGAAATAAAAGTAGTGTAACACTGCAAGAAGTCCATCTACTTGGAGTCCATATCCTAAGACATTGTGCAAGGCTGAACTTAAGAATGGTGATCTAAATTCCTTAGTAGAAGAATATCCTAGTAACGAAGTGCTCAGGCTGCAGCTTGGTTATCGTTAACTGTCTTTGGTAGCATAAAAGAGAAACAAGATATAATTCATAATTAAAAGGGAAGCATAGCAAAAAGATTTGGAAAATTCACAGCCTGCCTATAAGACAAAGAATGAAAAAGTGTATCTGGTGAAGAACCGTGGCTGAGCAACTGTTAATAAAGAGATTACTACTGATAGAAGGGACCCAAGAGATAATTGTCAATAAAATGTGAGAAAAGACCCTATGACATTTCAGAGATCTTCAAGGTCACCATTCTCATCACAAGTCCAGAAGGTCAGAAAAGCACTTCAGTTACAAGGGACTAGCTAGTGATGAATTTGTTGTCTTGAGTTGCCTTGAGACTGTTTTCTGGATCCCAATATAGCCTTCCTCCACTCCACCTGAAACACAAGCTGCTGTTGTGGCTGCTGCTCCATCCTCTGCTCTGCAATTTGCAAGCAGAAGATGCAAATGGGGTGCACATGGAAGTAATTCTGTAGGCTTGTAAGACTCAAAACTGTTGAGACATAGAGGTCTCCAGTGAGATTTCAAAGGATATCTCAAACAATTTGGGCACCTAAAGCAGAGAATTACCTCAGAGGCGGAGCCACCACAAAGAACCTTCACTAAGTCAAAGTCTGGTGTAAATGCAAGGTCAGGGCTGCCACAGAGACTCCCACAGGGCAAAGTCAAGTGGAGCCACAGGGGTGAGACTGCCCCTGAAATGCCAAACTGTGGAGCTATTGGTATGCAGCACCAGGCTGGGGGAACTATAGGCACAAGATCTCAATTGGTGAAAGCTAAAGCATGGACTAAGCTCAGAACAAAACTGAAAATAGGTCCCCCAAACCTTGAGAGCTCACCTCACACCAATGTGCCCAAGATATGGCAAACAGCAGAAGGATTACTCTGGAAGTTCAAGATTGAATGTCTGCCCTTTTGGGTTTTGGACTTGTTTTAGAGCCTGTTTACTCCTTCCTTCCTTGTGGAATGGGAATTTCTGTGCCTGTTCTGTAGTTGTGTTTTGGGGTACATATTTTGTTTTGATTTCACAGGCTCACAGCTAGAAGGAGCTCGCCTTGAGTCTCAGATAAGACTTTGAACTTTTGAGTCAGTGCTGCAGCACATTAAGACTTTGAAGTTAGCGGAATGTCTTTGTATGAAAGAAATATCTGACTTTGGGGAGGCCAGAAGTGGAATGCTATGAATTGGGTGTCCCCCAGAAAGTCATATGTTGGACCTTAATTGTACTGTGACAGTATTAATGAAACTTAATATCTCATAGTGTGAGAAAGTGCGACCTTTGAGCGTGATTAAGCATTAGGGTGAGGTCCCTATGATTGACTCCCAGTGGGTTTATCAGAAGAGAGTAGGAGACCAAAACAGAGACACTGATGGACACAGCCACTCTACGGTGCTCTGCTCTTGTGATATGACACCTCAGGACTCTGCAACACCCCTATTATCTGTGTCTCCTGGATCTTGGACCTCCTGAACATGAGCTAAATTACATCTATCCTCTTAAATTATCCAGATTCAGGCATTTTCTGTTATTAGCATCAAAATGGACTAAAATGGAGCTTGAGCAAGGTCTGGTAGTAATTAAAATGCAGGTCCACTTGAGTTCTAGCCCTGCCCTTTATTAATACTGTGACTTCAAATGACATTCTTTAATTTTATGAGACCATTTCTTACCTGTGGTATGGAGGTAATGATAATGCAGATCTCCTAGGTTGCTGTGGAATCAAATTTCAGGAGTTAATGCAAAGGTCTGAGCACCATACACAACTGATAGTAAAAACATTTGGTCACATGTGAGAAATACAAGATTTATGTGATAAATATCAGATGGAGAAAACTGCCAACCAGTGCCACCACATCTGTCTCTAAGTGTCTGATCTCCTGTGAGCAGACACCTGTTAGACGAAAAACACAGGTGTGCCATAGATGATCAGAGCTCCTCCTGGAGAAGGTGGGACCAGCTATAAAGAGCCTAGTGAGCTAGGCCAGAATGTGTAGGGTGTGCAGAGGACATGGGGAAGGAGAGTAGCAGAGCATTCTCAGACAGGTCAGAGGTGTGAGGAAAAAGGGCCAGGAGGATGGATGGAAGGGCTCACTGAACAGCAGAAATTTTCTCAACAACTGCAGCTCCAGTAGATCCTACCAAACTCAGGGTCTTAGTGACATGGGGTGGGAACTCTTCACTTTCCTGAAGATAGAAGACAGAGGCCAGAGGGGAAGGCCAGGAAGTTAAAGGTTCAAGCAAGTGTGTACATGCCTCACAAACAGGAGGTTCTGGCTGCCAGCTGTGCTGACCAAGGATGTGCCTCTGCCCCTCCCTGAGGTTAGGCTTTGCTTATGTCAGGACCTGGGAACCCAGGTTCTTCTGTTCTTCCCACGTAAAGGTATTTTCCTCCTTGGTCTCCAGTTAACATTTAGCAGCTCCATTCTTTAATAGTAGATAAAGATAAAGAAGAAATTGTCCTGCTCAGTGGACCTCACAGGCCAGGTGAATCTCGGGCCTGCAGAAGAGGTGGGATGTGGTGCATTTAATGGGAAAGTGGACACTGTCTTCATATACAACTGGACTTAGACCTGACATCTGCCCTTTCTGTGAGCTTCAGCTTAGACTCCATCTCATTGATACTGTGTGGTCAGACTTGCCTGAACAAAGCCTCATGTGATGTATAATAGTTTATTACATAAAACAGAAAATGTTATTATGGCCTGGAGACTGCAGACCCAAGCCACAAACCCCGTGATCTCAGCTGCCTTCCATCATGGTGCAGGAAGACTCTGAATATCAGAAATCCCTCTCCCCTTTCAGCAAATCTAGGACCTTGTGTTTGGTTTTATTTTGCTTTGCTTTGTCTTTTTATTTTTTTCTTTCCTTTTCTTTCAGTGCATTTCTGTGCTAGTTAGGCCCCACAATTCTAAAATGCCATCAATTCTATTCTTCATGCCAAATGATTTTGCTTGGAATAATAATACTCTTTAAGTGCCCATGGGGGACATTAAGACTATAAGAATTGATTTCATTAAAAGCTTCATTCAACTGAGCTTAAATGAAACTGATCCAACAACTAACCCAGCTAATTCTAGTTCAATCTAGTTTTGTGAAAATATCACTTGTACTTCTCTGACTCAGGCAGAAGTTTTAGAAAGACAGTAACTTGAACTATTGATAAAATACTCCCCAAAGAGTTGACCAATGCAAATAGGAGTTTGATGTCCACAGAGTGGAGTACCCTGTGATGCCTTTGTCATCTGCAGAGATATTAGCTTGTGATGGGTTTTATATCAGCAGAACACTCTGTGGGGTAGACAGAGATCATATGTTCATTGCACAGATGGGAAAACTGAGCAGAGATAAGTCACACAAGGTCATCTGAGTGGTTTGTGGCCAAAGTAAAGTTAGAGACCCATTCCCTTTACTTTTCTTTTTTGACCGCTGATGTTAAAGTTGTTGTTATTTTAATTGACCAATAAAAATTGTATTTATGGTGTACAATAGGATGTTCCAAAATACTATAACTTGAGGATTGGCTAAATCAAGCTAATTAACATATTCATCATCTCACATGCTTCTCTTTTTCATGTGGTAAAAACACTTGAAATCTTCTCTCAGCAAATTTCAAGAATACAATATGTTGTTATTAATTCTCATGCTGTACAATAGACCTCTGGAACTTACCCCTCCTATCTAAATGAAATAATATATTCTGTGACTGAAAATTCTCCATTTCTTTCCCCAGCTCCCTACCCACCTCAGTCTCTGATAACTACTATTCTACGCTTTCTGTTAGTTCACCTTTTTAGATTCCACATATAAGTGTGGTCAGGCAGTATTTGTCTTTCTGTGCCTAATTTCACTTTAATGTAATGTCTTCTAGGTTCATCCATGTTGTCACAGAAGATAAACTGTTCTTTTTTGAGGCTGAATAGTATCATGTTTTAGATCACATTTTCTTTATTCATTATCCATTAGCGAACACTTAGGTTGATTGCATATCCTGTCTATTATGAATAGGACTAAAATAAACATGGGCATGCAAACATCTCTTCGACATATCAATTTCATTTCCTTTGGACATATACCCAGAAGTGGAATTTCTAGATCATATAATAGTTATATTCTTAATTGACTACTTCTTTTTAACTCTAAACCTTTTTCAATGGAATGTTCAAGTTTTTTGTTCTCCTGACCTGATATTTGAGTGTGTATCATTCTTGACTGAAGTGGGAAGGGTTTATAACCCATGGAGCCTGGCCTCTGTGAGGTTCCTTCCATGTCTCTCCTGACACATGCAGTCCTTTATTCAGCACATAAATATCCAGTGCCTATTTTATGCTAGGCACTGCTTCAGCCATGGTATGTTCAATGTTGAGCCAAATGGACATGGTCCCTGAGCTCAGGAAGTGGCAGAATTCAGTAGCATATGGGCAACAACCAATCCTAAAAATAAAAATACAATTACAGAAGAGAATGAGCCTCCTCCCTTCTTTATATAAAATAACTTGAAAATTTAGAAAATGAATTAAAAATTAATTTTAATTAAAGAAATGGCCCTCAGCAGAATTTACTTAGATCATATGACCACTCAAAAAATAAGGAACATTTAGCAAATCAAAATGCTGTAGATACCAAGCAGAAAGGATTCTACTGAGAAGAAATAAGAGAGGAAGCTATCTTAGCCTAAAGTATGCCTAGGAGCAAAGTGATGCAAATCCCATGTATATATTCTGAGCTGAGTCTGTGGTAGGCAGGTAGCTAGTAATGAGTGGGCAGCCCTAAGAAAATAACAGGAGGACACCTGTCACATCAATCACAACTTATCAAGAGTTACAACCAGACCCTCCATGAACATGCTTTCTTCCCACCCAGCTCCTGGTGCCAGAAAGGCAAGGCAAATCCATTTTTCTTCCTTGGTACCTAAGGAAGACACATGAGGATGATTGTAAATTTTCCTCTTATCATTCCTCAGAAATACAAAAAGACCCAACCAAATATTTCCATCAACATCCTGATTCCTACTGGGGCAATAAACTCATTGAGCAGGTCATCCTCATTACGATGCTCCTATCATCATGGCTCACACCGGGAATCAGTTAGGTCATTGAATTCCTCTAATTCTTCACCTGTGAGAGAGATGCACAAGCACAGGAGAAAGCCCGGGAATTCAAACAAAGAACATAGATATAGTGTGACAGATCTCCCGCTGTTAAATATTCATTATTACCTCTGGTAATAAAAATAACACCTAACCAGTTCCAAAGGCAGTGGCTACCTAGCAACCTGCCCACCCAAAAGTCCTTTGGGTGTACTTCTTTTCTAAAATCTTCCCTTCCTATTAAATTCTCTTCTCTACCTACTTTTATTGTGGTTGTGGCTTTATTGTGAACCTAGGGACAGGTCTCTAATTTTAGTGATCTAGATCCAAAGGACCAAGCATTTTACACAACACAGTACAGCACTCTCCCATCCTGTGACAAGTCCATGAGTCAAAGGGATTGAGGTGGTATGTATTCCATGCCCACCTGCATTGAATTGTCTCTGCTTCCTAGGCATGCAGGGAGGCCACTTTTCTACCTGTGCTGCAGTGGGAGGTAGTGGTGTGGGGATGTGACTGCTCTGTCCAGTGGGACATGAAAAGGGATAATTCTAGTACTCACATGTCACTTCTGGGCCAAGGCATAGAAGAGTGGCCTGAGTTCTTTCTGTACTTTTTCTTATGGTTGCAAAAGTGAGGCCATGTGTTGTCATGGCAGAGCCACAAGATGGAGCCCACTGGATCTCTGGGTCACTACATGGAGGATAGCTTCCTGGAGGATTGCCTGGACCATCAGTGTCATTCAGAATTTAAATAAATAAGAGTGTCATTCAAAATTTAAATGAATGAGAAATAAGCCATCATTTTTATAAGCAACAGAGATGGTCAGGTTGAATTTGTTCTTCAGCATGTATAGGCTATTCTATTCTATTCTATTCTATTTATTTATTTATTAATTTGAGAGAGGTTTTTGCTATAGGGCGTGTGGGCTCGCCAGAAAGACAGAGAGAAGGAAAGCGAAAAATCACCCCCCGGGGGGATGGCCACACCGCAATCCCTTGTCCTCCATTTTCCTCTCGGGATCCTTGGTATGCATGCACACACTCTCGACGTGAGTTTAAGCCACCAGGTCCAGGGCTTGAACCACAGTCGACTACGGAAGTCCAGCAACATAGCCATTATGCCAACTGCTGGTCCCATGTATAGGCTATTCTAATGCAGGCATCTACTGAATCAAAAGTTGGGCTCCCTTTCCTCCCTTGCACTTCCTTGGTTATAGGGACCAGTCGTGGTTGCACTCAAAACAAAACCCAAGTGCTATTTTCTAAAGTAGCTCATTTCAACTGGAGAACTCGTTAGAAGCTGTGATTTATGGAGAGGCCAGAGCAGAGCAGGAATAATGCCAGATCCTCATGTTAGATGAGGAGGGAAAAGGAGGCCACTCCAGCCAGGAGGGAAATGTGTCTGTCTTTACTAGGGCAGTGGGCCTTCTACTCATCACCACACACCCGAATGCAAAGCTCACCAGAAGACTGTCCTATCCAGTCACACAAAGCCCACAGACAGGCCCCCAGGAAAACGAGGAGAAACAGCTACAGTACTGAAGAGACCCCTACACCTGCCAGGCTGACACAATATCCCCAACATCCATGACAGTACTGTGTTGTCTTAACTTCCCATAACCCTGCAGACTATCAGAATCATTTTAAAATACAAACTGATTTAGTTCACTTCTCAGTAGAGATCCCTAAGGCCCTCCCCAGTTGAAACACACACTCCTGGGTCCAGTGCCACAGGCTCCTTGTAGTCAGTCTCATCCTCTCAGGCCGCCTTACTTAGGCTGCTCTCCTACCAGCTGCACTTGGATCACCCTGCTGCCTCACTTTTTCCCTGGCCATATGATCTTGCTTTTGGGGGGAGAACTTCACCATCCTCTCTGCCTTGGGTTCTCCCTTATCCTTTCACCAGCATGCTGGCTTCTGTTCTATATTCAGGGCATGTGTTTGTGAGGTCTTACCCAGAGCTCTGTTCTCTTAGGTACAGACTATGGGGTGAGACTTCATCTTTGTGCCATCTCACCCCACTGCATCTCCGTCAGTTGGCCTGTTTGTCTCTCCTATGAGACTAGGAGCTTCTCAATATCAGTCCCTCTGCTATTCATCTTGGAGTCTCAATTATTTCACAGTGATCTCTACACAATCAGAGATTGCTTGAAATTCAAGGAAGAAAGGAAAGGAAGGAGGGAAGGAAGGAGCCGGGCAAGGCCCCCTACTAAAATGTTTGATATTCTTGATTGGCACCATCCTCAAATATTTGAATGTTTAACCAGACTGAAGATTTTACCCACAGAGTCAGGGTTGACAAGGAGTGAGTGTAGTCTCTGGATCAGAGTCTTGGGCTCAACACTGACTTACCCAAATATGTTTCAGAGGTTCGCAAATACCTGAAGGACAGGTTTTTAGGTAGCTCAGAACAAGCAGACAGGTGATCCAGTAGGAGAGGGACTCTCCTCCTGAAGGTCGCAGTGATAGATCCTTGAGAGATCAACTCTAGGTCCTGAGCTTGGATCTGTAACACAAACTTAGATCAGAATCTGGCTTTACAGTGAAGAGCAAATGCCAAACAAGGCAAGGCCACATTAGTGTAGGTGAAGCAGGACAGGCCACTTGGCAGTGGTCAGATCCTCACAAACAGCAGGATTTTGAAGGCCGAGAGGGGTGGATGCCAGAACCTCCAATGCTCCCTTCCCAAATAAGGCTGAAGACAACACCAGCCCCTCTGCCCATGCAGTGATGTCCAGCATCTGCAGAGTGAGGCACCTGACCAGGAGCAAACAGTATAGCTGTCCTTGGAGGTCATGGGTAGCATTTCCAGCATTTGGCCCAGGCTTTGTGCAGGGCTCATTCACGCCTCAGCAGAATTACAAACATCTCCTCTTTGCTAGGGAACTTTAGGCCTGCTTGCTAAGAGTGACAATCCCAAATCTGAAACCCTCAGACTTAAGAATCAACTGTCTTGCCACTCAAAACAAGAAAAGAAAAAGAAAAAAATAAGGGCTAGCCATGGTGGTGCAGCATGAACACAGCACTCTGCACCTCTGAGGTTATGTGAGAAGGTCCTGGGTTTGCTTCCCAAGCACACCAGCTGCTTATCCGTGTGCCTGTGATCCAGGCCTGCTGAGGCTGGGGTGAATACACTGCTGGGGGTGCCTGTCTTTTTATGTCACTCTCTCATGGAAGCAATAAATAAGTAAACTTAAATACACAAAAATATTAAGGAGATCAGCAGGGATGCAGCAAACACCTGCATGTAAGGGCAGAGCAGCCTCCTTAGAGTATGCCCTAGATTATTCACGTCACGTGTAGTTGGTATTAGCAGGAAGAGACTGAAAAGAGAGCTTGGAACTCCACTGAATATGCAAGAGTTGGTTCATTGGGAGGGAGAGAGAGAGAGTGAAATGAAATATGTATTTACTAGATGAGATGTGGGCAATAGTGCTATGACTTTAGCTGCAGGCTTGGCCATGTCAGACTGCTGACCTCTTCATTTTTATCAATTGCTTAAAGAAAAAGGAAAGAAAAAAATCACCCAGAGCATTAGAACCCGCTGAAAGCATGAATAAAAGTAGAGGAAGAGCTAGTGCCATGACTTTTGGGATTCTCCATGATTAACATTTGCCAGCTTGATCTACCACCAAAGCAGGTGGAAATGAACAGGGATGGAGGACTTTGGGCTCTACTGGCCCATAAAGGGTAGGTCATGTGTTTAAAGGGACAGACGGGCAGCTGAGAAAGCAGGCAAGCTCATTAGCTATGTGCCCCTTGGAAGCACCATGCATTTATCAATAATGTGGAGATGGGCAGGTATTCATGGCATTGCTGCTGCTGTGAGAAAATGAAGTGAGAGTAAGAATTCTGGAAGGTGGACTGAGGGCGACATAAACCTGCCCTTTTGTAAAGAAACAAAAGCAATAGGGAAAATTGTCTAAATGCACTTTTGCAGAACTCTGAAAATGAACCATTTTTGTACCAGTATGAGAAGAATTTATTCAAGAAAAACAGCTGCACCTCGGTCAGAACAGTGGGGTGTGTTTCATTGTCACCTTCCATGCCCTCTTCCACCTGCCCTCCTCTGAGACCAGCTCAGAGGGAGGCTGGACAACCAGCAGCCTCACGCACATAGGAACAACCTTGGAACCCTGAAAAAGGATAAACCTAGTTTTGTAGTGTCTCAAAAAGTCTCATTCTGAGCACTGTCACTAACTGGCCTGTCTCACAGTTTGGCCTGTCTCACAGGTCTGAAGAAGCACTCCATTCACAAGCCATTTATCAAAACACTATGGCTATTGCTTAAATGTCATAGCTGCCTGGGGCTGTGATCCAACTTAGGGCAAATGAGACCCAAGCCAAACATTAAAAGGAAGATAGAGGGAACAAAAGGCCCAAGAGGGGACTTTGAATAACTGACATTTCTGGGCACCTAGAAGAGCTTCTCTGTGTAGGGCTATGACCATGCCCATTTAAGGCCTGACAGGCTCTAATCTTTCACCTCTGATTGACCTTAAGGATCCCTGCAAGTAGTAAGCAAAAATTAAGGCATAATTATAAATCATATTCCTGTTGAAGAAGTGCTCCAACAATCTCACAGGACACCTCAGCAGAGGGTGGACACTTGTTGGATCGAGGACTGTAAGGGCATCTCTTTCCATTACTACCCAACCACTGAACCAACTGAGGAAAGACTTTGCTGGCTCCACACTACAGAGAATTCAGACTCCACAGAATTGTTCCAGGAAAGGTTCTTAATAAACAAACAAAAACAACAGAAACAAAGCAATAAAAACTACAGTAATGGCAAACTGAGTTCTTTTTTGCAAGGAGCAGGACGAAGGGGCAGAGAATGTGTCAGATCTTCAGAGTTGCCACATTATACTATCTAAAATATCTCACTTTCAACCAAATTATGTGAGACATACAAAGGAACAGAAAATTATGGCCCATTAACAGGGGAGGAAAAGAGTAAGTCAATGGAAATTTTCTTTGAGAAGGCAGGGATGTTGAGCTTGCTAGAAAAACACTTAAAATCAGCTATTACAGCTATGTTCAGAGAACTGAAGAAAATCATGTGTAAAGAATAAAAGGAAAATATGATACCCAAATAGAGATTACTGACAAAGAGATAGATATATTTTAAAATATCAAATAGAAATTCTGGAGTTGAAAAGTGTGATAACTAAACTGAAACTATCACTAGGAGAGCTCAACATTAGATGTGAGCCTCAGAATAAAGAACTGGGAACTTGAAGAAAGAGCAAATAAGATCATACAATCTGAGGAACAGAACGAAAGAGTGAAGAAAAGGGAACAGAGCCTCAGAGGTCTGTGAAATGCCACCAAGTATTAGATGCACAGTGAGAATCCCAGAAAGGAAGTAGTGAGCAGAAAAAATATTTAAAGAAATAAAATCAGAATCTCCCTAATCTACTATATGACAAGTAATAATCTGCGTGTCCAAGAAGCATAATGAACTCCAAGTAGGATAAGCTCAAGGAAGTTTTTGTTTGTGTTTGTTTGTTTGTTTGTTCATTTGTTTTCTATAGTGTGTGCACTCACCAGAGAGAGACAGAGAGGAAAAGTGAAAAAACAGCCCCCTTGGAAGGATGGCCATGCCATGATCCTGTCTTCTTCATTCTCTTCTCAGGATTTTGAGAATGCATCCATATCTCAACACATCAAGGTATCAATAGAATCTTGAAAGAAACAAAAAGACTCCTCATGTACAAAATTTTCTATATTAGCAGCTGTCTTACCAAAAAGCATAGAAATTAGAAGGAAAAAGAAATATATATATATATATATATATATATATACTTTACATTTTCCATAAAAAATAAAGTAAACCAGAGAACTAAATATAAAGTGTCAAAATATAGGGTCTAGGACTAGAACTGCTGTCGACTACATGGGAGTTCAGTGACATAGCCATTATGCTAACTGCTGGTCCCAAGAATAGCATAGTTGAAGTGCTGAAAAAGACATATATATTTGAAGTATAGTAATTCTTAATAGAGAAAACATATCCTTCAAAAATAGAAGACATTTAAACATTGCTAGAAAAAAAGCAGAGAATTTGTTACTAGTACACTTGCCCTGAAAAGATATACTAAAGGAAGTAATTCTGATTAAATTCAAAGGACACTAAATAGTAACTAAAAGTACACAAAGGAGGGGCTGGCAGGTGGCATGGTGGTTAAGGGTGGTGGTCTCCCACATGGCCTACCACAATTTGAGTGCCAGACTTGGTGGCTTGCTTTCACACTTTCTCTCTCTCTCTCTCGTCAAATTAAAATAAATAAAGTTCAATAAAATAATTACTTGAAAGAAAAAGTGCACAAAGGAAATAAGAGCACCTGTAAAAATACCTACGTACATAAATATAAAAGGCAGCATAAATGCATTTTTCAGTTAAATTGAGGTATGACTAATAAACAAAATTGTATAAATTCAAGGTATACAACATGCTTTTATATGTGTATACATTGTGAAATAATTACCACAATCAGCTAACTAGCACATTCATCACCTCACACAGTTATTTATGTGTGTGTGTGAGGTGAAAATACTTAAGATCTACTCTTTACACATTTCAAGTATACATTATCATTAACTTTAGTCACCCTGCTGTACCTTAGCCCTCCAGAATTTATTCATAGTGAAACTGCAAGTTTCTACCCTTTGACAACATCTGCAGTGTTCCTCATCACTGGTTCTTGGCAACCACAGTTCTACTCTATTAACCATGAGTTTGACTTTCTTGGATGCCACATGTAAGTGACATTGTGCAATTTATCTGCGACTGGTTGTTTCACTTAGCCAATTTCCTCCCAACTCACCCATGTTGTCATAAGCAACAGGGTTTCCTTCCTTTTTAAGGCTGAATAAAATATTCATAAAATATTCATAGATAATAGTTTGTTTCCATACATGTCTTGGAATTATAAATAATGCAGCCACAAAGATGAAGGTGCAGATATCTCTTTGAGATAGGATTTTATTTCTGTGAGATATGTACCCAAAAGCAAGTTTTAGAATACAAAGATTCTCCCAAAAAAGTACTATTGAATAGAAAACCAAATTTAGCAGCATATTTAAAAGAAACACACAGGGGCTAGTAGGTGCTATGGTGGTTAAGACACTGGACTTCCACATGGCTGACCACAATTTCAGTCCCGGACCTGGTGCCTTGCCTTCTCACTTTTCTTCTTTCTCTCTCTCTGTCTCTCTCCAGTCAAATTAAGAAATAATAATAATAAACACAGTTAAATAACTAATTCTTTAAAAATTTTCAAAATGAAAGGAGTATATATCATGATCAAATGATATTTATCCCTAGGATGCAAGAATGGTTTAATGTATACAGATCAATAAACATGATACATCACATTTACAAAAGAAAGGTCAGAAATCACATGATCATCTCAATAGATGTGGAAAAGTGATTTCACAAAGTTCAAAATATTTTCATGATAAAAACTTGAAACAAGTCAGGTATGAAAGAAAATAGCACAATAAAGGCATACATCACAAGCCTACAAGCAATATCACACTCTATAGTGAAAAGTTGAAATCTCATCTAAGATCAGGAAGCAGACAAAAGGCCTTCTCCTTCCACTTCTATTCAACATATTACTGGAAGTCCTAACCCAAGCTATTAGGCAAGAAAAAATAAATAAATACCTCCAAATCAGAAAATAGAAGTAAATGTATTTTTTCTTTAGCTCCTCTCATGTCTTATATAAAAGATGACAGTATTAAGCACTTATTAGAATATGTCTTAATTGACTTAGATTGCATTAAAGTATATTTATATGACAATAATAACACATATGAGGAGGGAAAAAACTTAAGCTAAAATGGTCAAAATATGATTGAATACATTTAGTTCTAATCCAAGTTGAATTGTTGTAAGATGCTAACTTTAATATCCAGTGCAACTACTAAGTGAACTACAAAGTATTGCTGGAATAAACCAAAGATCTAAATAAGCGAAAAGAAATCTCAGATTTATGGATAAGACATTCAAAATCACTTTGATATAAATTTTGGGCAGAACATGCTAAAGATGAGTGTCAGAGGACTTGGATCTCAGTTAAAAGACAATATTATAATTACTGAACTTTTAGCAAGTGGACCTTTTGAAAGTCATGATCTTCAAAAACTTTTTTCTTGTGTAAAAAACTGAACTTTTGCCCAGTCATCCCCCTGAATTATCAGAAAAAAATCCCAGCTTGATGAAGATAAGATGTATGCGGAGATGCTTGGGCATCCCCTCACCTGAACTTCTAGGCAAACTTGATTTTGTTTTTCCATATCCTAGCCCCACCTCAAACTCCCCATATTTGAAACCAAACCTATCCTTTCCCTTGAGGGTTGTTTATGTTGATGAATGACATCATTCTCCAAAGCCACGTGAAGCTGCATCCTTGAGAGAGGATCCTGGACTCTTCTTCCCACTTCCCAGATTGCGAGCTGTTTGAGGGCAAAGACTTCTCTCCAACACTGCTACTCGTCCAGCACCTGATGTTAAATATCCAGGATCTGTTTGCTCTACTAAAATTACAAATGGAATTCAAGACAGCACAGCAGGCTAGTGCCTTCTATTTTAGCCAAGCTCAAACCTTTCACTGGATATTTTGTGAGGTAATGATGAAACCATTGACTTTGAAGATATTTTTTTTTGAGAGATTTTTGATATAGGGCACGTGCGCTCACCAGACAGAGAGAGACATAGAGACAAAAAGTGAGAAATCACCCCCCAGGGGGTATGGTCATGCCTCAATCCCTTCTCCTCCATTCTCCTCTCAGGATCTTGGGCACGCATGCACACGTGCTTGGTGTGAGTTTTAAGCCACCGGGTTCGGGACGTGAACTGCGGTCGACTACGTGGGAGTCCAGCTAACTGCTGGTTCCCGAATTTGAAGATATTCTTAATGACCCATCACAGAGTGAACTAATGGGAGAACTGCACTTGATGGTGGAGTACAAGCTTGGTTTATTGTGACACATGTGCCTGCCATGGAAGTGACACTGCACGTGGTTTGTGTCATCTTTTTACTGTAATTTCATGTACACAACATTAAAAGTACTGAAACCTAAGAAAAAAAAGAAATTTTGAACTCTATATAAACCCCAACTATACTTTATGTTTTTACAAAGACAGGCATTCTGGTCTTAAAATTTTAATAGAAATGTAAGGAATGCAGAACAACCAAAACAATCCTGAAACATAAGAACTAAGTTGAAGTACTCTCATTTCCCAGTTTCCAAACTACACACTATGCTGAATAAGACTTTCGTATAAGGATAGACATAAAAATCAGTGGAACAAACTTGAGACTCTAGTAACTAGCCTTTACATTTTCAGCCAATTGATTTTTGACAAGGGTGGTAAGATAATTCAGTGGGGGAGAAATAATAGTCTTTTTGACAATGATGCTGTGAAACTGGTCTCTTATCTCACACCACACACAATAATAACAACTCTAATTAAATGTAAGAGAAAAAATATGTACAACACTTAGAGGAACACGTAGGAGTAAATCTTTGTGACCCTGAGTTTCTCATTTCTTCCTTTCTTCCTTCCTTTTTTTTTTTGAGAGATTTTGCTACAGTGTGTATGTGTTTGCCAGACAGAGAGACAGAGACAGAGAGAGATGGCCTGAGAGAGATGGCTACACCACAGTCCCTTATCCTCCATCCTCCTCTTGAGATTTTGGACACACACACACACACATGCACATGCGTGTTCCCAGTGTGAATTTCAAGCTTCCAGGTCCAGGACTTGTACTGTGGTCAACCATGTGGTAGTCCAACACCTTAACCAGTATGCCACCTGCTAGTGTACTCTCAATTGCTTCTTAAATACAAAACCTAATACACAAGCAATACTAGAAATAAATAAATTATATGACTAAAAGTAAAAAAAAAATTTTTTTTGCTGCAAATTATGTCATCCAGAAAGTAAAAAGAAAACTCACAGAGTAGAGGAAATAGTTTCCAGTTACATATCTGATAAGAGACTATCTGGAATCTATAAAGAACTCTTACTATTCAACAACAAAAAGAAAAAGCATACTGTTTTAAAATGTCTATAGTCGTATACACTCCTCCCAAATGTTTCCTGAGTACTGAGCATCACATCAGGTGCTGGACGAGTAGCAGTGTTGGAGAGAAGTCTTTGCCCTCAAACAGCTCGCAATCTGGGAAGTGGGAAGAAGAGTCCAGGATCCTCTCTCAAGGATGCAGCTTCACGTGGCTTTGGAGAATGATGTCATTCATCAACATAAACAACCCTCAAGGGAAAGGATAGGTTTGGTTTCAAATATGGGGAGTTTGAGGTGGGGCTAGGATATGGAAAAACAAAATCAAGTTTGCCTAGAAGTTCAGGTGAGGGGATGCCCAAGCATCTCCGTATACAACAGGCCACTGAGGCTATGAGAGTAGATCGTGTGAGTGCATGGTACAGGACAAGGCAGAGAAAGTCTGACTGAAGCAGACCCGTTCTTCCCAAACTAGGACAAGTCAGTTTAATGAGAACAGAAGGTCAGGCCTTGAACAGAATCAAAGAAAAGCAAGCTGCCAAGAATGTAGCTGGTGTGTTGGATGGGGAGATGCTCCGGATGGGCCTTCCTCCCAGTATGCTACATACTCTGTAGATGCCTGTTCTTCTCCCCTACTCTGCTCTCTTCTTCCCTGGACCATTAGGGCCTATCTTTCCTGGGCTGCCCCCTCTCCTAAACCACTACGTGTTTCTGTCCCTTCTTCTAAAATATTGACTCTGCCATCATTTTCACATGTTCATTTGCTTAGCCAGACAAGATTTGAAGGACACGCTCAGGCCAGGATTTTCAGTCTCCACTAAGCACTAGTAAATTATTTACTGAAGCCCATCTATGCAGTAGACGGAGACCACAAATCCCTGAATTTTTCAAAGACTCCCTGGAGTTAGAGCCACCAGGCAGTAATATTTTTCTCCTCATTCATGATCTGCAGGAGAACCAGACATCTATTTATTTATTTATTTATTTATTTATTGAGAGGTTTTTGCTATAGGGCATGTGTGCTCACCAGAAAGACACAGAAAGATCCCTCTTGGGATCTTGGGCACGCATGCACACACACCTGGCGTGAGTTTAAGCCACCTGGTTTGGCACTCGAACCGCAGTCAACTGCATGGGAGTCCAGCAACATAGCCATTACACCAAGTGCTCGTCCCAACTGTAGACTTCTATCAAGAACCTGCTCACCCTTCAGTGCCTCACCTTTGTACCACTTTCCCTATGGAGTGTTCTTGGATCCTACCAGTTTGAGGTAATCATTTGCTTTCTGCCTGTTTCTTTCTTTTTCTTTTTTTACATTTATAAAGTGATGTGTACCCGTCCAATGGGGTATGTACCATGTACAACCTCATTCTAGCACAGAAAAGGATCATGAGTTTTCCAATTATCTGTTGCTGTGTGGCAAGTTAGACCATACGTTAGTGGCATAGAACAATCATTTGTGGGACTAGATGAGTTCCCAGTTCACCACCAGATCATGTTCAAAAGCCCCACTGAGTACACCAGGCATGTATGTGCCCATGATTGAGGCCAGCTGAAGCTAATATGGATCACAGATGACAGCACCATTGGGAATCTCTCTCTCTCTCTCTCTCTCTCTCTCTCACACACACACACACACACACACACACACACACAGAATGAATAAATTAACTTAAAAAATGATCCGTTATGCTAATCGTTTCTGTGCTGTAGGAATTTATTTAAGGCACAGTGGGGCAGAGGGACAGGTGTTCTGCTATTCTACAGCATCTGAGACTTTGACTAGAAGACTCCAGACTGAGAGTGGTTCAACACCTGGGAAGCGGAATCATCTGAATGTTCATGTGGTGATGCTGGCTGTCAGCTGAGAACTGAACTGCTTCTTTACTCTGTGCAGCTTCTCTGTGCAGCCTGAGTTTTCTTGGAATGTCTTGTGTTCCAAGAGTGAACTTCTAAAAACAAACAAAAAGCCTGTGAAAACTGCACTGCTTTTACCACTTTAGCCTCAGAAATGACAGAACATCACTTCCAATGCATTATAGTCATGGAGACAATCACGAGGTCTTTCTTGGTTTGAGGGGAAGGAAAGTGGTCCCTCGTCCCTACCTTTCCTGGAAGAGCATGTGGAATAGAAAAACTGATGCTGTTGTTTTGAGAAACACACACAGTCACGATGTGTGAAATGGAATTCTTAGTGGGATGAAGGTGAGAGCATCACAGGTGCTTTCATCTTGGGAATTACGAACTCTGAATTGGAAGCAGAGAATCCTGAACTTCATTTTTTTTTTGAGAGAGAGATTTTCACTGTAGGGCGCGTGCGCTCGCCAGACAGACAGAGAGAGACATAGAGACAGAAAGCGAGAAATCACCCCCCAGAGGGGATGGTCACACCGCAATCCCTTCTCCTCCATTCTCCTCTCGGGATCTTGGGCACGCATGCACACGCGCCCGGCATGAGTTTTAAGCCACCGGGTCCGGGACATGAACCACGGTCGACTACGTGGGAGTCCAGCGACATAGCCATTACGCTAACTGCTGGTTCCCTCCTGAACTTCATTTTAAGTTCTGTTTTTAGAGTCTATTTTTGAACCAATTTATGCAGTAATTATGTTTTAATTAGTTAATTTAACTCATTGCTAGAAAACTGTTTAAACAGTTCTGGGAATCAAAATGCCTAAAATAGTTATGGGAGGAGAGGGGGACACTGGGATTGAGTACTCAAATATGCTCTTTCATCCTGGGTACCTCATCCCATGCTACGAGTTATGAGTACATCAGAAAAGGCATGGTTTGAACATACACATAGGTACACATGTGCGCCTACACAAAACTCAGGATATCAAAATTCTACAGTCCAGTTTAAGCAATGTAAATGGTGTGGTACAAAAATAAATACTAAAAATATCTAGAATAATGAGCGGGGCAGCAATTATTGGAAAAAGGTGGGTCTATGCTTTGAAGCATTCAAATTAACTCAGGACCAAGGATATATGCTGCATTTGTTTTGCTCTGTCCTATTTATAATGACAGAAGAATTTGGACATTTAAGGAACAGTGTGAACTTGAGTAATAAGGTGGAAGTGGGTATGGGGATGTTTGAGGGTTGGAGGAAGGGGAGAGGGTTAGTACGCAGGAGCCCATTTTCAGGAGAGCTGTAGGTCTAGGTGAAACAGAGAGCCCATTCAGAAGTGTCTTTATACCAAAATCCTAGCCTTGACTGTAATGAGACAGAGAGATGGACAACCCTGAGAAGCAGGTAATTTAGGTTATGTCCACTTACAACCCTTAATCCAACTATTCATTAGGCCAGTGGTCCTCACTGGCCAATATTACCCATAAGTAAACCAGCTTCTAAGTGTCTTATATGTCATTCTCCCACCAGTGAGGTTATCCTCGCCTAAGGAGGACTCTCACCCTGACATCGTTACAAAGGTATAATTGCTTATTCATAACCAACCTGCTGACAGTGTTCTAATATATTGTATGGCCTTAGTCAGCAGCTGCTGAGAATTGGTAATTATCAACTCCTCAGATCATTTATCAAGAATGTATTTAATGAATATTTACACAGTACCTTCTAGGAGTCAGGCATTGCAATAAGCATTGAAGATAGAGATAAATAAGTGTGTGCCTTGATCAAATCTGTCTTTAGCACTGTCTTCTGTCTCTGTTTCTCATGAATATGTAGATACCAATTACTGCTTCAACCACTTAATTGTTCCCCATTGCTTTCAGGAAAAAGCCCAAACTCCTTGGGATGGTATCTAAGCCTATCATCTTGGGTTATAGAGTTGCCTCTTCTTTGAATCAAACCATGAAGCTCCTTAATCTTGGACTTCTCAGCCTCCAGAACATGAGAAATAAGTTTTTGCTGTTTAAACCACCCAGTCTACAGTGCTGTGTCAGTTGATAGTATCTTGTCCATTAGTTTCTATGTCTCCCTTGTTCACTATCCTCCAGATTCTATGCTCTAGTTCAAAGTTCCTTCCTTCCTTCTTTCCTTCCTTCCTTCCTTCCTTTTTTTCTTTCTTTCAAGAGAGATTTTTGTTATAGGGTATGCGTGCTTGCTTGAGAGAGAGACAGAAAGCAAGAAATCACTCCTCTAGGGGGATAGCCATGCTCTCATCCCTTCTCTTCTACTTTCCTCTCAGAATTTTGAGTACAAATGCACATGAGCCCAGTGTAAGTTTTGTTTTTTGTTTTTGTTTTCTTTTTTTTTAGCCACCAGGTCTGGGACTTGAACTGCAGTTGACAACATGGAGTCTAGTGATGTAGCCAATATGCCATCTGCTGGTCCCATTGTTTTTTTGAGAGAGATATTTTTACTGTAGAGCATATGAACTCACCAAGAGACAGAGACGGAGAGAAAGAAAGGGAGAAGTCACCTCCCAGGAGTGATGGCCATGAAGCAATCTCTTCTCCATTCTCCTCTGGGGATTTTGGGCATATACACATGTGCCTGGTGTGAGTTTAAGCCACTAGGTCCAGGATTCAAACTGTGATGGACAACATGGGAGTCCAGCAATGTAACCATTATGCCATCTGCTGGTCCCTAGTCCAAAGTTTCTTAAACTGAAATAGGCGAACATTTTGTAGTTGTACACAAGTCTCTGTCTATGTGCCTAGAGCTCAGGTATAAAGTCACTCAGGCTTAGAATCATGCTTTCCATAATATTAGAGTACTGACCTCTTTTTCCAGGAATGGATCCTAATCAGTCTAATAGCAATCACGGTCATTTCATCAGTCTTGTGCTTTTAGCACAGGAATAAAAACATCTAAGCAAACCTGATTCAAAGGAAGGAAGAAGCTGTCAGTGACTTCAGAAAGGAAGCCCCCTTACTATAAAAATAGAAGTCTGGATAGCTGAGAAAGCTTGAGACTCTGGTTGTGGCAACAACAGAGGTAAGAGAGTTCCCTTGATCAAGTTCTGTGTGAAATCCATCCTACTACTGCACTTCCAGGGCTGCAAACCAATGAAATTCCCTGTTGCTCAATCCAATGAGTCATTTCTTAGAAATCAAAGCACCCAGGGACCAGAAGTTAGCATAATGGGTATGTCACTGGACTTCCATGTAGTCAACCGCAGTTCGAGTCCCGGACCCAGCAACTTAAATTCACGCCGGGCGCATGTGTGTGCGTGCCCAAGATCCTGAGAGGAGAGTGGAGAAGAAGGGATTGTGGAGTGGCCATCCTCCCTGGGGGGTGATTTCTCGCTTTCTGTCTCTCTGTCACTCTCTGTCTGTCTGGCAAGAGCACGTGCCCTATACCAAAAACCTCTCCAAAAAGAAAAAAAAAATCAAAGCACCCAATCTAATCAATGTTTGAACAAGATAAATTATATATTATTTTTATGTTTGATATATATCATTTTATATGATATTATGTATGTTTATGTATTACATTTTGTTTATTTTAATTTGCTAGAAGTTGTATGCACTCACCAGAGAGAGAAAGATAGAGAAAAAGGGAAAGGAAGAAAGCAGCTCCTCTAGAAGTGCTTCAATCACTTCTCCATTTCTACATCCTGTTGGGAATTTGGGTATGCATGCATGCACACCCAATGTATTTTTCCAGCCATGTGGTTCAGGACTCAATCCACATGGTTGGCCATGTGCGATCTTAACCACCAGGACATGGACCAACTTGGTATCTGCTTGTTAATCATGATTTTACCAAAATCATAAATAAAATAATCCTTTCCCAAATATAATTTGGAATACAACAAGGAGTCTGTTTTAACTTTCCTAAAACTCTGCCATAGATATTTGCACCAAGACTGGATTACATCTAAAGTAGGTCTATAATAAGGAAACCTACAAAATGTCAAGATGCCGACACCAATCTACGCTACACTCTAAGGAGACTAATAGATCACATAAGGAAAGAAGATCCTAAGGGTCGGACAGGGAAGAGGTCACATAAAGGAAAGAAAGAGAGGAAACTGAGAGGACTGAGAGGCAGAAAGGAGAAACTTGGGGCAGCAGATGGAGCAGAGACAGGAAAACTGGGATCAACTAAAATATGTCCATACCCACACTTTCTGAGACCCTAATACCTACAGCCTATTAGGCTTTACCTGCATACCTTATGGGACTCCCTATTAACTTCATAAATAGTTCATTAAATAAACAAAGTCTTATAGAACATTGGAGGAGATCATAAATGTGATAAATTTGCCATCCAGTAGATTGCTGTATAGTATATTAACCCAGACCAACCATCTTTACCTTAAGTCATACTGTAAATCCTACAGGGAAGTCCCTACTTGGGATTCTTGTCTCCAGTATCCTGAGAAACTACACAGTCTTTAAAAAAATACGGTCTCTAAAATCCTCCACCCAGATCCTTGGGTAACCATGTACCATTTTCCAGAATGCTGAGCCATGCATCCTCTCAGGATCCACTTGCTACAGGTTGGGATGAGTGCTCACGTCAGAGCATTGGTGAGCTGATGATAAAAATCACATCAATGTCATTGGGCCCCATTCTTTAGAAATACAGCAGAGAATGCTAGAAGCACAGGGTAAAAAAGATGGTGCGTCCACTACTCTCACAATTTTTCTTAGATTCAGAATGACTACAGGAGAAATTGTTTACTACCACATTTAAGCATATGCCCTATAATCTCAGAGTGCTTCTGGTGAGATGCTACTGTAGGCTGTGTCTGTCTCAATCTTCATACTGAAGACTTTGTTTTATAAAGCAATTGTAGGGCCAACATCTGGCATAGTAGTTAAGGCTCTGAATTCTCACGTGGCTGACCATGGTTCAAATCCTGGACTCTAAAGCTGAAAAATTACACCAGATATGTAAGCAATTCCAGGAGGAGAAAGGAGAAGGGCTTGCAGCATGACCATCTCCTCTGGTGTTGGGGAGGGGGGTGGGCAGGGGATGATTTCTAATTTTCTCTTTATGTCTCTTTCTCTGGAGAGCATAAATGCCCTATGGGTAGGAAAGAAAAACCTTAAAAAAAATATACACATGGGGTCAGCAGGTGGTATGGTGGCTAAAGGCACAGCTTGCTCTCTCGCTCTCTCTCTCTCTCTCTCTCTCTCTCTCTCTCTCTCTCTCTCTCTCTCTCTCTCTCTTGTGACCTATAGCAAATTAAATAATAATAATAATAATAATAAATAAAATTGGATAAATAATTCTCAAAATTATATGAAGTTCTTATAAATACACAATTAGGAAAAATTAAAACAATGGTGACATCAGGAATAGCAATGCATCCTCTGGCATTCAGGACAACACAAACTTCATCATTTCTGAGTGAGTTATTGGTCTCTAATTAATGTAGAACTTAATAGACAACATTTTTTCCTTAAGTCAAAAGCATCATGATAAAAAGACACAGAATATGCTCAATGCATGCTTCTTATGAAATATGTCAGGCCTAATGGACACATTTCAGCTTCTCACAGAAAAGAATGATGGGGTATATTCATGAAAGAAGGTCCTATTTACACTTCTGTATCAAAGGCACGTTATTTGTTTCAAGTAGCTTCTACTGAGATTGAAGGCATTGCCTTTATGAATAAATAATAGTCTTCTATTTCACAATTCAAGGCCTAATCTAAGCCCTCACTTTCTTTGGGTGAAGTGTGTAATAATGTGAATTAGTTCTGGGTACTGAGCACAGAGTAGGAGGCAGACAGACAGGTTCAAATTGAAGCTCTGCCAACTACTTACTTTGTGAACTTGGACAAATTATTTTACTTCTCTGAGCCTTAGTTTCCTCCTCCCTCCGGGGCTATGTGAGTACTAAATAGGCACTGTAGTGTCAGACAATGCAGGCTTAACTGGTGCCAGTAAATATAGCTGTGTGACAAAGAACACACAAGATGAGACTCCCATCACAGTGCAGGCTAGAATAAGCTCATTTCATCACAAACGTCCATGAGTGTCATTTTCTTCTCTTCAGCTCTGATCAGTTTTCACTATACAAGTATAAATGGGACCGTAATTCAGAAGCTGCATGGCACTGATTTTCTTGCAGGAAATTTGGCCTCTATTAATAGAAGGCATATACTTCTGCTCTTCAAATCCCAAACCCATTCTTTCAGGTTGTCTATAAAAAAAGTAGTTTAATAATTATCCACCAGATTATGAACACAGAGTTCGCCATTGTGAACGCTCACTTTACCTTTTCTCATTTCATTTGTTGGGCAGGGAATAGCATGCAATATATCTTCCTGGAGGCTTCTTGAATCAGTCAGATCTCCCCAGAAAGTAGGAAGCTCATCTAACTGGGATATTTGAAGAAAAGTTAGTAAAGGGACTATTTACAGAAGTGGGATAGGAAAAAGGGAAAGCATAAGGACTGGTAAGGTACCTAGGGCAATAACAGACATGTGAAATTGACATAACAAAGGAAGGGAAGGTGTCCTGACTCCAGAGAGGGTAGCAACACAGAGAGGGCTGCTCAATGAGGGAAGGAAATCAATAATCAGAAGAATCAATATACAGCCTCCTTCACCTGTCACTCTCTAGCCTCTAGTATTTCTCATTGGCTGAATCCAGCTGGAAACCAGAGGGAAGGGAATCCATTCCAAATGTGCACATGCAAAGGTGAATTATTCAGTTTTTTTACTGCCTAATAAATTAACACAATGTTAGCAACTTAAAATGACATTGTGCTACAGTTCCTATAAGCCATAAGCCCATGCACAGGTTGTCATCAAAGTCTCAACTGGGGAAATACTCACTTCCCTAAAGTGGTTGGCTAAACTACCTTCCCGCAGTTGGAGAACTGAGACCCTTGATTACTTACTGTTAGTCAGCAACCACTCTTAGCTCTTGGAGCGCCTTGCTGGCATCCATCAGCTCTCCCCCCACATGCAGCTTGCCTCTCTAAAGACAGGAAGGGGGAGTCTTGGCTCTGAGTTGCTAAGATAGAGGTTGATACTATGTGATACAGCCATGGGAGAGGAATCCCATCACCTTTGCTATGTTCTTGGTTAGAGGTGAGTTACAGTTTATAAGTACCATTGAGGAGAAGAAATAACCCTGAGAGTGAACCCTAGCAGGTGGAAATCATTGAGGATATCCTAGAGTCTGTCCACTCCAGTGGAGGAGAAAAGGTGGCAAGTAGATCCTGTGCAACAAACAGACAACACCCAGCACCCTGTTTCCTGGCCCCGACTTAGTCTTCACCAGACTCCAGATGCTGAGTCACAGACATAGATGAGAATGACTCCATGGGGCTTTATAGCTCATCTGGTCTCACCTGCTCACTTGGAGACTAAAAAAACTAAGGAGTAGAGGCCCCTAATTGCCCAGGATCTGAAAGCCAGAAACCATTTTCCATGTTCATTTCACCGTGCCTTGTTTCACACTGTTTTCTTGTTAGAACTCAATTAGAATACAAAGCCATGGGCTCTCAACTCGTGAATGTTTCCCATAGTCCAGCTAATGATCAAGAAGGTAGGTGGAAGGGCTACTCTTGGCTCAAAATTAGGTGCCACATCTGTTTGGAAAATGTAATTCAAGAGGGTAGAACTTTTATTTACTACCATGTCCTCTCTCTCTTCTTACTAACAAGTTCTAGAAGCTTGTCAGTTCAACTTATTAAATTGCATCAGTTCAAATTCTTAAATCTTACCAGTTCAATGAGTTCTAAAATCTTACCAGTTTTACAAAATTAACACAGGCTAGAAAGAGACCTTCCTTGGCTGAACTGTGAGTTTATGGC
Source organism: Tupaia belangeri chinensis (assembly GCF_000334495.1). Taxonomy (NCBI): domain Eukaryota; kingdom Metazoa; phylum Chordata; class Mammalia; order Scandentia; family Tupaiidae; genus Tupaia; species Tupaia belangeri. The sequence goes on along the minus strand of NW_006159888.1, from coordinate 858,923 downwards.
TGTCCGCATCTCTCAGCTTTACAGTCATGAGCTGCCTTGCCCATGTCTTTCAAGATTTATTGGGCAACTTTAGCTACACATGATTTTAGGATTATGAGAGTTTTCATAGAACTTGAAGTAACTGACTTGCTTTACCAGGTTATAGGACTTGAGTGGTGGGATAGGGAGGTGAAGTGATATTTACTGGTAGGAGGGAAATTCTCATTTCGTATACTCTTATCTTTCCATTTGGTTTCACCAAATCCTCCCTGACTCTGTTTGCTGGAGGCAGAGCTGCACAGAAATGAAGGAACAGCTATAGATGATTATTCCTGTGTGGGCTCCTGGGGATACAAATGGCCTCAGGCTACATAGAAATGAATCACCAAACCTGGCAGCTCCTTCCTCATTGCTATTCCGACATCCCTCCTGGACAAGTTTTCAAATAAAGTACATAGAGAAAAAGAGACATGCACCACATGCCCTTTCTCCCACAGGGAGCATATGACTGCTTAAGAAAAGAAGTTAGGCAGGTGAGCGGTTTGAGAGCAACTTGTTATTAATTTTGGCTTCCAAATTTGCTTCAAATCTCTTCCTCCTTCACAATCCTTTCTAATGAAGATTTTTAAGTTTTGGCACACATGGAAGGAAAAATTTTTAAAATGCGTATTATATCCCACAAAAATAAATAAATAAATAAAATGTTTTATACTCTAGAGTTTCCAGTAGTCCCAAACTTTCTCTAAACAAGTTTGCATATCCTCTCATTTCACAATCACTCAGTATTTCTTCCCATCTTTTAAACAGAAACTAGAAACTCACTACCTTAAGAAGTTATGATTGGGGACCAGACAGCAGTACAGAAGTAAAATACACTCTAAGTTAATTCTACTAAAGAAGGTTCCCAATTCAAATCTGGCAATTTCTTTGAGTACACTGAACATGCATTTGCCATGACTGACAGCTACAGGTAGATAGCAGTGTCAAGACAATGCTGGGATCAGTCCCACAGCCTAGAGGTTAAGATGCCACATGGCTGACTGTGGTTCTAGTCCTGGCTCCAGCACACACTGAACACATGTGAATGCATGCCCCAGATCCTGACATGATGGAAAAATGGAGAAGGAATTGCAAGGTGACGATCCCTCACTTGGAAGGGTATCCCTCCCCTAACCTCTCTACCTCTCTGGTGAGTGCACATGCCCTTTAGCAATTAAGAAAAAAACGAAAAAGAAAGAAAGGTCAGCCCATGGTGCAGTGATTAAGGAGGCTGGATCCCACATAGCCAACCTCACAGTTCAAGTCCTGGACCTCTTGCAGCTTGAGAAATATATCAGGCATGTATGTGCATCTCCAAAAGCTCAAAAGAAAAGAGAAATGAAGGAGAAAGGATTGTGGTATCACCATTCCCCACGGGGGTGCTTTCTCATTTTCTCTCTCTCTCTCTGGCAACCGCACATTCCCACTGGCAAAATTTCAAAAAGAAAGACAATATTGGGAGTGCTGCCTCTCTCTCTCTTTCTCTCTCTCTCTCTCTTCATTCTCTTTTCTGTCTCACTCATAGAAGAAATATAGAAATGCACTTTTTTAAAAAGTATTAGACTATCAGACAACATACGATTTATTATTAATATATGTATTTTTCATACCACTATTTCCCAGATACTTTTCAAATTTCTAACATTGAGAAGATAAAATAAACATAGTTTCCTGTCTGTGATGGTTATCCCACCTAGACTAAAGTGCTCCAAATGTTTGCTCAAGTCAGTTCACATGTTGTGAATGAAATTTTTATATATGATTAGTATTTAAATCAATAGACTTTGAGTAAAGTAGATAACCCTGGATGATATGGCTAGATCTCATTTAATTAGTTGAAGGCATTAAGCACAAAGAGTAAGGTTTCCTGAAGAAGAAGGAATTCTCCTCAAGGATGTAGCATAGAAACCCCGCATGGATTCCACTTGATTGTCCTGTGGAATCTGGACTTAAACCTGAGGCAACAGCTCTTACCTCCATCTCCAGCTTGCAGGAGAGTCCTCTGGATTTCAGATTTGCTGTCCAGACAATTGCATCAGTCAGTTCCTTAAAATAAAGACAGATGATAGATACATGGCAGATAGATAGACGATAGAGGATCAATATATAGATAAATAGATAATGATAGTCTCTTTCTTTCTTTCTTTCTTTCTTTCTTTTTCTTTCTTTCTTTTTTTTTTATCCTTAGCCTTTTAACTTTATTAATGTTTGTTTTACAGCCTACTGTAGGTCTAGACCATATGGTGTAATGTCCCGTATGCTGTTGAGAACAATTGTTCAGTCCATTGTCGGTAAGTGTCCATCAGGTCTAGCTGGTTGCTCGTGTCACACGGTCTTCTGTATCTCTGCTGGTCTTTGCTTAGTCGTATCCTTTATCAAGAGTAGAGAACTGAAGTCACCAGCTACTGTTGGTGTGTGGGTATTTCTCTGTTTACTTCTAACTGTTCTGTTCCCATGTATTTTGGCACCCTAAAATCAGGTATATGTGTGTTTATAATTGCTATTGTTTCTTTAGAAAACCCTAACTCATTCAGGTTTTAGGACCGAGAGAAGCTATAAGGAATATAATCTTAAAGACGAGGTGTTTTGCATAGTTTATGGAATTTGATTAGTTTTAAAGGCACTTCTGACTCTATTTCCAGTGGTAAGGAGAGCACTGATCATCTGTAGCATGATGTGGCAAAGAAGAGTCACAGATATCACTGTTGGATATTCTTAATCAAATACTTATAAGAAGCAAAATTCCAAGGAAGCGTATATTTGAATTACTTCCAATTCTGCTGGACATAGTGGGAAAAGAAAAGAATGAGATTAGAAATTCTAATTCCCAGCTCCAGTGCTGAAAATGACCTGAACATTTCTATGACTTCCCTGAAAGAGACCCTTATTTCCTGCAGCTGCAAAGCTGAGATTGCTGAAAACCATACCTAATCTCATCCTGTGAGAGGCTGAATCATAATACAAATTGAATTCCCAACTTCTCTGAGTATCTGCTGCTAATGTTAAGGGCATAGATTAGGAAGGAATGGTGCTTTGAGAATTGGAATAGGATGTGTGAGAAGACCTGATGAAGCAAAGACATATAAATTCTGATGACTCTTCTTTGTCAATAGAAATAGCTATCTAACCTCTGTCTAGCATATTAAGCCTGCTTTTCCTGAAGAACCTATAATGCCTTGACTGAGAGAGTCGCCTTACAAGACAATGCTGTGTCCCAGGATCCACCTGCTTCCACCCGTCTTTTGTTATATAACTAGAACCAGACTTATACCTCTCTAAAGGAGAAGTATAAAAGTTTAACTCCTGAGATATGCTACACTCCAAAAAAACTACACAATTTTTCCAATTTAAGCTAATATAAATATGGAATACATGTATAGTGATGGCTATAAATTATGTGGGAAAAATGGTAGAAGAAATATAAAGTTGGATCCAGTCTAATTTATATTTCTATATATATATATATATATATATATACCCACTAAGCAGAGATTCTGAATTTCCTGTTACAGCCTAGGGGGTTAAACTGGTTCTCATGATTTGTTTGGTTGCTTTACTGAAGCATGGATTAAAAGCTGTCCTATGCTAAATGAAGTAAAAATGGCAGACTTGCCTTGGTACATTACAACAGAAAGGATTCAAAGACTTAGAGAAATTGTAGCAGCAAAGTGTATTATCAGTTAAGATTTGCTTACCTACCTTAGGAGGGTCAAGAAGACATACCTTTCACCTTAACTGTGAGAAATAAACTTATGTAAAGAACTCTAGCTCAGTGGTTGCTCTTGCCTGAAGGTTAGAAATTACAGTAGTAACTACTGCCATTAAACTGGGAAACTTAGATATAATGAAGATAGTTGGATGCTGTGGTGGCACTTAATAGGTAAAAGCAAAATGTGTATGGTTGCCATAATTAACAGCAAAGGTGTATTAACAATCAGAAAAGTCTTAATCATAGAGTCCAATGATATTAGCTAAATAATCATGGGGTTCTTAGAAGTGAGGAGATGGGCAGTTGTGTAATAAATTCTTATTTTATTTCTATAAGCGGAAGAGTTTTGTCAAGTAAGCTAAAGTTTATGTGAATTTAAAAAAGTCATAACCTAGTTCCAAGAATTAGGCCAGTTTACAGAACAAGAGTCCTTTTAATGAAATGGAAAATTGCCCCCCCCTTAAGAAAGGACTCTTTTACAATGCCAGACATTTATATTATCCATATTTATGCTAATATTTTCCAAAAGATTATAGCCTTTTTTCATGGTGGCTGTGAATTGGAGAAAAAGAAATAACCACATTTTTGGAGTGATTATTGGACACTGGCTCTGAACTAATACCAATTTCTGGAGACCTAAAATATCATTGTCATCCACCAGTCAGAGTAGGGGCATATGGTGTCAGTTGATCAATTGAACTTAGCTTTCATTCGTTTCACAGTGGACCCAGTGAGTCATCAACCCCATCCTGTAGTTAGTTCCCCAGTTCTGGAATGTGTAATTGGGATAGACATACTTCACTGAAAGAATTCCCACTTTGGTCCCATTACCTGTGGCCTGAGGTATGTTATGATAGTTAAAGCCAAGTAGAAGCCAAAAGAACTTCCTCTACTTAGGAAAATAGTAAAATAAAATTATGCTGCATTCTTACAGGATTTCAGAGATTAATTACACTATCAAGTACTTGAAATATGCCAGAATGGTTATTTTCATCATGTCCCCATTCACTTCACCTATGTGGCCTGTGTAGAAATCTTGAATAACAATAGTGGATTATTGAAAGCTTAACCAGGTAGTGACTCTAATTGCAGTTGCTGTACCAAATGAAGTGTCATTATTTGTGTAAATTAACACTAGTATGCAGCTATTAATCTGGCATTTGTTTCTGTTTGTTTTTGTTTTCTCTGTACCAATTAGCAAAGAAGCAGAAGCAGTTTGCCTTTAGCCAAAAGTACATCTTCACTATCCTATTTCAAAGGGTATGTCAACTCTCCAATTCTATGTCATAATTTAGTCTACAGGAAGTTTGATCAACTTTTCCTTCCATAAGAAGTCAAACTGGTTCATTATATTGATTATAGCACACCATCAGACCCAGTGACAAAGAAGAAAGTCGCAACTAGTCCAGACTTATTGATAAGATATGAGAACAACAATTATTCTACAGAACTAAAAGTTAAAACTGGCACCTGACTATATTGGACTTTTCATGCATCTGAATCAACAGACAAAGAATAGAGTTCCTACAGTGACTTGAGTTATTCATATTGATTACATAGGGATATTGGACTGCCACTCTACAATGGAGGTAAGAGATAAGGAAGAATTCAGAAGCTTCCATAGGGTGTCACTTAGTATTACCATGTCTTATTATTAGTGTTAATAAAAAATGACAACCTGATTCAAATGGGACTATTAAGAACCTATTAAGATTTGAGTCACTCCATGAGGTTAAGAACCACAAAAATCTAATATTCTTGATGAGGGCAAAAGGAATATGGAATTGATAGTTGAAAAAAGTAACTATAAATACCAGCTATGACAGTAAAATTGGTTGCAGAAATGAGGTCAGTGTTTATTATGAGAATTTCCACTTTATTTTTATTCATGTGTGTATGCATTTATTTAATTTTTGCTTTTGTCTCTAGTTTATTCCCGTATCATATTTATTTTGTTTATTTTACAAATTTCATAGTACTTAAGTTACAGGATGTGAAAGAGAATAATAAATATTATAATAAAAAGCCTTCTCCCACAGGAAATCGTCAGACCTACATTGCTTCAATAGCAAATTTAGTAAATGTTTAAAGCAGAAACAATATCAAATTGAACACAAACTCTTTCAGATAATAGAAAAGAGGAACAAAAAGAAGCGAGCAGCAAGTCCTACTTGTAAGAGAGGAATAGGACAAGCTTCATAAAAGAGGTAATACTTGTAGAATCTTGAAAGATGTGTGTGTGTGTTTTTCAAGCATCAAGTTTACTTCTGTTCCTGTCACTTTCACATGTTTGTCCCATTTCCATCGATTTGATAAAGCAAAATATATGTAGCCCAAGTATCACACGGTGGTCTTTGAAATACTCAGAAGAGGATCTTTGTGATAACACTACCTCCTCTGATTGTCCAGCCCTCATTACTTCATTACATTTATCTAGAAAACACATTAGATGATTCCTCTCTGGAGATGATGTGGTGGAGTGGTTAGAAACCTTCAGGCTCTAGGAGAGTGAAGGCATAGGTTGAGATCCTCTGCTGCTGTTGATTAGTTAAAATCCATGACCATTGTAGAATTTTGTGAATTTGAGCAGATTGTTCAAATTTTAGATGACACAGTTTTTAAGTTTCAAAATAAAAATAATATTACCTACCATAAATGGTATTGTAGGATCAAATGAGAGAATGCATTTGAATTGCTTTACTACTTGCCAGGCTTAATACATGTTTTTGTTCTTTTTCTCATTTACAAAGTCGTATAACTTAGCATAGCTCTCCTGACAAAGCAGACCAAGAAACTTCCTCCCTTTGTCTTAGGAATAATGAAAGTGTGACTTCTTTAGTAGCAATATTAGTTTTTACCCCACTTTTAATAATACCAGTACTCCACCTATGTTGATTTATGACTGATACACAAGTTAAGAATTTTTTTTGCATGCTAGTAATATCAACTATGCTTCCACTGCATTATTAGAATCTCTGGGGTTTTTTAATTAAAACTATTATGATAATATATTTATATGGCAATTTTTGTTGGAAATTTTGTTAGGAAATTCAGCAAAAATGAAGATGTCCTCTTTTTGAATCACTATTTTCTGCTTATTTCTGTAAAATTGGCAATTATTACCAACTTCTTGACATTCTAGTGTGACAGGGTCTCTTTCACTCTCTCTTGCTCCTTTCAACTCTTCCTCTCTTTTCCTTTTTCTACAACGGGTACCGTGATATTCAAATTGAAATGCATCAAGATTTCTTTAATAATATCAGTGTATTGACACGTGTCTACTTTTATATAGATAGATAGATAGATGATAGATAGATGTAATATCCCATTTAAGAATGTAATATCCTCTCCAACAGAACCCAGTTTCATCTCCAATCTCCTGACAAAACTGGGGACCCTGGGGCAGGGCCAGTCACTGACCACAGCCTGAATCCCAGAGCTTCCCCTATCCATAAGCCCACAGGCAGCTTCCATCTCTCCAATTAAACCCAGTTCCATCTCCAACCCTCTGGTTAAACCAGGGACCCTAAGGCAGGGCCAGTCACTGGCCTCAGCCCAGTTCCCTGAACCCCAGAGTTTCCCCTGTCTGTAAGTACTGTGAGGTTTCCTCAGATCCTCCTCTTACTAAACCATCTGCAAAAAAGGAGATATTCTTCTTCAGACACATGAATAGAAGACTCTTCCTGTGGTGAGCACATTATCAAACACAGCCGAAGAGAGACTTCGTCACCCAATTGACCACAGCAAAAGGGAACCACACTTGTTCCAAGTCAAAGAAAGATTCTCCAAAAAGATATACAAAAGTGAATACATCTCCCAATACTAGTAGTAAAAGACAAGACACAGGTCTGAATAAACCAGGAAATATGTTTCCATCAAAAGAACAAAATAACTCCCTTCCATCTCTTAAAAAAGGAGAGGAAGTTACCAAAATGTCAGAGAAAGAATTTAGAACATTCATGGTGACAAAACTCTATGAGCTGGAACATAAAAGAGACATGGAACTACAAGAGATTAGGAAGTCCTTCCATGATATGAAAGAAGAAATGGACACTATAAAAAGAATCAGATAGAACTATCAGAGATGAAATCTGTAGTACAGGAAATCAAAAACTCTCTAGAAAGTATGAAAAGTCAACTAGACCATGTTGAAGATTGAATTTCTGACAGAGAAGATAAAAACTCTGACCTAGAAAAAAAAACCAAAAAGAAAGAAAAAAATAACAAAAAAAAAGAAGATAACATATGAGAAATACTAGATTCCATTAAATGTCCAAACATTCAAATAATTGATATCCCAGAAGGTGAAGAAACTGATAAGGGCATGGAAAATCTATTCCATGAAATCGTGGAAGGAAACTTCCCAAGTCTAGAGATGCACTCACACATCCAGTCCCAAGAAATACAAAGGAACCCAAATAGAATCAACCCAGGAAGATCTTCCCCAAGGCTCATCTTAGCCAGACTGGCCAAGACCACAGATAAAGACTTGATACTAAAATTGGCAAGAGAGAAATGACAAGTGACCTACAAAGGTCATCCCATCAAGCTAACACCAGACCTTTCAATAGAAACAATGCAAGCAAGGAAATAATGGGAATATATATTGAAAGTGTTAAGAGAGAAAAAATTTAAATCAAGATTATTATATCTGGCAAGATTATCCTTCATATGGGAAAAAAAAAAGATTAAAATCTTCTCAAACAAAACCTGAAAGAATTTGCCAACATCAGACCAACTCTTCAAGAAACCCTGAAGAGAGTACTGTTGCAGGAAAAATAAAGAATGAACAGCCAGGGATAAGGTAATAAATGACAACCAAGGCAATGGTCAACTTAAAGGTAGGGTCAAATCTGGAAATGTCTATAATAACATTGAATGATAATGGATTAAATTTTTCAATCAAGAAACACAGACTGACTGAATGGATAAGAAAACAGAAACCCTCTATCTGTTTCCTACAAGAAACACATCTCATGGATAAAGGCATACGTAGACTAAAAGTGAAGGGCTGGAACAAGATACTCTATGCAAATAGGAACCAAAAAAGAGCTGGAGTCACAATGCTAATTTCTGACAAAATAGACTTGAAAATAAAAATTGTTTGAAGACACAAAGTTGGGCACTATAGCTAGTAAAAGTGTTAGTCTATCAAGAAGATATATGCATATAAATATCTATGTACCCAACCCAGGGGTACCCAAATACGTGAAGGACAGACTGCTAGATCTAAAAGGAGAAATGAACTGCAACACAATAATTGTTGGGGACGACAACACCCCCCCACTATCTTCCTGGAAAGATCATCTAGACAAAAACTAAGTAAAGAGATAAAGGATCTAAATGAAACCATAAAACAAAAGGACTTAACAGACATCTATAGAATTTTCCACTCAAAAACCATGAGATACACATTTTTCTCATCCTAACATGGAACGTTTTCGAAGATTGATCACATGATTGGGCATAAAGCAAGCCTCTACAGATTCAAAGGCATAGAAATTAAATTCAGCATCTTCTCCAACCATGATTGAATTAAACTTGATTTTAATTTCAAGAGAAATCCTCAAAAACACACAAACACATGGAAACTAAATAACCTGCTCCTGAATGACTTCACACCTACTGAAGAAATAAAGACTAAAATAAAAATATTCATGGAAACCAATGACAATGAGGAAACGAGTCTCCATAATCTTTGGGACACTGCAAAAGTAGTCATAAGAAGGAGGTTCATAGCAATTAGTGCACATAAGAAGACAGAAAAAAGGAAAATTGATCACCTAACATTGTGCCTCAGAGAACTGGAAAAGCAACAGCAAAATAAAAAAAAAAATCTAAAAAACTGTAGGAGAAAGGAAATAATAAAGATCTAAGCAGAAATAAATGAAATAGAAAATAAGTGAACTATATAGAAAATGAAAGTAAAAGCTGGTTCTTTGAAAAGATAAACAAAATCAAAAAGGGATTGCTGCGTGGCCATTCCTCTGGGGGGTGATTTCTTGCTTTCTGTCTCTCTGTCTCTCTCTTTCTTACCACTAGTGAGACTTATTAAGAAGAAAGAAAGGATCCAGGTAAATCAAATTTGAAATCAAATTGTCAATATAATGACAGACATAACAGAAATACAAAACATCATAAGAGGATACTATGAACAACTATATGCCAACAAATAAGAAAATCTAGATGAGATGGGCAAATTCCTGGACACATACAATCTACCAAGATTGAGCCAGGAGGATATAGAACATCTGAATAGGCCCATAATAATTCAAGAGATTGAATCAGTAATAAATAACCTCCCAACAGAGAAGCCCTGGTCCTGATGGCTTCAACTTTGAATTCTACAAAAGTTTTCAAGAAGAATTAACCCCCATTCTGCTCAAGTTATTTCTAACAATCCAAAAGGGTAAATCTCTCCCTAAATCATTCTATGAAGCTTCCATCATCCCTAATCCTTTAAACAGATAAGGACAGGGACCAGCAGTTAGTGTAATGGCTATGTCGCTGGACTCACATGTAGTTGACTGCAGTTCGCATCCCGGACCCGGTTGCTTAAACTCACGCCGGGCACGTGTGCGTGCGTGCCCAAGATCCTGAGAGGAGAATGAAGGAGAAGGGATTGCGGCGTGACCATCCCCCCTGGGGGGTGATTTCTTGCTTTCTGTCTCTATGTCTCTCTCTGTCTGGCAAGCGCACGCACCCTATAGTGAAAATCTCTCTAAAAAAAAAAAAAGAAAAAGAAAAAGCATTTGAGGGATCAGCAGTTGGCGTAATGGCTATGTCACTGGACTCCCACATACTCGACCATGGTTCAAGTCCCAGACCTGGTGGCTCAAACTCATGCGGGGCACATGTGTGTGCATGCCCAAGATCCTGAGAGGAGAATGGAGAAAAAGGGATTGCTGTGTGGCCATCCCCCTAGGGGATGATTTCTTGCTTTCTGTCTTTCTGTCTCTCTCTGTCGTTCTGGCAAGAGCATGCACCCTATAGCAAAAACCTCTCTAAAAGAACAAAAAAGAGAAAGAATTTGATAAGGTACAAAATCCCTTCATGATCAAGACTCTCAACAAAATCAGCATAAAAGGGTCATTTCTTAACACAATAAAAGTATCTATGAAAAACCCATAGCAAACATCATCCTGAATGTGGAAAAGCTGAAAACTTTTCCGCTAAAAATTGGTACAAGATAAAGATGTCCACTTTCTCCACTCCTTTTCAATATAGTACTGAAAGTCCTCACTAACACAATCAGAAAAGAGAATAAAAGACATTCAAATAGGAAAAGAGGTGAAACTATCTCTATTTGCAGATGAAATGATTGTATCCATAAAAGACTCAATGATATCCATGAAAAAAAGTCCTAAAAGTAATATATAAATACAGAAAAGTTGCAGGATACAAAATCAACATACAGAAATCAATAGCATTTCTATATATGAACAGCAGGCAGACTGAGTTAGAACTGAAAAAAAGTAATTCCATTTATCATAGCCACAAAAAGTATAACATACCTAGGAATAAACCTAACCAAAGAAGTTAAAGTCCTCCACAAGGAAAACTACGAGAAGCTAAAAAAGAAATTGAAAATAACATAAATAAGTGAAAAGATGTCTATCCCATGTTCCTGGATTGGAAGAATTAATATAATCAAAATGGCAATTCTACCCAAATTAATTTACATATTTAATGCAATCCCAATCAAAGTACCAGAGACATTCTTCACAGATCTAGAAAAAACAAGCATAAGATTTGTCTGGAATCATGAAAGACCTCATATTGCCAAAGCAATCCTGCACAAGAAGAGTGGAATGGGCGGCATCTCACTCACTAACCAAAAATATACTACAAAGTTATTGTAATCAAAACAGCATGGCATTGGCTCAGAAACAGACAGGTGGATCAATGGAATAGAATAGAGTTCCCAGAAGTGAACTCCCAAACATACGGCCAATTGGTTTTGACAAAGGATACCAGTCACTCCATTGGGAAAAGGAAAACCTCTTTAGCAAATAGTGTTGTAAAAATTGAATATCCACCTGCAGGAAGATGAATCTGATCCCCTACCTCTCACCAATGACAAAAATCACCTCAAAGTGGATCAAAGATCTACATCTAAGGCCTCAAACTATAAAACTGCTGCAGGAAAACACTGGGGAGACTGTGGAAGACATTGGGGTAGAGAAAGACTTCTTAAGTAAGACCTCCAGAGCACAGTCAATAATCCCAAAAATAGACAAATGGGATTACATCAGATTAAGAAGTTTCTGCATGGCAAAAGACACAGTAATTAGTGTGAATCAACATCCCTCGGAATGAGAAAAGATTTTTGTAAACTATGCATCAGACAAGGGACTGATAACCAGAATACACAAGGAACTCGAGCAACTGTGCCAAAAAAAGATGATCAACCCTATTAAAAGATGGGAGAATGAGTTGAAAAAACCACTCTCTAAGTATGACATACAAGTAGCCAAGAGACATATGAAAAAATGCTCAACATCCCTCATTGTAAGGGAGATGCAGATCAAAACCACAATGAGATACCACCTGAATGACTACAATTTAAAAAAAAATGATAGGTGCTGATGAGAGTATGGTAAAAGGAGAACTCTCTTACATTACTGGTGGGAATGTAAATTGATCCAGCCACTGTGGAGAACAATTTGGAGATTCCTCAAAAATCTACAAATAGAACTACCATATGATCCAGCAATCCCACTCCTTGGTATCTACCTAAAGAATAGAAGAATCTTTAGTCAGAAAAGTACTTGCACATGGATGTTCATTGCAGCACTCTTCACAATTGATAAGATGGGGAAGCAATCCAAATGCCCACAAACAGATAAATGAATTGAAAAAATGTGGCACATATACTTTATGGAATACTACTCAGCCACAAACAAACAATATCCTGGTCTTTGACAGAAAGTGGAGGAATATGGATGATTTACTGCTGAGTGAAGTAAGCCAGACTATGAAAGAGAGACATTGTATGTCTCCACTTAATATATACCGATTGTCCATACTCTTGGCCCAAACTGAATGACTAAAGGATATAGAAACATAGCAAATGGTTGTGAATACCAGATACAGCATGGGAAGAGGGAACGTGAAGGAGTAGAGTCTGAGGAAGGACATTAAAGAGAAAAATAGAGAGGCAAGCCATTTATGTGACAAAGAAATGGGTTATTATCTGTTAAGGGATAACCTTATAGTATTATCAACTGGACTGGTGCAAAATATACACATGTTGGAATTTTCACTTTGCAAGCTAAGTAATGTGATTGAATGTATTAAAGAAATTGAAATAATAATAAAACATTTTTGAAAATTTTAAAAGAATATACTATTATTTATTTTTATTTCCAGTCTTTTGCTACTGTACATTGTTTAAGTTAATACCTTACCCATGTGTCTTCATACATTGTATATATCTGCAGGCAAATTCCTAAAACTAAAAGAGGTTATAGATCTTACAAGTTTGTTTGTTTGTTTCAGAGGTTTTTGCCTTAGGGCACATGAACCTGTGGGAAGGTTGGTGAGGGAGAGAGAGACAGAGATGGTGAGAGAAAGTCAGAAATTGCTCCCCGGAAGGATGGCTATACCGCAATCTCTTCACTTCTACTCTCCTCCCAGGATCTTGGGCACACACATACATGCACCTGAGGGAATTTCAAGCCATTGGGTCCAGGACATGAACTGTTATTGTCCATGTGGGAGTCCAACAACATAACTGCTACATCATCTGCTGGTCCCAGTCTTACAAGTTTGTTTAAATTGGTTATACCAATTTTTTATTCAAGACTGTAAAGAATATTAATTTACTCACACTCATGTTACTACTGTAAGCAATCAATTTTTTGAGTACTTAAATATGTTAAAATGATTTTTTTTTGGAGAGGTTTTTCACTATAGGGTGCGTGCGTTCGCCAGACAGACAGAGAGAGACATAGAGACAGAAAGTGAGAAATCACCCCCCAGGGGGAATGGTCACGCCGCAATCCCTTCCCCTCCATTCTCCTCTCTGGATCTTGGGCACACACGCACACACGCCCGGCGTGAGTTTTCAGCCACCGGGTCCAGGACGCAAACTGCAGTCAACTACATGGGAGTCCAGCGACATAGCCATTACACTAACTGCTGGTTCCCAAAATGATTTTTAATATAGTCTCGGATTTTCATTTTCTTAATCAAAGGGGAGATTAAGCAACTTATTATGTATTCCAAAATCTTCATGTGTTTTTTCTGTCAACATTCTCTTTTTTATATATTTATTATAATTTCTGAATCGCATAAAAGTATTATACATCTTTGTGGTGTACAGTATGGTATTTTAAAGCATGTATACAGTATTTAATAATCAAATGTATAAAATATCCATAATCTTCAATAATATATTATGCTGTATACATTAAACATTTGTTGCACTAATATTTTATAGAAGGTTTTTTTTTTTTGGAGGTATATATTACATTGAAAATGAACTTTCTGAGGGTTAGCCCATGTCATGGCGGTGAAGTCAGCTGTATCCCTAATAGCTGACTGCATAATCCAAGTCCCAGAACAGGTGGCTTGGGAAACACACTAAGCATATGTCATACATGTCCCAAAATCCTCAAAACAGAAAGAAATAGAGGAAAAGTGTGACTAAGTTCTACAGGAGGTGCTTTCTCACTTTTCAAATTCACTGATTTTGTTTTTCCCTTGGCCTGTCCAAACTACTGATAACACCATCAAAAATTATTTCCACTAAGCATTTTTATCTAGTTCACTCTAAATTTTCATCTCTATGCTTATATTATCCATCTGTTCTTGCATATTGTCTACTCTTTTCATGAGAACTTTTAACTTATTAATTATACTTATTTGAAATTCTGGTGTGATAATTCTAGAATGTATAAGTCTAATTCTGATGCTTATGTTGTCTCTTCTGTTTGTCTTGCCTTTTAGCAGATTTTGTAATTTTCTTTGAAGCATAAACATAGGTAACAAAAATTAAGATAAGCCTCTAGTGTGAGATTTTAGGTTAATCTGTTTACAGATGGCATTTGCTTAATATTTTCTCTATCTGCTAGTGACTTCAAGTTTCTCTCATGTTCTTGTTTCTGTGTCCTCATTTCTGTGTCATCTTTGATCTTTGGACTTTCTGAAGCACTAGTTAAATGAAGTTTATGTCAGGAACCAGTGGTGGTTACATCACTGGACTACCATGTAGTCAACCACGGTTCAATATCCAGACTCAGAAGCTTAAAAAACACTGGGCACATGTGCGTGTGTGGCCAAAATCTCAAGAGGAAAATGAAGGGATTGTAGCATGGCCTGCACCCCCTGGGGGAGTGATTTCTCCCTTTGTGTCTCTCAGTCTCTCTGGCAAGCATACACACCCTATAGGGAGGAAAAAAGACCTCTCTCCAAATAAAAGCTGTGTGTTGGCCCTCATCTACAGTCCCTGTGTTGTACTGGAATCCCGTTCCTGTGGCAGTAAGGCGTGAAGGAGGAAAGAGCTTCACAATCATGATTAAATCTCCATCTTTAAGTGGGCCAGTGTTTCTGAGTTGTGGCTTACACAAGTGTTTCTTAGTTTCTCATTTAGATTAGTCAAGAGAGTTAAAGTGAGCTGGTGTTAGTACTCATCTTCCCAGGTGAAATAAAGCTCCAGTAAATATGTTTTCCTAGGTAATAGACCTTTAGTATGAAGAGCACTCAGTTTATTTCAAATTGTTAATTTGCCTTACCCCTGCTGGAGGGAATCTTTCTTGGCTATTCACTATGAATTTAGCAAAATTACCCTTTAAATGTTTCTACTGATTTAGGTCCCCTGCAGTTTGTGCTCCAGGTAAACAGATCGTCACTGTGACTCTGTATTTGCCAGCCTCTTCTAATTCAGGGAGACAGATTGCCCTGTGACTTCAGTTATTTGGTGAGTACCATGAAACTTGTTGATTTTTTACTTCTCAGGGTTTTTTTTTTCCTTTTTAAATGAATGGAAGGAGTAATGACTTCCAAGATACTTACTTGCCAAAGCTGAAACTAGAAGTTGTGTGCTTTTTAAAATTGTTATTTTGAGATAATTGTAGATTCACGTGCAATTATAGGAGATAACTTATAAATTTTTCTGGTGATGTTGCATGAAACTACAAAATAATATCAAAACCTGAATTCAGATATCACTATGATCCACTATAACCTTCAGTTTTCTATTTCACATGTACTCATCTTTCTCTGTGTGTGAGTCTGTATACCTATGTGTGTGTATCTTAGTTCTGTATATTTTTTGTTTTAATTACTTTTTATTTTATTTCGTTTATTATTATTTTTAAGTTTGCTATAGGGCATGTGCACTCACCAGAGACAGATAGAGAGAAAGTGAGAAAGCAAGCCACCAGGTCTCAGACTCAATTGGCCATGTCTGGTACCTTAACCACATCACCTGCTGGCCCTAGTTCTGTACATTTTTATCACGTAAATAAGCTCTAGTGTCCACATGCCTAATCAGATACTGAACATAAGGATACTTTGTGTACCCTCTTTTTTTTTTTTTGTTTTTTGCTATAGGGTGGGAGTGCTTGCCACAAAGAGACAGACAGAGAGAGAGAGAGAGACAGAAAGATGGAACGTGAGAAATCGCCCCCCAGGGAGGATGGCCATGCAATAATCCCTTCTCCTGTAGTGATTTTTAGCACCCATGCACATGTGCCTGCTGTGATTCTCAAGCCACCAGATCCAGGATTCAAACTACAGTTGGGCGTGTGGGAATCCAGAGCTTTAACCGCCACACCACCTGCTGCCGCATGTATCCTTTTAATAACTATAGCCCCACCCCCCAGTTGGTAATCTGTTGTCTTTTATTTATTTTTTTTTTAGTGTCAACCACTCACTTTTTCCATTGACAATGAGTTTACCATATCACAGTTGGAGGGGTTACTGAAAGATAGGTTTTTTACTCCAAGTTTTATTTATTTTAATTTTTAATTTAATTTATTTATTTGAGAGATTTTTGCTATAGGGTGCATGTGCTTGCCAGAGAGACAAAAAGCAAGAAACCACCCCCACTCCCACCTCCCCACCCCCAGTTGGGATGGCTATGCCACAATTCCTTCTCCTTCAGTCTCCTCTCAGGATTTTGAGCGCACACACACATATGCCTGGCATGAGTTCTAAGACGCTGGGTCCAGGACTCAAACTGTGGTTCACTATGCGGGAGTCCAGTAACATAACCATTACACCATCTGCTGATTCCTCCAAGCTTTATTTAAGGATTTTTAATTCTCCACATTGATTCAGCTCATGGTTCCACTGCTCAAAAAACTGTAGTTTTCAGAAAGTCAGACTCTTCGCGTGGGTGTCCTCATTAAGGTTCATTTGCACTGTTGTAAAACAAGGTAGTGAAGCAAAAGTAAGACTGATACCCTTACTGGTCTATTTTTCAGATGCCATTTCAACAAAGTTCTATAAATAGGATCATAGGATATTCAACTTTTGAAAGTAGCTTTTTTTCACTCAGTGTAACTCCCTTGATATTCATCTAAGTTGTTATATGCATCAGTAATCCATTCCATCTTATTGCTTTTTATAATATCATATGGACCACAGTTTGGGAATTTATTTTTAACATTTACTCATTGAGGATCTCTTACTTATTCCAGTTTTTGGCTTGTATAAATTAAACTGCTATAAACATTCATATTGAGATTTTTGTGTGAACATGAATTTTTATTTCTTTGAGGTAAATGTCTAAGAGGGCAATTATAGATATCTATGGTAATTGCATGTTTAGTTGGGGAAAAAAATACTTCCAAACTTTTTACAGAGTGTCTGTACAATTTTATGTTTCTACCAGAAATATGAGTGATCAGTTCTTTTTTACTTCACAAGTGTTGTCACTAATTTTTTTATTTTCACTATTCTAATAATTGTGCAATGATATCTCCTTGTGATTTACTTATAGTTAATAACCATTAAAAATACTGAATATCATCTCATGCCTTTATCTGACATATATATATCCTCTTTGATGAAATATCAGTTAATGTCTTTTACCTATTATCTAATTTGATTCCTACTTTTGTTACCTTTTGAGTTTTAAAGGTATTTTTTTAAAAATATGTTCTAGATATTAATTCATTATAAACTATGTGATGTGCAAATATTTTCTGCCAGTTTGCTTTCATACTCCTTATACATGTTTTTAGACAGAAAAAGTTCATAATTTTAATGGCACAAATGTATTTTTCTTTTTTGTTTGTTTTTGTTTTTGTTTTTGTTTTTAATGGTTGCCCTTATGGTATCAAGTCTAAAAAATCTGCAGGGACTGGACAGTGTTGCAGAGTTAAAATGAGATAATTCGTGAGACTGATCCACATGGTAAGGTTCCCAGTTCAAATCCAGAATCTTCAGTGAGTATAGTGAGTATACAAGTGCCCGTGATCTAGGGATGGCTGAGGCTGGGGATGAATCAGCGTTAAGACCTTGTTGGGGTCCTGTGTTCTGTATATTTCTCTCACTCATAGAGACAATAAACTTTTAAAAAATAAGTAGGAACCAGCAGATAGTGTTAATGGTTACATTGCTGGACTCCCACAGGACCAACCACAGTTCAAGTCCCAGACCCAGTGACCTCAAACTAATGCTCGGTGCATGTACATGCATCCCCCAAATCCTGAGAGGGGAATGGAGGAGAAGGGATTGCAGCATGGCCATCTCCCCTGGGGAGTGATTTCTCTCCTTCGCTCTCTCTGACTCTGTCGCTTTCTCTTGCAAGCACATGCACCCTATTGCAAAAATTCCTCTGGAAAAAAAAAAAGGAAATAGAGACCAGTCGTTGGCATAATGGCTATGTCGCTGGACTTTCATGTAGTCGACTGAGGTTCGAGTCCTGGACCCGGTGGCTTAAACTCATGCCAGGCACATGTGTGTGCTTGTTCCAGAACCCAAGAGGGGGAATGGAAGAGAAGGGATTGTGGCATGGCCATCCACCCCTGTGGGGTGATTTCTTGCTTTCTGTCTCTCTGTCTTTCTGGCAAGTGCACATACCCTAAAGCAAGAACCTCTCCAAAAAAAAAAAAAAGTAAATAAAAAAAAAACTCTTTGCTTAGCTTTAGATTCCAAATATTTTTTCCTATTTTCTTATTAAAGTCTTGTATTTTTATATTTTAATGTTTAAATATGTGATGGTTAATTTTATGTGTAAACTTGACTGCACCATGGGGTACCCAGATATTTGGTTAAATATTATTCTGGGTGTGCCTGTAAGAGTGTTTCTGGATACAGTTAACATATCGGTAGACTGAGTAAGTCAATTTGCCCTCCCAATGTAGATGAGCCTCACCAAAGATAAATCCTGGAATTTAAAAGTATAATTGAATTGAACAATTTACTGTAATTGTCAAGAGCAAAGTTGAGTTGACAAATTATCAGAGAATTTCAACGTAGGTCAAATGAGATTATCTAGTATGAGTAACAGAAAGGAAAAGAATAAAGACAAATTAGCAGAACCTCAAAGACATGTTAAAAACCATCAGGCATATCAGTAAAAACAAAATAAGAATTACAGAATGAAAGAAGAGAAAGGAAGGTTGAGAAATAATACTTAAAGAAATAATGGGTTTTAACTACCCAAAGTTAATAAGAGACTTTAATCTCATATCCAGGAAGCTCAATAAACTCCCAATAGGATAAAATAAAAGAGATTCAGAGCTAAATATATCATAACCTAACTGTTAGAAGGCAAAATTATAGACCAAACTTTGAGAGTAAAAAGAGAAAAGTAATTTATCAAAAACACAGACCCTAAATAAGATTAACAGTTGATTTTTTTTTCAACAAAAACAATGTAGGCAAGAAGTCAGTGAGAAAATATATTCAAAGTACAGGAAGAAAAGATTATCAAGCAAGGACATTTGTCTAGCAAAATAATTCTTCAAAAATTAAGAAAAAGTTAAGATATTCCTATATAAACAATCAGAATTTATTGCCAGACCTTCCCTACAAGAATTACTAATGAGAGTTCTTAGGGTTTAAATAAAAGACTACCTGACAGTAATTCAAACCTACACAAAGAAATAAAGAGCACCATTAAAGGTAACTGCAAAGGTAAATATGAAAGCATAATTGTGTATTTCGTTTGTAACTCTTCTTTCTGATTTAAAAGATAACTGCATAAGCAATATGTGTGTAACTGTGTTTATGGGCACATAATGTATAAAGTTGTGACTGTGTGACTATAGCAGAAAGTAGTGAAGAAGAAAAAAGAGCACAAGACCAAAGTTTACTTTACACTGTTGAATTGAACTTGGTATTAATTTAAAAATACATAGCTTTTAGTAAAGATGGTAATTGCAATGCACAGAACAAGCACCGAGAAAATAACTCAAGGAAATTGTAAAAGTGATTCACACACACACACACAAAATCTATTTTATAAAAATAAAAGGAATAATAGATGAATAGAGGAAGAAAAAATACATGACATATAAAACTCAACAGTAATAAAGCTATTTCCCCTAATTACCTTATTGACAATTGCTTCAAACATAAAAGAGAAAGAGATTAGGTATTGAAAAAAAAAAACAAGGATTGACAAAATGAATTTAAAATCATGACCCAATTATCTGTCTATCAGAGACATAGTTTAGATTAAAAGATACAAATAGATTAAAAGTAAAAGAATAGAAAATAATATGAAAAGAATACGGTAACCAAAAGAGAGATGAAGAGGTTAATATTATCAGACAAAGTACACTTCATACAAAAATTGTTACTAGAAACAAAGAATGACATTTTATAATAATAGTAATAACTTTATAAAGAATTTATAATCTGGAGTCATCAGGTGGTATAGTGGTTAAGAAACTGGATTCCCACGTGACTGACCGTGATTCAATCCCCAGACCCAGTGCTTGAAAATTACACCAGGCATGGGGCATGCATACCCAAAATCCAGAGAGGAGAATGGAAGAGAAGGGATTGTGGTATGGCTATCCTCCCTGCAGGGTGATTTCTCACATTGCCTTTCTGACTGTCCCTGTTTCTCTCCTACAAAGACACATACTCTGTGGGAATAACAGATGTCCAGGAAGATATTAAAAGGATTTTAAATCTAAAGAAATGAGTTTTTTATTTCCTACTTGAAAAACATTGGCTTAACATTTAAAAAATCAATTAGTTTAATCATTACATATCTATATCTAGATAGATGATGAATGACTGGATAGATGATAGATGATTGACAGACAGATGATAAATCAATAGAGGAGATAGATAATTAATATATGATAGATACATAGACAGATAGATAGATAGATAGATAGATAGATAGATAGATAGATAGATAGATAGATAGATAGATAGATAGAAAGACAGATAGATATAGATTCCTGAGAAATCTATTCAGCTGTCTCATTTAACTTGGAATGCAGATGGAGAAAATGGCAGGTACTGCTTATAAAGCTGTAATACCCTAAGGGAATAACAAGACCACAAATGCGAGGCAAAAGATTCTGGGTAGAGGGACCAGCAATTGGTATAATGGTAACGTCACTGGCCTCTCACATGGCCAACCACAGTTTGAGTCCTGGACCCAGCAGCTTAAAACTCACACCAGGCATGTGTGCTTGTGTGGCCATCCTGAAAGGAGAATGGAGAAGTGATTGTGGTGCAGCCATCCCCCCAGAGGGTGATTTCTTGTTTTCTGTCTTTCTGTTTGTCCAGCGAGTGCACATGCCTTATAGCAAAAAACTCTCCTTTTTTAAATAAAATAAAATAAAATAAAATAAAATAAAATAAAATAAAATAAAAAAGATTAAGATTCTGGGTAGAGACCAACAATAGAACATGTAAGGCTTAGAGGAGAAGGTGAGGTGAGAACATTCAATAGTAGCCATATACAGGCAATAATTAAGAAAGCCACATGTACTGCTATATCCAGGAAAAATGCACTGACAACTGAGCTTTCACTTCAGGCTAATCCCTAGATTCAGAGCAAGTCTATCTAATAGGTGAAGAATCAACCTATCATAGAGTCAGTCTGCAAATACCTCTCTCTCTTTATCTCTCTCCCTCTCTCCTACCTTCAGTGTTCTTTTGTGTTTGTCTATTTTAGCTACTTGGATTCAAGAAGCTATCTACAAAAGTACTACCTGAACATGAGCTAAAGGAACAGACTCCAGTAAACATACACAACAAAGAGTTATATTTGCAAAAATAACTTAGAAAAGTTTTAAAGTAAATGAATTACTACAACCTTAAACAATTTTTAAAGCAATTCTAATGTTATGGATCAAAGTTTTGCATATCCCAAAAACATATACATTAAAGCCTTAACTCATTAATTGATGGTATTTGGAGATAAGACTTTCAGGAGACATAAATAGGGTTAGACTAAGCCATGAAGGTGGGATCTTCATGATAGGATTAGTGACTTTATAAGGTGAGGAAGAAAGAGATTTCTCTCTCCACGTACACATAGCAAGCAAAGGCCCTGTGAAGACAAAACAAGAAATCCGTTATCTGCAACCCAAGGAAAGAGGGCTCCCACAAAATAGTAACCCACCTTGATATTGAATTTCCCAGCCTCTAGGACTGTGAGAAATAAATTTCTGGTGTGTAAGCCACTCAGTCGATGTTATTTAGTTATGGCAGCCTGAGCTAAGATGCCTTAGAAAAAGAATATTTGATTCCCAAAATTGCTACATTATAATAATCACTATGTTTGAATGTTTTCATTCCTCCAAAATACATGTTGAAACTTAATCCTCAGTGTAATAGCATTAAGAGGTGGAGTCTTGATCCAACCTATAGCTTGGTAGTTAAAGAAGTTGGATCCCACATATTGAATGCACTGTTCAAATCCTTGACCTGACCTGCAAAACACCAAGTGTGTGTGCAGTCATGCCTATGATCCCAAAAGGAGGGAGAAATAGAAGAGAAGAGATTGTGGCATGGCCATCCTTCTTAGGGTGTACTTTCTCTCCTCTCTCTTTCTCCAGTGAGTGCATGCATCCTCTGGCAAATTAAATAAATAAATAAATAAATAAATAAATAAATAAATAAATAAATAAATAACAGTGCAGTCCTTAGAGTAAGGAAAGGTCATGAGACCTTCACCCTCATGAATGGAATCAGTTCCCTTGTAAAAGTACTTGCGGGGATCTGTGAGTACCCACATGCCCTTCCCCTCATCTCCATGTGAGAACACAGCAAGAGATGCCATCTATAAAACAGAGAGTAGCCGTCACCAGAAACTGCTTGCACTTTGCTCCTAGACTTCTCACCTCTGACAGTAAGAAATAAAATTCTATTATTTATAAGTTTTTAATCTAAGGTTTTTTTGTTACAGCAACAGGAATAGACTAAGACAATAACCAAAAGCCCAACTTTGAACAGCAACAAAATCTCAAGGCATGCAAAGAAACAGGAAACCATGGCTTAGTCAATGAAATAAGATAAATGAACAGAAATAGTCCCTGAGGGACATCTAGCTTACTATACAAAGATGGTAAAGAGGAACTCAAGATATTTTCCTCTGCTCCTCAAGTATTTTTCTTAAATGTATGTGCTGATAAATATGCTACTAAAGATCCAAGGGTGTGAATTTGCAGGTCTCTAGAGCTCTTAACAAGTTCTCTCTTTTTGGAACTCTGTTCTGCTCATTGTAACCACCTTGGACTCCCTGAACTAACAGAACTGTCTCCTTAACTAAGACCTCCTGAATTTCCCCTCTTACTTGTGGCCCAGAGTCTCTTTCCAAATGGTAAGCAGGCATGACCTCAGGACTCATGTCCCTAGTTTCTGCTCTTTGATCACTGCCCTGTCCTTCCTGGAGGCCTAGTATCTGAACTCCCTTGTTTTATATATCTGGTTTGTGTTGTTGGTATAGGTAGGAAGAGAAATCTGGTCAGTATTATTTTATCTTGGTCAGCAGTGGAAGTTTTTCACTTAATTTTATTTATGGTATCTTATGTGAAAGTTTAAAATGATCAATCTATTACTTTATGGCTTTTTATCAAGTTTTATGTCTTTTTAAGGATATAGGTCTATTTAATGTGGTCTAATAGACCTATCTAATATAGGTCTATTTAAGAAATGTCTATTTAAGAAGACCTTCTTCAATGTTATGAATATATTTACATCTACTTTATGTAATAGCTTCATAGTGCCATGGCATAAAAATACATATAAAATTTTTGCGTGAGGTTTTTTATTTATCCTGAATTTATTTTGTATAACTCTTTCAGGGTTGAGAACCTGGAAAGAGCAAATTGTCTCTAAACCTATTGGGTACAGATTTTTTCCCCACTGATTTGTAATGCCACATGTGTTATGAACTGAATTTCCGTATATGTATGGGTCTATTTATGGAATCTTTTGTTCTACTGACCTATTAGTCAATTTCAGCCATTACTCTTCATCATTTTTAATAATTTTTAGCTGTTCTTGAGCATTATATTTTTCAGACAAATTTTATTATTTTCTCTAACTGATCAAGGTTTTTTATAGAATTTTGATTGAGAGAGCAATAAATTTATAGGTTAATTTGAGAAGCCTCAACATCTTTAAAATCATGAATTTTACCACCCAAAAATCTGCCTGATGTTCATTTATTGGAGTCTCCTTTTACGTTCATTGATAATGTCTTATTGATTCCTCATTAAGCATTGCAAATTGTTCTGCCATTTATTTCAGCTTTTTATACATATGTGTTGCTACTGCAATTAATATTTTTCCTACCTTATTTTACAAATATATATTATTATTTTTTGAGAGGTTTTTGCTATAGGGCGTGTGCGCTCGCCAGACAGAGAGAGACAGAGAGACAGCAAGCGAGAAATTTCCCCCCAAGGGGGATGGCCACACCGCAGTCCCTTCTCCTCCATTCTCCTCTCGGGATCTTGGCCACGCATGCGCACGTGCCTGGCGTGAGTTTTAAGCCACCGGGATCGGGACACAAACCGCGGTCGACTATGTGGGAGTCCAGCGACATAGCCATTATGCTAACTGCTGGTCCCTACAAATGTATATTATTGATGATAGTTTAGGAAAGGTATGATTTTTCTATTCATTATGTTTTCCTGTTCACTATCCTTACAATTCTGAATTTTGTTGTATTAATTGAGTATTATTTGGGCTGTTTTCCCCTATAATGGCTTTTATGGGTGTTAGAAGGATCCCAGTCTTGAGGTTCCTTGCCAGCCTGCTGTGAAGTGTATCTGATACCATTCTATCTTCAAGAGGGCAGGATGTGCCAGGATGACACATCCAGGTGGCAGCTTGAGAGGCAGGCCCGCCCATGACTCCTGCCCCAGAGAAGGGAGATTTTAGGGATAATGACTTGTCATGGGTGAGAAGGGAGGTAAGGTGGAACTCCCGATACTCATTTGTCCCACGTTCTGCATCTTGCACACCCTCCATCTCTGGGCCTTGGATGCTGTGCCACTTTTCATAGATGCCCCTTCCTGCTCATATTGTGGAAAATGGCTTCCTTCTCCTGCACTATTCTATCTCCTTTCTGATTTTCATGAATTTGTCATTATTTTTGTCAAAAAAGACTCATTTTCTAGTGTGAATTTTAATTTAATTATCTATTTTTAAGCATTATTCTGGAGAATTGATGTGGAAGTACATAAAGGTTATTCTCATGCCATTTCTTGAATCTCTTTTTAATAATATTTTTCACCCAGTGCTTTGGTCCTTTATTTTTATCTCTGTATCTACTTGGCATCCACGCCTGGCCCATGCTTACTGCCCATCCCTATGGATGGACTCAATGTGAAGCATTGGAGAAGAAAGTCACTTAAACTATGCCAAACTCAATATCTTGGTTTTGGTCTAGCCATGGTGGTATGACATTAGCTTAGTGCTCTGCAGTGCTGGAAGCCATATTGAATATTAGTTTTCAGTTCCTGGGTGACCTGTGTATACAAGAAGTGTGCACCCTGATACTGGTTAGCTAAAGACTTGGGGGAGGGTGAGACTGCAGTATGCGACACTCTTAAGGGTGCATGTCTCTCTCTTTCTGTCACTTTCTATTTCTCATGAAAAAAAGGAAGAAGCTTTTAAAAGAAAACTTTTTTCAAAAAACTCCTGTGCTTCTCTTACTCTTTGGCTCAGATCTGAATTTTTTCCCCAGCTATGCATGTTATACAATTTCCAAAGAGACATGTGTAAAAGATGTTTCTAAAAGTGCTAGTTATGTGAATGAATCAGAATAGTCGTTACTTCTATTGAACACTGTGCTCTGATCTATATTCATACTACACAGTCAGATCCAAGAAAAGGTCATTTCCAGACTAAGTTTAAATATTTTAATGAAAAGTATCACACTAGGGAAATTAAACAGAGTGATATAGTAAACTCCCAAGTATCCATCACTCTTCTTCCATGGTTATCAACATTTTGCATTTCTTATTTCATGTGTATGTTCTCCCACTCCCATTTCTCTACATAATTTATTATTATAATTATTATTACTATAGTTCTTTTTTTTTAGGTTATATATATATATATATATATATATATAGACAGAGAGAGAGAGAAAAGCATATGCAAATCTGAATCATATTTACATGGCATATGCTGATACAAGCTACACCCCTCATAATTTAGAACATTTCCATCTTTCCAGAAGTTTTCTCTTGTTTCTTCTTAATTAGTCCCCCAGTCTCCCAAGGCAACCACTGTTCTAATTAGTTTACCTGTTCTAATACTTCATATAAATGGAATTACATGCAGTGTTCCCTGATGTATCTCACTTCTTTTAAACAGAAGTGTGAGAGGTTCATCTGTTGTATTGTGTATCAATAATTTGTTTCTTTAATTCAAATTTCTCTAATTGTATAAACATAGAAAATGTCTTTATCTTTCTTTAATGGGCATTTAATTTTTTCCATGTCTTGGCTATTACAAATAAAATTGCTATGACATTTATCTACTAATCTTTGTAATCTTCTTTTACTTCTCTTAAACAACCAAGAGTGGAATGGCAGAACCAAAAAGTGGGCACATGTCTAAATTTTGAAAAGTATCAGTCATTGTCTTATATTGTATCATCTTATAAAACATATCATTTCACCTTCTTATCAAGATGATACAATTGCTCTGGCTACTCTATATAATGTTGTCAGTCTTTTTAGTTTTGGACAATGTAGTAGATATAGAGGAGTAACCCATGGTCATTTTATTTTTCATTTCCATAGTAACTAATAATGTTAACCTTTCTATGTTTATTTCCTAGTTCTTTATCTTCACAATGTCTGCTCAAATATTTTTAATGTAACGGTCCTCCTCTTATTGAGTTGTTTGAATTCCACACATGTTCTTGAAATTCTTTGTCACAGATATTTCTCGTAAATATTTCATCTCTAATCTGACCATTTTATTTTCCTGATGGTATCATTTGTATGAGCTCTCTTTAATCATCTTTCCGTGTGTGTGTGTCTGTGTTTATTGATTGCCCTCCCTACCTAAGAAATGTTTGTTTATTTCAAGGTACAAAACTTTTTTTCTCTATTTTTGCCTCAAATCTTTATAGTCTTAGCTTTTATGTTTAAGTCTATAATCCACTTGAATTAATGTTTGTTTATGGGAGAGAAGAAGAGAATTAAAATTATTTTTTTCCTTTCTTTATCCAGTGTTAAAGCACCAATTGTTTAAAGGCTTTTCCTCACTGAATGGCTTTTATATCTTTGTTAAAAATCACTTGTTTCAATTAATGTGACCCTCTGTACATTCTACCAATTTTGTTGTCTGTCTTATTCCAGTGACACACAGTATGGAGTACTGTAGCAGTATAAAAAGCCTCAAAGTCAGGAAGTGCTCGTCCTACCAACTGTTTGAACCTTATACCTTACCCCAGTTTATAGTACATTTCCTAGTATTCATAATTCCTTCCTTCCTTTCTTCATTTATTTAATAAACATTTACTGAGTGACTAATATATGCTAAGAGTTTTGAACACATCTGGAGTGAACAAACAGATAAAATCTACACACACACATGCACAATCAAATTACATCAGTCACCCCCCCACACACACACATATACACACACTCAGGTTGCATGAGCCTCACCAAAAATAGATTCCAACACTGGCCCCAGCCCAACCCTGTGCCAGTGTCCCTGGTTGACATCAGGGCACCATGCCCGTCTTTGCTCACTTCACCCAGTGGCTCCTCCTGCCCATTGTCTTTCCCAAACCACCTCTTAGTAACAAAACATTCCTGACTGAGGAGATCCAGCTCTCTCAGGTAAAAATTTGCAGACTCTTTTCCACCCTGTAACAGTGAATGTAGGTCATCTGAAAAGAAACCTCTATCAAACTCTACCAAATTAAGTTTTCCCACAACTCTCATGGTAATCCTATCCATGTGGGAACTCTCCTGCTGCTATGACCCCTTTCTGCACAGTAGGACAACACAGGGAGAAGGCTGACCATTGGCTGGAGGCTCTATAGCCCTGGGCACAAAATAAGACCTTCACCCTGTCTTCAAGAAGGACCACAGGAGTGGTCAGAGCTTTTAACACTTCATATCATTTTTTTCAACATTCTCCCCAACTCTCCTTTCTGTTCAGATTCTATTTCACGCTAAATTCTAAAGCTGATACTGCTGCTCAGATGCCTTCCTGTCACTTAGTATTTATTGGCATTAGAAAGCATTTATTTACTATCCTCCATATAAAAAAATTTCTTAAAATCATATTGAAATCACTTTTTGAAAAATATGTGCTTATTGCAACATGAATTAAAACTACATGAAAATGTAAGGAAGGAAGAAAAATGTTGCTCTCAACTTCTCCCCTACTTCCAGAATAAGCACTGTTGACATTTGTTTAGTATCTCTACTCCCTCTCTGTGCCTGGCTGTGTACAGTGCAATTCTACATGGATTAGATACTATTGTAAGTGCTGTTCACCAGCCTGTCTGTGAAGACAACGCTGGACCATGATAGCACTCCAAGGTGCAAGAGCCTCTTGGCAATTGGGGAAGGATATTAAATACCCACCATCTCTAATACATTTTTTTATGTCTAAAGGTGTTTAATAGAGAAACATTTAATTCTGAACATTTTATGATCCTTGTAGATGTCCTAGAAATATATTTTTCTATCCTGGTCCCAGTTTGCTTTAACCAACAATCCTGTGAACTATAAGTGACCAAATAGGGGTATTTTAGGAAGTTGTAGGTGAAGATCTTGTATGATACACCCTTTAGCAGTGAAAATAAGACAAACACTTCTTTTCCTTCCCATTTTGGCTTCTCAACCTGAAAATGAAAGTGTGTAAAAATACAGGAGGAAGAGAAATGAGTGTGAACCCTGGAAACTCACAAAGACTTGTCATTCTCCTGATTTACTGGTGGTTCTATTTTTGTGCAAAGGAGAATGTCTGTCACAGGGCTGGGGCTAGGATGAGGCACTAGCCCAAAGCAAAAAATAAAAGGGCATACCAAAAACCTAATAAATCATATTTCCAGGTAATTTTTAATTTATCAGAGGGAGCGTGCATTCACCAGAGAGAGACACAGAAGAAGAGAAAAACTAGAATGCATCCTGCATATGGGGAATGGCCATATTACAGTCCCTTCTCCTCCATCTCTCTCTCCTCTCAGTATTTTGGGTATACACACACACACACACCTGGCATATTTCTCCAATTACCAGGTCTGAGACTCAAACTGCACAGCCAGACATGTGGGATTCAGCTCCTTTAAGCACAGCTGACCCTCTATGTAATATTTTTAGAATCAAAATTAAGGCAATAAGTCGATACTGAACATATCAGCCTTAGGTAGAGGATCAGTCAGAGTGCTGTACCAAGTTGTGCCAAAGCTGAGGCAAGAGGGAGAAAATGCTGTACTATTGTGCTTATTTTATTAATTCTGATTTTTAAAATATTATTTATCTCGATTACTGAATTTTTGATGCCCCCTTAAATTTCAAGCAAGTACCACCCAGTCCTCCTCTACTATTACCCTTGCCTCTAAGAACTGGATTCTGAGATCTGTTTTCTTCTTCTGATTCATAGTTTGACCCACTAAGAGATCTAGAGGAGACCTGTGGGAAGGGGTAGGTTGAGTGGGACTGGATCTCCTCCAACCAAGACACTGATTGTCTACACTCATGAGACTACATCTCGTAGAAATCTGCAAGACCTAGGAGAAGTCACATTATCTTTCTTAACCTTTACTTTGCCCAATGGTACAATAAGGATAATATCATGTATCTTCTGGGAGTTTAAAGATTGAGAGAATGAATAGCTGTCAAAGTGCTCTACCTCTACCTATGTAACATTGCTTTATTGCCCTCTTCTTTCTAGATATCTTTGCACCCTTCATCAATAATTCTGCCTAGAATCTGATGAATATCATTTTAGTTATGCATACAGAGGAAGGAAGAGCTCATTCATTGCCAGTCTCTTGACTCATGGAAGAAAAATAATTAAGAGTCACATAAAAGTATGACTTATGTTTGCTTAGTTTTCTTATAAGAGAGAACAGGAGACATAGCTAAATGCTATAGTAGGTAATCCAAAGAGATTGAACACTTGGCAAGTGATGAAAGGACTGCCCCCCACCTTGTCTACTCAGCAAGTTTATACATACACCTCAAGTAAAGGCTCTTCTCAAGTTACTGCCTCTGTCCAGGCTTCCTGGGAGATGGGTCTAAACATTCCTTTTATAATGGCTCCCTACATTCCCTATCTGTCGCAGCAGCCACCTTTCTACATTGGGATTATTCTTTGCATGCATGTTTCTTCTGGACCACTTTTAAGAATGTGATGTGCCTATACCAGGTTCCATCTGGGTGTCAAAGTAGCTCAGACTTGCAGCATCCACCATGACCAAGAAGGACAGGCAAGAAATAACACAGACTTGCAAGTTAAAGGACTGATCATACACTTGATTAACAGTGGGACTGGAACTAGAGGTGATGGGATGAATGAAGGCAAAGTGGGCTCCAGAGTCTGCACCCTGAATTTACTGAATTGTGCACTCTTGGATAATTTCTTGCTGAACAGCCTCCAAGTCCCAACATCAGGTTAGTTTTTACCCTCTATCTTCTGCAGGTTATTTGAATCAACTTTTATTAAAATAAAAGTTTGAATAAAAAGTTTCTCTTTACTCAGAAAAACTCTGCCCTGTTGCTCCAAGAACTCCAGGTATTGCTGTAGAAATGCTAGGAGGGAATCAATATGGATTTATAGCACTTTCAAGGCAAGCACCACACAATTACTATTATTTCTGGCTCCGTGGACCTACATAATTAGTAAGTGTGCTTTGCAATTTGGGGTTGGTCTTCCAGTGCATTAAGGGCTTGTAATCTTATTCTAGTCATGCCAAGAATGGGGGATTCTTTACTTAAAAACAGTCAAAAGATTCCCATTGTAAAAATGGTAATGAGAGGGACTACTGCCACTTCTCATGCTGCTTCAGGTTGTCCTCTCCAGTTCATAAAGATACGAGACTGGAGCTGAAGGAAATGTTTGCTTTATTACTGAAAATCAGCAGACCTGGGAAACAGTCTATAGTAAAGATAACCCTACCTCACCAAAGCATGGAGGAATTAAATAATGATTGCTTTTTTTCTTGAGAAAGCAGTAACGGATTAACTCATGCTACATGAAGGAGTTTGTATTCTTTGGTGAGGAAGATAAGATTATGAAGTAAGAAGTGAAACAATGCCACCACAAATTTAGATGAGGTAAATTAAGTCTGGGGAAAAGGAAAGTAGATAGCATAGGGTCAGGGCAAAACATTTTGGGGACTGTAAAATTTAGTTTACTGTGAAACAATAGATCACCAGCCTCTTCCCCACCCCATCCTCACCACTACTCTTCCTGAAATCAGACCATGCCAACATTCCAGAATTAAAACCTAGAACCAGCAGATGGTGTAATGGTTACCTCGCTGAACTCCCACATAGTCAACCATGGTTCGAGTCCAGGACCTGGTCGCTTGAAAATTGCACCGGGTACATGTGTGTGCTTGCTTAAAATCCCAAGATGAAAATAGAGAAGGGATTGAGGCATAGCCATTCCCATTACCTGGGTGATTTCTCACTATTTGTCTCTCTCTGTCGCTCTGGTGAGTACATGTTCCCTATAGTAAAAATCTCAAAAAAAAAAAAAAAAAAAAAAAAAAAAAAACTGTGGACCAATGAACAGAATAGAAACCCAAGAAATAAACCCCCAAACATACAGCCAACTAATTTTTGACAAAGGGTACCAGTCAATGCAGTGGGAAAAGGATAACCTCTTTAGCAAACAGTGCTGGAAAATCTTTCACCTGCAGAAAGATGGATCTGAACCCCTATCTCTAACCAATGACAAAAATTAACTCAAAGTGGGTCAAAGATCTAAACCTAAGATCTCAAACTATAAAACTACTGCTATAAAACACTGAGGAAACTCTGAGAGACATGGCAGGCAAAGAGTTCTTAAATAAGACTCCCAAAGCACAGGCAATAACCCCCAAAATAGACAAGTGGGATTACATCGTATTAAAAAGTTTATGCACAGCAAAGGACACAGTAATTAGTATAAATCAAGAACCTTCAGAGTAGAAGAATTTTTTTGTAAACTATGCTTCAGATAAGAAACTGATAACCCTCTGAGAGACATGGCAGGCAAAGAGTTCTTAAATAAGACTCCCAAAGCACAGGCAATAACCCCCAAAATAGACAAGTGGGATTACATCGTATTAAAAAGTTTATGCACAGCAAAGGACACAGTAATTAGTATAAATCAAGAACCTTCAGAGTAGAAGAATTTTTTTGTAAACTATGCTTCAGATAAGAAACTGATAACCAAAATACACAGGGAACTCAAGCACCTTAACTTGAAAAAAAAAATGATCAACCCAATTTTTTTAAGAGCTTTTTGCTATAGGGTGCATGAGCTCACCAGAAATACAGAGAGAGACAGAAAGAGAGAAATCACCCCCCGGGGGGATGGCCATGCCACAATACCTTCTCCTCCATTTTCTTCTTGGTATCTTGGGCACACATGCACACGTGCCTGCCATGAGTTTAAGCCACTGGGTCTGGGACTCGGACCACGGTCGGCTCTATGGGAGTCCAGCGACATAGTCACTATGCCAACTGCTGGTCCCTGATCAACCCAATTTAAAAGATGGGAAAATAAGTTGAAAAAGCAACTCTCTAAAGGAGACATGTGAACAGTCAAAAAGTATATAAAAAAATGCTCAACATTCTTCATCATAAGGAAGATGCAGATCAAAACCACAATGAGATACCACCTAACCCCAGTCAGAATAACTAAGAGTTTAAAAAAAAAAAAAAAAAAAAAGTAAGTGTTGGCAGGGCTGTGGTGAAGGGGAACTCTCCTCACTGCTGGTGGGACAATATGGAAATTCCTCAGAGGTCTACAGATAGAACTACCGTACTATCCAGCAATCACATTCCCAAGTATCTATCCAAAGAACAGGAGAACATTCAATCATAAAAGTACTTGCACATCTATGTTTATTGTGGCATTATTCACAATTGCTAAGATATGGAATCAACCCAAATGTCCACAAACAGAAGAATAGATTGAAAAAGTGTGGCACGCATATTCTATGGAATACAACTCAGCCATAAAAAATACCAAGACCCTGGCTTTTTATAGAAAGTGGATGAATATGGAAGATTTACTGCTGAGTAAAGCAAGCTAGGCTATGAAGGAGAGACATTGTATGTCTCCACTTAATATATACCACTGTCCACATTCTGTGACAGAAACTGAAAGATTAGAGGAGACGGGAACATGAAAAATGGTTACCTGGATAAAATTACTTAACTACGGGTATATTAGAAAGGAAAGGATAAAAAGATCCCACAAAAACAGTGTAATGCACTTTTACTGGCATGAGAGACATTTAAAAGTTTAAACAAATCAAAATTTGTCTCCTCACAAGATGTATATCTTTATAGCTACAGTTGCAGGCACTAAGAAAGACCTCCTTGTGCTGATTTTAAGTAAAAACTAAGGAGTTCCAAACTAAAGAATGCTATGCGCTAAGATGTCTGACTATTGCAAACAGCTAGGCCTTTGGAAAAGAAATTGTCCACTAGGTGGCTGGATGGTGGGACAGTGGTAAAATGCCACTCTGCAAGGCTGACCCACATGCAGAGATTCCAGATTCATGTCCAGAGACTTAGCTGAGTGCAACGGGTACAGCTTGTACATAGCCTGGGGATGGCTGAGGCTGGAATGATTACAGTGTTAAAATCTTATTGGGGGTGCTGTTTCTCTCTGTCTCTCTCAAAATATATAACATTTTTGTTTTTAATATTAGAAAAGGAAGAAAGAAATCGTCCTCTATTACACCAGGACTGCTTCTGTTTCCCCACTAAAGGAAGCCAGTAATGGCTTCACTCCAAGGACAATAATTATTTTCTGTTTGATTTTACTTCTCCCATGAGAGCTTCTCATCTGACTAAACAATGCACTTTTCGAGGCCTTGCTGCCACCTCTTTCTTGTTGTCATCATCTTTGTATACCACAAAACTATTTCTTGGTGAGAATTGCTGAAAACCTTTTAAATGTCATTCCTAATTCCTGAGAGGTGGGTTTTTGTTTTTTGGGGGTTTTTGTAGTGAAGGAAATTGGTCTGTTACACAATCTTGCAGACAAAAGAAGGGTGAACCAATTTGAGATCACAAGGCTTGTTTAGAAACATTGTGAAACATTTTGAGCTCAATAATGCTACAAGGAGTATTTCCTCCAGGGACTGAAATAGCATCATTTTATAGACTGCAATTGGACTTCTTGTGTTGATTTACAAGATACTCCATTGGATAATCATGACTTAATACTTTCTATTGATGGATCTTATACCAAAAACATAAAAAGAAAATATCAAGCAGGGTTTGCTGTTACAACCCAGACTGTGTATCTAGCCCTACATTCCTTTAAGGAGTTTACCCTGATTCTGTGTGAACTGGGCTTTCAACTATACCATCCTTTCTTTGGTGAGGCAAATGATGGTATTTAAGCCTGAAGTCTCAGCTCTTATTTGATAAGGTCTGTTTATTTGTATTTATTTGTGCATATCTGTATGTATGTATGATATATGTGTGGTAATTTTCTACCCCTTAATACTGGCAAATTAACTTAAAGGAGCTATCTAATTCATTGTAAGAACAAAACCAGTGCTTGTTTTTTGTTTGTTTTTATTATTATTATTAATTTATTTTTTACATACATTCAATGATATCATTTAGCTTATGAGGTGAACATTTCAATATGTGACCAGTGCTTGTTAAGTAAAGTATGTTCTCCAAAAATTAAGAACTGATCCAAATTTTTTTTCGGGTGATTTGGGTGATTTGGGTAATTTATAACAAATGAAAGTATCTTGGGTTTATTATGATAGACATGTCTTCAGAGTTTTCAGCATTGTATTTAATATTATCTTGAGTTTATTATGGTAGGCATGTCTTCATAATTTTCAGCATCGTATTTATGAGTGTGAGACTTTTCTTACGTAGGTTTATTGATAAAATAACTTATGTTATCTCTATATTTCAAAAGTTTGTTCGTGAGAAGAATGACATATGATGATAGTTAACTATTTAGTGTTTCATTATTATGAATAATCCAGACATAGTTATTAAGAACAAGTGAGTTAAGTAGAAGTAAGATAAAGCTTCAAGGTCCTTTCTATACTAGAGGATTTTAGCGTTCTTATCATGAATGAAAAGTTGAGTCTGAAGGAAGTGTACAAATAACAGGCCTAGTATGGAGAAATCTAAGAGGCTAGAGAGAAAATTTTGCCTCCTCCACAATTTCTGATTACAGAAAGGCTAAAGATATTTGGGACTGTTAATAAGCATGATCTAGTTGAAAAATTAGCTATGAGAAAGTGCATGCTTCTAGAAAATTATAATTCACAGATTGGGAAATCTGCAGATTGCAGATATGATAGTTCACAACTACTTGCTTACTAGTGTTCACTGAAAATGAAAGTTAAAAAATCCAATGGATACGTGTGACTAAAATTACTAGGAAAATAAATAAAACCCTCCATATCCAAGTACATAAGGGAAATAAGATGTGCTTTCAGTGAGAAGAAATTGTAAAAAGACATGACAATATACTTTTGTAAAAAGAAGCAATTTTGTCTAATCCATAGGTTATTTAAAGACTGTTTAAAAATGTGGGTTTTGGGCCGGGGG
>NW_006159888.1:785806-821617 GCF_000334495.1 Tupaia belangeri chinensis | reverse complement strand
TGATAAAGCGGGGAGATCGATGCCTCTGTATTGACTGACATGCATGGCATTCCCTTTTGAAAAAGCAATGGAAGTCAATGTAAAGTTATATGTAATCCAATGTAATATAAAGAAGATTATGATGATAATAAAAAAAGAAGACAATAATAATAAATAAAAATAATTCTTAAAATGAAAAAAAAAAATGTGGGTTTAAGGGACCAGCAGTTAACATAATGGCTATGTCGCTGGACTCCCACGTAGTTGACCATGATTCAAGTCCCAGACTCAGTGGCTTAAACTTATGCCAGGCGCGTGTGCGTGCGTGCCCAGGATCCCGAGAGAATGGAAGAGAAGGGATTGTGATGTGGCCATCCCCCCTGGGGGGGTGGGGGTGATTTCTCTCTTTCTGTCTTTCTGTCTCTCTCTTTCTGGTGAGCATACGTGCCCTATAGCAAAAACCTCCCAAAAAAAATGTGCATTTTGGAAGGAAATAAACAAAGCAGGAAGAAACACTAAGTAGAAGAGAGTAAAATGAAGAAAGTTACAAGTATGAGAATATTTCTAGTGAAGAAAATCAAAAAGAGAATGACTGGATTTGTTCCAAAATGAGAAGATGAGATATACGAGAAGCATAAGATAAAAACTGAATGGATAAGAAAGTTTTATAAGGTTTGAGTAAGTTACAGACTTTCAAAAAATTTTAGGAGGTTTTTCAAAAGACCAATGTTGAAAGAAGTTTTATGTGTGATAAAGCTGCCCAAAATTAAGAAGGAGGTATATACATTTTTCTGAGAAATTGAACATTGATATTGAAAGTACACTGATATGAAATTAGAATGGAATCCTCTTTGCTAAAGCAACAAAATGTTAGAGTATTGGCCTGCTTTATCACACATATTATATATATATATATATATATATATTATATATATATTACCTTTCAAGCAACATATCTAGGAAAAATTCTTGTTACATCAAAATAATTTTCTGTACCTCATATTTTCTTGTTAGGTCTTCAATTACTTAAGAAAACTAAACCTTGAGTTAAGGACTTTCTATAATATGTTACTCTTCTGTATTTCTCCTTACAAATCTTTTGTCACTTTGGTTTCATTTCCTAATGATCTGTCATTCTATTTATTTTAAACACTTTATATTTTTAACAAACTCCCCAAAATCAAATCTCAAACTATTTTTTCTTGTTCTCAAGTTGACCTTGAGACTTTTCTAATTGAGTCTGGAACATTTAAAAGGATATCTCTCCTTATAGAAAGAGATCATTTTAATTAATGGAGCTTGTTTGACATGTTGAATGGGCAACATTGTCAAATAGTAAGAGTTGCTAAATCTTCTTTGAATTATATTTACTATAATTGATATGGTGTTAGTACACATTTCAGACATTGTATAAAATTCCTGGAAATCTATCATGCCATTAGGCTAGATAAGAACTCTGAAACCCAGTATTGAAATCATTAAGATGTATAATTTGAGTGAACCTCACAAGATAATTTGATAAGTCAAATTACATGTGATAACCTATTTAATAAACAGTGTTATTCACCTAAGCTGGAAAAACAAAATGCCATTTAAGGGAATGCAAGTCCAATGTAAGTAGACTCATGGAGAACCTTGACAGATACCTGGTACTCTTAAGTCCTTGAAGCTTCCATTATAAAAGCTTTGCATTCGGGCCAGCAGATGGCATAGTGGTTATGTCACTGGACTCCCTCATGGCCAACAACAGTTTGAGTCCCAGACCTGATGGCTTGAAAATCATGCCAGGTGTGTGTGTATGTGTGTGTGTGTGTGTGTGTGTGTGCGCGCACACACGCAAGATCCCAGGAAAAGAATAGAGGAGAAGGGACTGTGGCATGGTCACCACCTCTAGGGGATGATTTCTCACTTTCCTCTCACTGTCTCTGTCTCTGTCTCTCTCTCCAGTGAGTACATTTAAGAAGGATTTTTCCCTAAGGCAAAAAACCACAAAAAAAACTTGTACTCTACACCTTATCATGGAATAGGCAAGATTATCTCAATTATTTAAAAACATAATTTATTTATGTATTTATGTAGGTAGAATGAATACTCTAAGGTTGCTAAAATGATTTATAATCCATGTCTGGATTGCCAGACCCATAATCCTGGGACATTATTAGAAGGTATGTTTCCTTTAAGGAACATCCCTGGAGAAATTTTCAGTGATGAAAAAAAAAACATTTTGCTGGGAAAATTATAAGACTTTAATGCATCATGCCAGCACATATTTTCATTAGTTAAAATAACCTTCTCATAATTCACCAGTGCAGGGTGATAAAACTCTCATCATCTGGAACATGGAGTCTAGAATCGTCTGGAAATGACATTATGGAAAGACTGCCGTTGAACCTCGGTATAAAGGGTGCTGTCAGGTTCTTTTCACCATCAATGCCACAACAAAGCTTCAGAGTCTCAAACTTTGACCTCTAGACTCTCTGCTGGAAATTTTGAAGCGAAACTACCCAGGGAAATGTTTTCCCAGAAGAAGACATCACTGTAAACTGTGGACATCTATCCCAAGATTACATTTAAAGACTTCTCTGACATACTTTCTTCTATTTTTTTTTCTTGCTTTCTCCTAATTCCTGCAGTTCCAGCCCTTTCCCTTTCCACACAAGAAAAATGATGGGAAAATCATCTGTGGATAACTTTAGTAAAGACTTATGTTTAAAGGAGAAGTCAGAGGAATAGTTGGATCTGTGAGCTAGTCCCAAGGCTGACTGCTTATTGCCTGTAGGTAAGAGAAATGAAGTCTCTGAGGAAGTAGAGACAATGATGTCTTCCCAGGTAGTTGTGATGGGCTTCCCCTTGCAGGTCACCCCAGGTCACAACCCCTCTGGATGATGGGGGGCGGGGAGTGTCCGGACAGGTGAGGAAGCGTGGCACTTCCTGGCCTGGATCTGCTGATTGTGGATGGATGCTCTTTCCTGACTTACCTGTGCAATCCTGATACTGTTGACAACAGGCCATTTAGAATTCCTTGATGGCTGGCATTAAACATAAAAATCAAGCATTTCTTCCTGAAAATTTGCATTTTCTTCCTTAACTTCATTTTCTGAGGAGTTATAGGAGTGTTTTCTTCCTCAGAGATATAATGAATGCTAGAGGGGCTTGGCTTTCCTTTTTGGGGGTGTGAGTGTGGAGGGGTTGCCCTCAGGCATGTGCACTCCCCAGAAAGAGATAGTGAGATGGGAAGTGAGAAATAACCCCCAAAAGGGGATGGCCACATGGCAATCCCTTCTCCATTCTTCTCCTGGGATTTTGGGTATGTATGCACACACACCCAGCATGATTTTCAAGCCACCAAGTCTGGAATTGAACCATGGTCAGCTATGTAAAAACAGCATCGCAACCATTATGCCTCCTGCTTGCCCTTAATCAGTGTTTGTCTGGGCCCTGCCCTGTCCCTCACAGGTGCTTCACATGGATTAGGTAAAGTAGGCTTTTTTGTGTGTGAGTTAGAGAGTACAAAAAGGGAATCTGTTCCCATGTAGCTTTCCATCTTCCTAGGGGTTTGGAGTTAGGCAGGGTAGGAAGGGTATCACAAGGTATGTGGTGCAATGAACCCTGCATTAGCTCCTGGGAGAGGGCAGAGACCATAGTGTGCTGCAGGGAACAACTTCCTTGTACATCTCCTAAGCTTCTATTCAGTGCAGGACTCTGCCCTGCGATTGGTAATATGATGATGAAAACCGTGTCTTTTAGTTGATAGTCCAGTGAGGGAGAAAGGCAGAATAGTCGATTGTAAGACAGTAGATCAGAACTAGGAGAGAATCACACAAGATCCTAAGGGGTCATTGTAGAGAACCAGAGTGAGGCTAATCACAGATTTCACAAAGGAAGTGCTAATTCAACTGAGTCTTTTTTTTTTTTAAGTTTATTTATTTCTTCTATGAGTGATAAAAAAGAGAAAGAGAGCAAGAAAGACAGCACCTCTAGTAGGGTCTTCTCACTACACTATAACCCTAGCCTCAGAGAGTCCTAAATCATTGGCACATGCATAACCAGGTACTCGGGGAGATCTCCAGATGTAAACAGTTACGTTTCCAAATGGATCTGCCAAATCACATTTACCATTGTCCCACCTTCTGGACCCTCCCACAGAGTCTTTAAAAGACAACAATTGTCTCAAAACAAAGAGATGAGAATGTGTCCTCTGTTGAAAGGACTGCATGAAACATGGATAGTACCTGGACGGTGCAAGTGGGAGAGGGAGAGCAGGTGGCACAGGAGGGGAGGAAGGGAGTGCCTTACTGGACATTGATAAAGTTGAGATTTCCCAGAAGGGCAGGACTGTAGCAGAAGAGAGGAGAGCACCCACTTTGAGATACCAAAATGATGTGAGGTTTAAACATGTGTGTCCCACCACAGCTGCAGCAGCTATCCCTGTGCATGGCTGCTGTAGAAAGGAATGCTAGGAAAACCTCATTCATATCCCAGAGTTGCCTCCAATTGTCCTTTTTCATTTTTATTCACATGTTTCTTTTTTAATCCTTACCGTCTTTCAGGTCACAGAGCTCTTTAGAATGTATAAAGGGCATAGGCTCTCTCTATGGAGAGATACATATGCACATCATATAAACATGCAAGTTTTATATCATCTCAGTAGCTTCCTGATTTTGCTGAAATATATCTCAGACATAGAGGTCAACTACTGTAAACTAAAAACTAGACTCTACCAAGTTTCTGTGCTCAGTGATCCTCTCAGTAGGCATCACACATGCAGCCAAGACCACACTGAATGAGACCAAAAAAAAAAAAAAATGGATGCACAGATGACAGATAAATAGATGGGCACTTAGGAGATGAAGTATTCTAGGAGTTACACAGTAATGACAGCATCTGAATGAAAAATTTTTATCATTGGTACTTTACAGACCATATTCCAAGCTTTCTGTCTAGATATGTAGACGCATGTAGATCTTGCATGTTCTAAAAGCATCATTTTTTAATTGAATCCAATAGGCCTCTCTAACTTGGGGTGGAGAGTAGAAATATTTCTTCTACCTACCCAGGAGAAGTGGGGTCTCTTATATGATACTATTTCGCAATCAATCTAGTGCCTGAAATAATATCAAGCTGGGAACAGCTGCACTGTTGTGGCTATGGGGAGGTTCAACGTTTAGTAATTATCCTAATGCCATCACAGCAGTTGATGTAGATAACAAGGCATCTTCTTTCCTCCATTTTAACAAGTATTTTTAGTGTTAGTCTTGAAAATCTGGGGCTGGAAGGGCAAATGATTCATTTTTAGATTCAACATGCAGCAAGTATTATTTACATCTACTGCCTTTCTGCTCTGTTACATATATCAATATTTATTGCTAATTCAATGTCAAAATTTGACCTTATTTTTTTTTAGTCAATATATGCTTCTTGGAGCAATAAATCTTTGTAATCACTGCAGTTTAAATCAATATCTGTTTATTATCTATTTATCATCTATGAGTCAACCTTTCCACATTTCAGATACTTAGCAACTTGGACACCAAATTTCTACAGATGGAGCTCCACTGAAGTCACTGTTGAGATAAAATTAATTTTAAAAGTACAACCTGCTTAAGGTTAAATATAAGAACTGAGATAAAAGCAGTACAACAGAAAAGGCCTACTGGGGCTTACTAGGTGAGAAAACTGTTGATACATAAAATATTTACAGCAAAAAGGATCTGTAAATTTATTTAAGTATATCTAAACAGCATATCCTTAATATTAGGATAGAATTCTCTTTCCATGGAGATAAAGCAATCTAAAAGCCTACATAGCAGTATGTAAGAGTAAAGTTGGCTTTTTCCCATCAAAATGCTCTTGTTCTAGTTGGGGGGGTGTATTATAGGGGTGAAATCATAAACCAAATCAAATAATGTCACCTAATAAAGCTTTCTTCAGAGATCCAACTGATGGTCCCAGTTAGTACCAGGGCTCAAACTCAAATGTCCAGTTTCAGTGAGCGGCAGTCACCTCAAGGAGGAATGAGTCAGAGGGGATCAGGCAATGCTGACTACAGCCCCTCAGCCCCTCAGTCCCTCCCTAGCACTGATTCCTTCAGAGAACTCTCAAATTCCCACATCTGGTGATGTGCAGGTCCTGCTAATGTGTTGATACTACAAGACAGATTTTCAGGTGGCTTTAACTAATAAAGTTCTCCCCTATTTTTATAACTTGTTATTCTTAGAGTTACTGTAGAAAAGAAGCATCCTGAGAGAGTGGAGGCACTAACCAGAACAGCCCAGGCTTTATTCCATCCCCCTAAAACAGGATATCCTATAACACTCTAGGTCAGCAAGTCACAGTCCTCAGGGTATAAAAACAAGGTCCGGCTGCTTTCCAGGGTTCCTCAGCTGTGGTAAAAATGGAAGATACGCAAATGAGACTGTCCACCATGGGCAGTTTTCCTGAGCCTTGAAGGACTGACTCGCAGTGAAGTCTAGGCTTCTGTTGTACTTGCTGTCTATCGGTGAGTAATAAACCGATTTCATTTTACTTGGGTGTGGGTATTCTATCTTACTGGATTCAGGCAGATTGGTAACCAGGCTTTCACAACTTCAAACATCAGGCAACACAACTCCCTGAGAAAAGCACTCGAAA
Organism: Tupaia belangeri chinensis; assembly: GCF_000334495.1. Taxonomy (NCBI): domain Eukaryota; kingdom Metazoa; phylum Chordata; class Mammalia; order Scandentia; family Tupaiidae; genus Tupaia; species Tupaia belangeri. The sequence continues at coordinate 815,008 of NW_006159888.1, read as the reverse complement.
GATGGGAATTGTCCTGGATATTCAGAAGGCATTGACGAGCCGTTTAAACACTTAATGTCCCTATTCCTTTTTTTCTGCAGTAACTGAAAGAGACAGAGTTTCCTGGCCATGTGTCTTTAACTGAATTTGAACTGCCTCATGTGGATAATGGTAAAGGCCCTGGTTCCATAATGGTGCATACTAACATCCCTTCCTGACCACTCTTCCCTTTTCTCCTTCTGCCATCTGCCTAATTTTCCCTGGCTGAGAGGACGTAATTTAACAATTTGGAGCAACTACACCCTGCATAGCCATCATGAATAGAGAAGGCGTTGTCCAGAGGGAAGAAACAAGAAATTGGAGCCAGCTAGTGGCATAGTGGTTAAGGCGGTTGGATTCCACATGGCCGACTTCATAGTTCAAGTCATGAACATGCCAGGCACATGGGCATGTGTGTTCAAAATCCCAAGAGGAGAATGGAGAAGGGATTGTGGTATGACCAGCCCCCAGGGACTTTTTTTCCCTCTCTCTCTCTCTCTCTGTCTATCTCTCCTTCTCTCTAGTGAGTGCAAATACCCTGTATCATTTTTTTTAAGAAAATGAAAAAAAAAAAAAGAAGAGACTTTTGAACCAGAGGGCCCACATAAAACTTAAAACTACTGAATGACCCTTCGCAAGTTCGCTACTTCAGGGGTCTATGACTTAATGTGTATAGTTAGACTTACAGGTATTGAGACTTGGTTAGATAGTTCATTTAAAGTTATTTTCTTTCTGAAAAGGATTCTACCCACAATAAATGTCAATTAGTCTTTTCTTCCCCTTTGTTCTTGTTATCCTTAACATGATTTTATATTATTTTATAATTTTTTCTAGGTACCCAGGAGTGTAATAGAAAAATAAATATGGTCTCTATCCCTTTAGGGCTTAGTTAGAAAGGCAAAACTAACTTAAATTGACTAAATGAGGCTCATTTATGCAGTAAAATTAAGATCATGATGAACCAGCCTAAAAGAGAACTGAGAAAAAACTGATCTCTACTGAACACTGCTTTGGATTTGACTGTTACATAAAGAATCTCATGCAATTTCCTACGAACTGAATTAAGTTTCCTTTCCTTTTACAGAGGAGGAGATTAAGCCTCTATGAGATTAATCACTAGGACAAAGCTGCTAAATATTAGGTCACCTGGGAAGTCATGACTTAATTTTTTTGTTTTTCTATACAAAACTGAGTCTTGACTTTCCCAGCAACCCAATAAATAGATTTTAGAATTAGGATCTGTACATAGTGGGAGGGGGTTGTCAAGACTGCCCAACTTTTGATTCAGGTTCTTTCTATATTTCTCCATGTGTCTCTATGGAACACAAAAAGATCCTAGCGGGCTGAAGTAATCAGAAAGGTAATTAGGAAAGTAAACTTGAAAGATACCATCAGATATGACAGAATTTGACAGTTTCCCAGGTAAGAAGGAAATCCAAGGGAGACAAACTGTAAAAGCCACAGCCATGGGGTAGGGTAGCTATGGTGTGGGCAGGCAGGTGGATTAGGACTCACATCAGTGGGGAAGTGCTTGTGTTGGGATTATTGTGGGCTAATCTGCCCAGTTGCACTGATTTAACAGAGCAGAGGAGCCAAATCAAAACTTCTGGTTGTCTACTTGGGAGCTGTCTTTTAGAGAAAATGTTAAATCATGAATTTACCTTGTTTGGTTAACATAAAAATATTCAAAACATCTGCTGCTTCTTATGTTAGGTTAAATAAGTGCATTTTATGTAAAAATTTGCTTGAAACAAAACTTTAATATTTCTTGACAATAAGTTTTATCAATAATATCAATTTTATGCCTGTAATACGTATTGTAATAACTGTTTTGATAGTCTTAAGAGTGGTAATTCTTTGCAATTCGTTTCAAGAAATTTTTAAAGTTTTATTAAGTTCTTCTATAGTTTTGAAATAATTCAAGAGCATCTTGTTAAGCTTCCATGTGTTTGTGTATTTTTGAGAGTTCTTTTCATTGTTGATTTCAAGACATTGTGGGTAGGCAAGATGCTAAATATGATTTCTAATTTTTTTCAAATTTGTGGAGGCTTATTTTATAACCTATTATGTGGTTAACCTTAGAAACTGTTCCATTTTCAGCTAAAAAAAATTGTGTATTCTGTAGCTGTTGGATAAAATATTCTACAAATACCTCTTAGGTCCATTTGATTGATGGTCTCTTTTGACTTAAGTGTCTGTTTAATTTTTATCTAGGTGGCCTATCCAAAGGTGAGAGTGGGCTACTGTAATCTCTAACCATTAATATGCTAAAGTCTAGCTCCTTTTAGGTCTAGCAGTCTTTGCTTTCTATATTTGAGCACTCTGATACTGAGTATGTAAATATTTGTAATTGTCAGGACCAGCAGTTGGCATACTGGCTATGTTGCTGGACCCCATGTGGTCGACTACGGTTCAAGTCTCAGACCCGGTGGCTTAAACTCACACCGGGTGTGTGTACATGCATGCCCAAGATCCAGAGAAGAAAATGGAAGAGAAGAGTTTGCAGCATGTCCATCCCCACCCCCAGCCCCGGGGATGATTTCTTGCTTTCTGTCTCTCTGTCTTTCTTGTCTCTCTCTGTCTTTCTGGTGAGTGCACGCACCCTATAGCCAAAATCTCTCAAATATATATATATATTTATTTAACTGTTAAATATTATTAGTGAGTTGAGCTCTTGCATATAATATAATAACATCCTTTGTCTTTTTGTTTTATCTTTTTTTAGTAGTTTTTGCTATAGGGCACATGCGCTCGCCAGACAGAGACAGAGAGACAGAAAGCGAGAAATCACCCCCCCCCCCCCGGGGGGATGGCCCCGCCACAATCCCTTCTCCTCCCTTCAATCTGTTCTCCTCCATTCTCCTCTGAGGATCTTGGGCACGCACATACACGCGCCCAGCGTGAGTTTTAAGCCACTGCGTCCGGGATGCGAACCACAGTCGACTATATGGAGTCCACCGACATAGCCATTACGCTAACTGCTGGTCCCTTTTTTTTTCTTTTTTTTTTTTTTTACAGATTTTAGTTTGGATGGCTCTGGGTGGGCCTCCATGTGTGTCCCCTTTCTCTATCTCTCCACCCAAGAGTGGGGATTCCCAGTGAACTCCTCTGTCTCAGCTACCCTTCTCCCTAACTCTCACACAGTTCAAGGAGATACTGAGATGATACATTGTAGATGACTACATAGGATATAGACACTGTTTCTGGAGTTTCCAGACTCAGGGATGGGGAGTATGAATACAAGCCTATCAGTTAGTCAGCAGAAAATGTCCAGTTCCCTCTATATCTTCTGTGGAGGAGGGGAGATGAGATCAAACACCAAATTCTGTTCTTCAGAATAGTCCTGTCCTGTGCTGTGCCAATATATCTACGTTTGACTATATATTGCTACATAGGCTTGGGTGCCAGGGTCATGGCTAACTGTATTGCTCCATCTAGCTGGGATGGTCACTGCAGTCTTTCATGCTGAACTGGTAGGATTTTGGCGGATTCATAGGGATGTGGAGACTTGTAGGCTGTCAGTCCTTAGTGTGGGTTTAACCTCAGCAGCTGCTCCATTCTCAAAATGTTGCATTCTGCAGTTACTTGGGTCCTGTGAATTGGGAGTTAACCAGGACAACATTGTTCCCTGAAGTTATGTAGCTTTGTGTATCTTAGAAACGCTCCCTGATGCAGAATGCTGGGCCCCCAGACAGCCTGTGTCTGCCAAGGCTGCTAATAATCTCTCTCTCACCCTTCCAGCAAAGTGAAGTTTCCATTGATTCCAACCTGCTGACCTCAGTTGTCTGAATGCTTTTGTTCCTTTTCTATGCTGTCTTGAGCTTACAAGTTTCAGAAATGTTAGCTTTCTTTGGTGATTTCAAGTGTTCTTCCTTAGAAACTACAGTCAAATGTGTCTGAATAATTATTATTTTATTTCTTGATTGCGGAAGAGATATATGCTGGGTGTGGTTGGATATTTAAAATTATTATTTTATCTTGATCTTTCCCTCCAGTTTTATAGATTTGATTACCCTTTAAAAAACAAATCAATTTTGAGCTTATTTCTTTTTCTTTATTTTACATTTGTTTTCTGTATTATTGTTTTTTCTTTGTCATTTTTTCACTGGATTTCTTTCTAATTTAACTTTTTATAGTGACTTAAGATACACAATTGATTTTTAGCTTTTTCTTTTCTCATGTGTTGTTTAACAAAGAAAACATATCCTCAGAAAGGCTTTGTTACATGATTTTGCCATTGTGTGAACATGACCGTGTGTACTCACACCAACTATTAATAGATGATACAGCCTCTCACACACCTAGGCTATGTGGTACTGCCTATCATTCCTAGGCATGTTACTGTACCGAATAGTGTAGGCAATTGTAATACATTGGTAAGTATTTGTGTGACTACACATATCTAAACATACTAAATGTGTAGTAAAATATGGTATAAATGACAAAAATTGGTATACTATGTAGGACTCTTACCAGAAATGGAGCTTGAAGGTCTGAGTTTTCCTAGGTGAGTTGGTGAGTGAGTAATGAGTAAATGTAAAGGCCTAGAAGATTACTGTACACTACTGTAGATTTTATAAACACTGCACACTTAGGCTACACTAAATTTATTTTTTAAATGTTTTTCTTTCCTTAATACTAAGTTAACCTTACCTTACTATAACTTTTGAATTTATTTAACTTTGTGACCCTTTTGTGATAACAGCTTAACACACACATTGCACAGCTGTACAAAAATGTTCTCTTTCTATATCATTATTCTATTATATAAGCTTTTTCTCTATAATTCCTTATTTACCTTTTAAATTTTTTATTTAAAACTAAGACTATACATTCTAGTCTAGGCCTACACAGGTTCAGGATCATTAATAACACTGTCTTCCATCTCCACATTTTCTACTACTGGAAGCCTTCGTGGCATTAACATTCATGGAGCTTTTATCTCCTATTACAACAATGCCTGTCTCCAGAATCCTTTCTGAAGGACCTATACTTTTATATAATTGGCAGCTCATAAGGTTTATTTACACCAGCACTACAAATAAACATGCGAGTGTTATGCTATGGCATTACGACAGCAACGATGTCATTAGGAAATAGGAATTTTTCAACTCCAGTATAATCTTATGAGACCACCAGGATATTACATGTGTGGGTTTTTTTATTGACCAAGACATGCAGTGCATAACTGAATATGAATCCAAGGCTATATAGCACCAATTTATACTTGCATTATTTGTACACAAGTTTTGGTGTGTCATGTTTTTATTATTGTGCAAATAAAAACATTTTCTAATTTTCAATTTGATGTCTTCTTTGATTCATGGAATATTAAAAACTACACTGCTTAATATCCAATTATTTAAGGGATTTTCTAATTATTAAGCTTTATTTTCTGTTACTGATTTTTAAATTTGATTCCACAGTGGTCAAAGACTATACTCTGAGTGATTTTAACATTTTAGATTTTAGTTGAACTTTGTCCCATAATAAAACATGTGGTCTCTTTAGGAAATATTTAAGATATTGAAATATCTAGAATATAACATATACTCTGATATTAGTAGAATGCTCTACCATGTCAACTGTTTGAAGTTTGTTAATTGTTCTGTTTAAATATTCCTTATCTTTAGTGTTTTATCATTTGTATGTTGAATGAGTAGTAGTTTGTTAAAATTCCTATTGATTTGCCTACCTCTCCCATTTTTCTGTAAATTTTTGCTTTCTGATTTTGAGGCTATGCTATTTGGTTAAAACAGATATAAAATGTTTACATATTCCAGTTAAATTGATACATTTATCATTATGGAATGCCCCTCTTTGTCTTCTTAGTGCTTCTTGCTATAAAGTATAATTTGTCTAATCATAATACAGACATTATTTCAGTCAGTGTTCGCATAGAATGTGTTTCTCTTCCTTTTACCTTCAACTTTCCTGTGTTTTTATAATTAAAGTATGGTTTTTTAATGCCACTGACAATTTGGTTTTATTTTCTATATTATGTACAAAATTCTTTTTTTTCAAAAAATACTAAGGTCTGGCTCCATAGTCTAGTGGTTAAGGGAGTTAGAACTCGTATGGCCAACTGCAGTTGGAATCCCAGCCTTGGTGGCTTGAAAGTCATGTGTGTGTGCATACCCAAAATCCTGACAGAAGGGAGAAACGGAGAAGGAATTGCCATGTGATCACACCCCACAGAGGAGTGTTTTCTTTCTCTTTCTCTCTTTGTCTCTTTCTGGTGATTATAAGTGCCCTCTGGAAATGAAAATAAAGTAATAAAAATAAAATAATAATTTTAAATATTCAACCACACATTGAGGAATGGACATCTTTATCTTTGTTAAACCTCTCAGAAAATTTTTGGTAAATGAACATCTCTGTATAACCAAGGCACAGACCAAGAACTAGAATATTCTGGCAAACCAAAAGCTCTCTCATGCCCTCTCGAACAGCGCATCCCTGAAAAGCCTACCACTAGCTTCATTTATACAACATATGCTAATTTTTTCTGCTTTCAAAATTTATAAAAATGAAATAATACATATTGAGTTTTCTGCATCTAGCTCCTTTCACTCAACATATGTTTGAGAGATTCATTCACATTATTGCATATAATAGTAGCTTGCCTTTTTTCCTTTCTGATAATATTCTTTTGTGTTATACACAGAAATTTCTTTTCTTTTCTTTTTTTTTTTTTTTTGAGAGGTTTTTGCCATAGGGCATGTGTGCTCGCCAGACAGACAGAGAGAGACAGAGAGACAGAAAGCGAGCAATCACCCCCCATGGGGGATGGTCACAACACAATCCCTTCTCCTCCACTCTCCTCTCAGAATCTTGGGCACGCACGCACACGCGCCTGGCGTGAGTGTAAGCCACCGGGTCTGAGATTCAAACCGTGGTTTACTACATGGGAGTCCAGCAACATAGCCATTACACTAACTGCTGGTCCCTACACCACAATTTCTTTATCTTCTGTTAAACATATTTATAACTCCAAGTTTGGAATCTTTACATATAGTGTTGCCATTAAAATTTTTCCATATATTTTATCATACATACATCTTTGTATATAAGTAGAAGTGAAATTGCTGAGTGCTATGCCGTATTTATGTTCATCTTTAGTAAACAGTAGCAAATTACAGTCTGTAGTGATTGTGTCAATTACCAATTCCATCAGCAGTTTAACACAGTTCTTGTGTCTTCAGATCTTTGCTACCAATTGGAATTGTCTGTCCACTTTATGCAGTGAGGTGGTGACTCATTGGTTTAATTAGCATTAATCTAATGACTAATGAAGTGTCACATCTTACTTTTGTCAAGTCCCCATTCAAGTTCATTTTCTAATTTTTTATTCAAGATATTTACCTTTTTCTAATGGACTTGTGAGATTTTTTCTATCCTGGATATGTGTTCTTTGTTAGTTATATCTATTTTCCATCTATTTCCCACCTTTGGCTTGCTTTCTTACATTCACTTGATGATGTCGTTTGATGAACAGACTATTTTTAATTTTAGTACATCATGATCTACTGGAATTTGTTTTCCTTTGTAGTTGTTACCTTTTTGTCATTTCCCAATGTTTTGCCTATCCAAGATCATGAAGTTATTCTTCTACATTTTCTCCTAAAGTCTTATTTTTTCTCATATGCTTATTTATTATACTTTTTATGTTTATATTACAATTCACTTGGAATCATTTTTTAGTATAGTGCAAGGTTAGGTTTCAGTATTAATCTTCTTTTATGTCAATATCCATTTTATTTAATAACATATGTTGAAAAGTTTATTCTTTCTTAATTTTGTATTAACATCAACTTAGTTAAAAATCTATTGTTTATGGGACCAGCAATCGGCATAATGGCTATGTCGCTGGACTCCCATATAGTCGACCTCGGTTTGAGTCCCGGACCTGGTGGCTTACACTCATGCCGGGGGCGTGTGCGTGCGTGCCCAAGATCCTGAGAGGAGAATGGAGGAGAAGGGATTGCGGCGTGACCATCGCCCCTGGGGGGCGATTTCTCGCTTTCTGTCTCACGTGTGCCCTATGGCAAAAACCTCTCAAAAAAAAATCTATTGTTTATGTGTGTAGAAATCTTTGGTTTTTCTGGATTAATTTAATTGGGTTATTGATAAAGAAAATTTTTAATTTACATTTATTATCCTATATGTTTTATTTTTGTCTTTCATTCTTTGTAACTTTAATTTTTCCCTCATTTGTGTTAAGTATAAAATATTGTGTATTATTCTATGATTTCCCTTTATTAAGTAACAATACACACCCTTGATTTATTATTGATCACCTTAAACTGCTGTTTAACTGTTTTGATTTTGTCTGTGGATTTTTTTGGGTTTTTTTTAGAGAATTTTGAAATAGGGTGCATGCTCTCACAGGGAGAGAGAGAGACAGAAAGTAAGAAATACCTCCACAGAGAGAATGGACATGCATAATCCCTTCTCTTCCATTTTCCTCTCAGGATTTTGGGCACACATGCACACACACCCAGTGTGAGTTTCAATTCCTAGGGTCTAGGACCTGAATCACAGTAGACCATTTGGAAGTCCAATGCCCCAACCACTATACCATCTACTGATCCCCCATAAACTGCTTTTTTAATACTTCTAAAAAAATGCAAGAATGTTAACAACATACTGTTATTTTTTTTTCTTTTTAAAGATTATTTAATTTTACTATTATCTTTTTCCTTTTTTAATTAATTAATTTATTTATTTACAGTCATTCACTGTACATCAATACAGTATACAAAATGAGTTTTCTATCCAGTATACATTGTATATTGGCTCAATTAAGGATATTACCATACTGTTATCATCAACAAGTAATTTTCTATTTCTTTTTTCTTATATATTTTGCCTTTTTCCCCCCTTGATTCCCTTCCTCTCACCCTCTACTAACTTCCCCCTTTTCCCACACTATCTCTGATATGTTCAGTTGTTTTCCCTGTTTTTTTTTTTCACATTTTAATGATTCACTAAATATCTTAATTAATTTAAAGACTTTCAATAGCAAGCACAGCTGATATATGCATATTTATGAATGCATGTCTAAGTGTAAACCTCAGTGAGTAAAGTGAGCATACTATAAAGTAGCACCTTGCTGAGGCTATATAGCTTACTGCAGACATTAAATAGATATTAATAGGTATTTGTTAATGTATTTTCTAATTCAAAAATAGTTTTAGTTTTAATAGATCAAAATAAAATAATGTTAAGAAAAATTTGCTTAAAACATAAAGCCAGGAAAAAGGTTAGGATTCAGTTGAAATAGTAGGTAGATGAATCTATCAACAGTTCAAGAGAAGACAAAAATTCTTAAATATGGAAATCAAAGCATCATAGAAAATCAGTAATGTTTTAGTCTAAAGTAAAAAAATTCTATTTCACTAGTTCAGATTCATGTAATTAATCTCTCTTCTATTGAATTTGTAGTGTTACTGTGGCCTGATCTTTCCATTTAAATTCTAGAAGTTAATATTCAACTCCAGACTTGTCCCTACCATTAGACTGGCCATTCTCTTGGTTCTTTCTTGTACTCTTATTTCTTTGTGTCCGACTTTAGTTTTCCTGGTATAGCACTCACTTCAATACTTCTTGGAGAGCTGTTCTGGTGTTGGTAAATTACTACAGGTTTTGTTTAACTGAGAATGTTTTTGTCTCTTTTTTTCCCATATGAAAGATAACCTTGCTGGGTATAGTATTCTTGGTTGAAATAGTTTTTCACTTAATACTTTGAATATATTTCCCCATTCTTTCCTTGCTTCCATTGTTTCTGATGAGAGGTCTGATGTTAGCCTTATGGGATCTCCTTTAAAAGTAACTTGATGTTTCTCCTTGCGAATTTTAGCATCTTGTCTCTATCTGTGGTTTTGTTTAATCTGGCTATGATGTGCCTTGGGGAAGATCTTGCATCAGTTCTATGTGGCATCCTTTGTATTTCTTGGGTTTGGATATTTGAGTGCCTCTATAGGTTTAGAAATTTTTCTTCCAGTATTTCATGCAGTATATTATCAATACCCTTATTAGTTTCTTCATCTTCTGGGATACCGAGGATACAGATGTTTGGGCACTTAATGGTATCTAGTATTACTCAAATGTTATTCTCATCTTTGAAGGTTATTTTCTCAGTCCTTTTGGTGAATTTTTCTAGGTCAGAGATTCTATCTTCTACATCTGAGATTCAATTTTCTGAAAGATCTAATCTGCTTTTGAAACTTTCAATGGAAGTTTTGATTTCCTGTATTACAGCCTTCACCTCTAACAATTCTGTTTGATTCTTTTTTTGTGTGTGATGTATATCTCCTGTTTCATATTGTGCAAGAACTTCCTCACCTCCTGGAACTCAGTGTCTTTTTTCTCCTGCATCTTCTGGAGCTTGTTATCTTTATTCTCTTGCATCTCTGTTAGCTTTGTCACTATGAATATTTTAAATTCTTTATCTGACATTTCCATGAGTTCCCTTGTAGTCTCTCTCCCTGGCTAGACTGGGGAGCAGGAGGGTAAAGTCTGGGCAGAGGGTCTTCAGTGGTGGAAATCCCTTAATGCGGCTGCTCAGAACTCAAATATAGATGGCTGCTGATCAGCTTATCCTGGCTCCTGGCTAGACTGGGGAGCAGGAAGGTGAAGTCTGGGCAGAGGGTTTTCAGTGGTGGAAATACAACAATTTAATATTTACCTATCTCACACTTTGTATGTTAATATAGTTTTCTTAAATACAGGGTAATTTTTAAAGTTTATACATTTATTTTTTCCATGAGCAAGAAAGAGAAAGAGAATTCGTTCCCAACATTATCTTTACTCTACTATCCATCCTCAGTTTCAGTCAATTCCAGGTCCTGGTATAGCATGTCTGGCATACTCAGACACAAACCTAGAACCTTATTATGTAGGTCAGCCTTGCAGAACATCATGTTCTACTGTCATAGCACCCTCTGGCCCCCTTTTGTTTTAATATTATCATGTGCTTCTTTATCATCTTTAATGCTATAGACATTAGAATCATTGTTCCAAATAGTCAATATTTATTTCAAGTTACTCATTTATCTACCCCTTCACTCGTTCTCCCTTATCAGGCTTCCATCAGGATACCGTTCCCTCTGTTTTTTTTTATTTTGAAGAACTTTCTTAAAAGAAAAACTAATTTATTTAGTGAAGGTCGATATATTCTTTTAGTTTTTTTGTATGAAAAGGTCTTTGTTTTTCTTGAGAACAGCACCAATTACTTATATTTGGGAAATTTTATCATGTTCTATATATCTCTTAAGCTTTTACTTTTTAAAAAATATGAAATCTCTCCATGATACCATCATATTGCACTTCATTTTCTTCCATTTTCCTTTTTCTAAGCTACTAATAACTGGTTAAAAGTAGATTAGTCTATTGTTTTAATTCTTAATTTTAGTTGTATCTTTAATTTATAAAATGATTCTTTTTCAATAGATCCTAGTTCTCTGATGGAATTAACTATACTTTTCTCTATTTTCTTGATCATATTAATCATAGTGTTTTTTTTAATCAGTATCTGCTAATTCCAATATGTATATATCTTCCATCATTCTTTTTTTTTTTTCCCTTGGAATTTTTGTCATTTGGCTGTTTCTTAACATGGCTGGTAAATTTTACTAAATATTCATATATCATGTATAAAATAAATGTAGGATCTGTGGTTGATATCATCCTCCAGAAAAGATTTTTCTTATCTTGGAAAGACAAATGGCCTATGAGCAGATCACTATAATCTAGTTAAGGGTGTGTTTTGCTTCACTGTTGTCCATTCCCAGCTGACTCTTACTCCTAGGGCACAATTCTTACTCTCAGGGTCTCAGTGGGAGCTTGCTGTGTTCACCAGGGTATCTTCACAATCAGCTGTCCTCTAGCCTCATGGGCCTGTTGGAGTCTATGTTCAGGTGTTATTTATGTGAGCTCCTCACATTTTGGACTCTCAGTGTTTCATTCCATATACATACAACTTAGAAGATGACAAATACTTCAAATGGGAATTGCAAGAAATTCTGCTTAAATCCCCTGTTTCCTGTCCCTCCAAGATCTCGCTTACTTTAGTCTATGTTGCTGTGGCAGTCCCAAATCCAACCTATCTGCTATTCCACTAGGTCTATACAACCTTCAAACTGCTGCATTTTCCATACTGTGAATGGGCAAATGCCCTTCAGGAAATACCAAGACATGCCCTTCCCTGTTATCCCAGATTTTTGCCCCTCAATTCCTATCTGTCTCTGTCACTTTTTAATACTTTCACATAAATCTTTTAATTTTTAATTTATATTTTGTAATGTTATTTAGTGAAAAGCTTGAAATATATGTTACTTCATTATGGCTGGAAGTGGACGCCTACTTTCTCTTTCAACATGATACCATTTTTTTTTGTTTATTTATTGCTTTCATGAGAAAGAAAGAGAGAGAGGGGGGCACTCACAACAGAGTCTTCATGCAGCAATCCACCCCCAGTCTGAGCCAGTCCAGATCACAAACAGCTTGGTGTTCTCAGAAACATCTTGAGATGTTAACTGAGGACCTTCCCAATGTGGTCCATTTGCAGTACTGCTGCTCCACCAGCCAGCCCTGAACATGACACTGTTAATATTACTGTATATTAATGTGCTGGTGTCTTCTTAGATGTGTTCTCATTCGGTTTTCACACTTTAAGGTAAATTATATTCCCATTCTTAAGATAAGAGAGGCCGTTAATAAGTGGTAAAGCTGAAACTTAAACTCAGCTTAGAGTGATCTGAAAGCCTATCTGCTTTCAAATGAACTAGACTGCCTCATCAAATATTCATACCCAAATCTGCACCTGCAGCCTCATAATTTCACTTATGGGAATGACGACTTGAGTTTAGTTCCTTTGGTGAACCCCTGGCAGATAACCTAGAATTTACTTTTTACCCTAATGCCCTGTATCTGTGAAAAAGGAAACCAAAAGTTTATTTTGATTTTTGATATGACGCCAAACTGAAAAAATGTGTCAGACAGCTAACAAATTGCCAAGAGTAAAAATATACAATTGGGTGCTACATTTCCTCAAAAGTTTTAAGGTTATTTGGAGTTAAAAGTACAAAAGAAGTGATAAAAATTACTTAGCATTGCTCTAGTCCCTTGAATCTCTAACAGAACTGGAAGTTTCAGTGAGTGATTTTTCTTTATTATGCTGTGGCAGAAGATAGGGACACTAAAATATAGTTAGCACATAGGCCCAAAATGGAATCACAAAATGGCTATGCTTTAAGGTGGAGTAGCATTAGCTCAGCATTCACAAGAAAAGGCTGGCCCACAAGAAATGGCTTTGCGCCTTTCTCTCGCTCTCTATAGTTTACAGAACTGGAAGTTTCAGTGAGTGATTTTTCTTTATTATGCTGTGGCAGAAGATAGGGACACTAAAATATAGTTAGCACATAGGCCCAAAATGGAATCACAAAATGGCTATGCTTTAAGGTGGAGTAGCATTAGCTCAGCATTCACAAGAAAAGGCTGGCCCACAAGAAATGGCTTGCCGCTTGCAGCAGCGATTCAATGATTAACCTAGGCAGCATGTCCTAAAGCAGTGTTGGCTTTTTTCCTGTCCCCACTACATTCTGAAACTTAGATAATGGTCTTTAGGGCCCAAGGCTCACATGAATAGGTTCTTCTAAGTAAGATTACAAAACAAAAACTAAAACCCTGAAGAGGGGCCAGCATATGTGGTGTGGTAATTAAGGTGCCAGACTCACTCCATGTGGTTGATCAGGGTTTGCATCCTTGCTTTCTCACTTTCTCTCTCTCTCTCTCTCTCTCTCTCTCTCTCAGCAAGTTATAAAGGTGATAATAACAAATAAAATGAAATAACCAATTCTAGAAAAAGAAAAAAATAAAACACCTTGTGGGAGCTTTTCTCTTTCAATAAACTCTGCTTTTCTATCCTCACTCTTTGTCCATTTCTCTAATTATTCAAGAACATGAGACAAGAATCAGGTCATCTGGTGCTCCTGAATCTGGCACTGATATTGGGCTCATGCACAACTCAATATCTGGCATCAAGCTAAAGGCGGGAAGTACTGCATTTAATACTGGATGACTTCCAGGGGAATCATCACTTCCAGGTGAATTCAAGAGAATGTTTGAGATAAACTGAGCATAGTAGGTGAATAATATACCTATTATACATTTCCTTTCCCAGTGATTTCCTGATATTGGACACCATTCAGCAGTTCCTGAGACTGGTTTACAGCAGGTTTTAAGAATCATCCAGAGTCATTTCTTATAACACAGTAGAACTAGCTAATGTGGATCTCCTACCCAGAACTGCTGGGTAAAATATAATTTTAAAATAGATAGTAGAAATTGTAAGAAAGGAAAATCTGGAGGACTGCACAGCCAAGGTAAGAGGCATTAACCTCTGAGACTCAGAGGAAAATAAGAAGTGAATATAGGGACCAATAAATGGGACCAAAGTTTGACCAAACAAATGAGAATATAAGAGGGAGCCTGTGCTAAACAAAGAGCTAACACTAAGAGCTTTATATTAACCTGGTAGTGATGTATCATCAATAATGATTATTGATCCTTTACTGTATTCCAAGCATTGTCCTAAGCATGTGGGAACTAAGTATATGGAAACTTGTTTAGTTTTTTAACAGTTGTGATATTAGGTACCTGGCTCTATTTCAAAGCAACCAGAGCAAATGATTCTGGGGTCAAAGTCTAACTGCTTTTTCCTATTCCAAAAGTCTTTCCAACGGGCCTAGAGGAAGCCATGCCTTCAAGCATTAACAGACCACTTTGGTCTACTGCTAATAGAACACTCCCTACATTCTGCCATGTACAGTAGCTTTATGATACATAGTAAACCTTCTTATCTCTATTAAAGTAAAACACATTATTTTGCCGATTTTCTTTCTAAAACAGACATTTGTGCTTTCCTTTCCAATCACTAACCTAGAAATTTCAAACTCATCTATAACCTATCATAAACTCTCCTGTACCCAAGATGTCCCACATTTTGAGGCCATGCCAAAGTAAAAGACTCCTTATGCTGATTGACAACTCTCATTCTCAAAAATAAAAGGGACCCCTATATCTGTACACCTGAAGAAACACGTTTGTCTTTCTCCAGGTCAGTCACTTGATCTCATACTTAAAATAAACCATGTTAATTATCATCTCTGCAGAACTTGGTTACTTCTAGCAACAGTTCCAACATAATAGAAGCTTATTTCTGTCTTCTGTAACAATATTGGGCTGCTTAGATGCATATCGACGGGGCAATGCTTCTTGCAGACATTCAAGGATGCTGGCGGAGCTCTGCTCTTTTCGGACTAGTTTTCCAAGATCACTTTGACATTAGTATCTATGGCAGCCAGCAGGGTAGGGAAATGAAAAGGGAAATATTCAGAGAAGGTTTTAATGGGACAGGCTTTTCATATCACTTATGCCCCCTACTCCCCTAGCTAGTCTCTGCTAGCATTGTGTCTTCTAGCATTGTTCCCTAGAAGAAAAAACAGGCTTAGTGAACAGCCAGTGTCTCTGCTATATACCCCTGAGAAGGACCATATCACCATCACTTTACATCTGAGGAACATGAGTTCAGAGCAGGTACTTGGGGCTGCAGAGCAGCCAGGATTCAAACCTTAATCATCTGCCCCCAGTTCCACATTGCTCTTTCCTATCTGGAACATACCATTGTGTTACACTGCCATTATGCTATCCTGCCATTCTTCATGAAAAAAGAAGTCACAAATAACAACATGTATGACCAAGAAGGTAGGAAGAAAATATGTAATTATTCTGGCAATAACAGGAGAGTCTCATGGAAAATATTTAAATTCCTGGCTGCGCATGTGCTATTACTTATAAATTTTTACTTCCTTATAATGTAGGAGTCTAAGCGAGGAAATGAACAAGCTCTGGTTCCTGGCTCAAGAAGATCTAAAGGTGTTAAGCAGGAACAAAAGTAAAATGACTTTGAAGGGCCATCTCCATTCTAAGATCTTATGTGACTAACAAAGAGAGAAGCTCTGACAGTGAGCTCAGGGCAAAGATCAGAACAAAAGTACAACTGTAAGATTCTTTGCTAAGGCCTTTCTGCTGGACTAAAAAGCCTTCTCAGAATCTTTAGAGGACTGCCCAACAGCCATCTCACACATGGTCCATTCCAAGAAGAAATAGAAAGGAATTGCCACTTGATATGTAGTCAATTTGCAATTTTAAAGATGAAGTTCACAATTTGGCCTGAAAGAAACTGATGTAGAAAAAGTGGAAAGTATTCTCTGAGGCCTTGGCCTTCTATGGGAAGGAAGTGCTGTAAGAATTCTGCTTGCCCACAAACAGGATTATTGCTTATGGAAAAAGGAAGTGTCACTCTGAGGGCAGAGCCAGCGGTCTTGGAGCACCATTCCTAGGAGCAGGACTGAGGGATGTGTCTGAATCTGTTCTAGGACTGGTAAAGACCAGTGGTGGCTACATGACTCCAGTGCCCACTCACCACCTTTTTTTATTTCTACTCGTTTGTTATAATTAGTGTATCCTGCCTTATCCTTTTGCTGGATGATGATGAGTTCATACTGTCTTTTCACTCACAGGCCTTTTTGTCAGGATGGACTATAACTGAGACATACCTTAAGAACTGTACCCCAAGGCCTTTGTCTACATCTGGACCTAACTTGGGTAATATATTTTCTCAGGTCCTGGACCTCAAGCCTGAGTCCACCATGCTGGAATAGATTTGTAGCCTGTTGGAGGAGGTGAGTAAGCTCTTTATGAAGGATGTGTGTATGACAGAGTGGGGACAGTGAAAGCTCGTTGACAGACATAGCCCCCATGATACACACCCCTCCCTCATAAAACCTGCGATGACCTGTGGCTCACATTCACCAACAGAATGTGGTGGAAATGGTGCTGTTTCAGTTCTGAACCTAAACCTTCCAAACGCCTAGATGTCTGCATTTTTGGGAACCCCAAGCTATCATGTAACAGGTCTCACTACCCTGTGTGAGAGACCATACAGAAGTCACATGGAGAGACCAAGCAAAAGCAGCAAGGCCTTGACACTACCTGGTGGAACAAAGAGCGGTCGAACTATCACAAACATCCTAGATGACCCTAATCCTCCAGCCATCTCTACCCAGACACCAGGGGTGAACCACCTTAGACCTTCCAGTCCAGCCAATGCCCAGGTGACTGCATCGCTAGCCAACAACGTGTGCAGCACGTGAATAATGCAGCTGCATATGGTTGTTTTAAACTATTACTCTTAGGGGTGGCTTGTTATACAGCAATAGAAAAGTTGGGATTTAATCTTTCCTACATCAGAAGCTCCCAGCATCAGTATGCAAACTGATTTACCACCTTGCTCTCGAGCCTCTCATCCCACCCTTCTGCAAGCTGGCCCCATGGCCTCCCTACACTCAGTGAACACTCTATTCTGTCTCATATGCATCCCATCACTAGTTTTCGAGTGTACTTGTACTTTCCTCAGAGAAGCAAGAAAACTAGAACAGGAATAATAATAGGACAGGACAAAATCAGTGGCCCCAGTGGTTAGATTAAAGAGAAAGATTAAAAGAGAGAAAGAAGAGTGAGCAGGAAATGTCTGCTCTGTGAATGCTAAGTGGTGAGCAGCATATGGCACCTGTTAAATGTATATTTATGCATATGGATTTATGGTAATTGTATGGTCCATATGGAGAAACCTGTCCACCTGCCAATAGGTATACTTATTGGAAACGACCAGATGTCTCCCCCCGAACCAACAGAACAATTTTGCAACTATGAAAAGCCAGCTCAGGTGGAACTGTACTTGCACAGAAAGCTATTTCAAATAGAGATTTCAAATTCCTCCTGACTTTATCTTAGGAATACAAAAATAATGATACCACATTTTGTATGCTATGATGATGCTTAGGAGAAAGAATGTAAATTAAGTTACAAAATAAAAGTTTCAGAAAAAAAAATCCATTCCATGACCATAGTTAAGATACATAGCCCCAGCTAGGTGATACTTTATAGGATGCCTAAAGCTAGACTTGTGTTCATGGAAATGTATATATCAGCTGTGTTTGCTATGAAAACATTTAGATTAATTAAGATCTTTAACAATTCAATAAAAAATGGGGGGAAAACAGTATAGAAAGTAACATAGATACCAGAGACAGTGTGGAGAGTGGGAGATGGCAGAGGGTAAGAGATAGGGAATCAAGGATGGGAAAAAAAGGCAAAACATACAGAAAACAAGAAATGGAAAATTATTTGTTGACAATAACATGTATGTTGATGTGCTTGATTGAGACAATATACAGTGTACTCTGGATGGAAAATCTCATTTTGTATGCTGTAATGATGTAGTGAATGAACATAAACAAATAAATTTAAATAAAATAAATAAATAAATAAATATCAAAGATACTCATAAAAAAAAATAATGATACCACAAAGGGTTTCAGAAAATACTAAGTTAATCTGAAAGCCAGATGCCTATATGAACATGAGTGAACATTTTTAGTCCCTTAAGTAATATTTTTCTATATTTTTTGAAAATTTCAAAAAAATACAAATGCAAAAAGAATATTTTATACAAATGTGAAATGAATATTGTAATGAATCCTCTTACACCCATCCCTTGAGTTCAACAATTACCCATTCTTGGCCAGTCTTGCTTTCTTTATTCTTGCACCCATTTCCTCCTTTTCCACATTGTTTTGAAGAAAATCCAGGATATCCAATAATTTAGTTCATAACCACTTCTATGTCTGTCTTTAGAGCAGGAATATTTTCTAAATCAT
Organism: Tupaia belangeri chinensis; assembly: GCF_000334495.1. NCBI lineage: Eukaryota > Metazoa > Chordata > Mammalia > Scandentia > Tupaiidae > Tupaia > Tupaia belangeri. The sequence goes on along the minus strand of NW_006159888.1, from coordinate 796,205 downwards.
ACCACATATAAAAACTTGACAATGATTATTTCAAATTTGCAACCAGAGTTTACATTTTTAATCATCTCATAAACATTATTTTTCCCAGTGATTTATTATTTCAACAATATCCAAGTGAAGTCCATGTATGGTGATTAGATATCTTTCTTTCTTTCTTCTTTTTTTCTTTTTAAATCAATAGTTGCCAAAGACCTGGGCACTTGCAAAAGAGAGAAAGAGAAAAGAAGAAAGCACCTCCCAATGGGTATAGTCTTGCCACAATCCCTTTCCTTCAATTCTCCATCCTGTTGCTATTTGGGGCACATACGTCACAGCTTGGCGTTTTTCAAGCCACCAAGACCAGGATTCAAACCACAGCTGACTAGGTGGGATCCATCTCCCTTAACCAGTAGGCCATTGGGTCAGCTGTAGATATGATTCCTAAGTCTCTCTCATCTACACATATCGTTCCTCCATTTCTTTTTGTTTCTTGTAATTCACATGTCAAAACTAGATTGTCCTATGGATATTTCACAACGTGAAGTCTCCTGATTGCAGCCCAGCGTGTTGTTTCACATGTTTTGTTATCCTATGTATTTCTTGTAATTGGTCATTGGTCTAGACTTTTAACTAGATTTGCTTCTTTTTTTCCTCTTTCTCTTCCTTGTTCTCCTCTCCATCCTTTCCTTTTCCCCTTCCCTTTCTTCCTCTCCCTCCTTCCCCTGCCCCCTTTCTTCTTACTCTCTTCCCTTCTTCTCCTTTTGATTATTTCTTGCTAAGGTCCTATTCGTGTTAGTGACTTTTGACATGTTTATTTTTATAATTGGGCTCTTCTCTTCCATTTTATCTTCATATGTATGTGTGTGTGTGTGTGTGTGTGTGTGTGAATGTGTGCGTATTAGAATATGTATATTATTTACATATATAAATATATAAGGATAAATTATATTAGATATATTTATACAAATAAATATAAGTTACTGTGTAAACTGAAGTATGTACATATGTATTATGTATGTATATACTTACATATAGCCATATGTGTATATACACTGATTTTATAAGCTACATTTCACTAACTTTTCATGTTATTTACAGTTTTTTTCCATGAGTTTTTAAGGACATTTCCAGATATATGATCCACAAATATATATGCACTAGAAAGGAAAATAATATTACCTCTTCCTTTTTTATTATTGTGTCTCTAATTATTTTCTCTTATCCACTATCTTTGATTAATAACCATAGCATGATATTCAATAGTTACAGGTAAAGGCATTCCATATTGTGAGAAAGCCTCTAGTTTTCCCACTAGGTGAAATTCGAATTTGGGGCTGGCCTGTGCACGCATGTGTAAATGTATGCATGTATGCACATGTGTGTGTTCACATTAAAGAAATATCCATTGATTTGTATTTTATTGCTTTTAAAGATTGTTTTAAAATATTTTCATGCATCTATTGAGATTAACATGTGTTTTAATTCTTTATTTTTTAATTTAATTTACATTCATTCACTATATATCAGTACAGCATACAAAATGAATTCTCCCATCCAGAATACACTGATTAGTGACCCAACCAAAGATATTACCATACCTATTATCTTAATATGATGGATTATATTTACAATTAGCTAAACTGACAAACTTTTACATTTCTCAAATCAACTCAGTTTGACAATGATGTGTTATTTTATAAAGTTCTGTTAATTTTTTTTTGCTGATATCTTCCTTAATGTTTTTAAAATAATATAGATAGTCTTTCAAATAATATAATGGTATATCTTTTTTACAACTACTACTTATAACTTTTTTTCTTTCCACATACTCAGAAATGTAATAAGTAGAATTATGATTCCTCTTATGGATTGGAATCCCCGTCAGTCTGTCTGGTGTGATGCCTTTATTGTGAAGGAGCTCTTCAACTACTCTTTCCACCTCTGTTGTAATTGGTCCATTAGATGTGGACTAAGAAAAATTTTGTTAAGTTATATTTTTCTTTTAAAATATCTATTTCATCTGGAATAAATGCATCTGCAAATAGATTATATGGAAAGACCTGTATTTACTAAAGAAATTGTATCAATAATTACAACTTTTCAAAATAGAAAGCAATAGGCCCATATGAGTTCATTGGCTAATTCTACAAACATTTAAGGAAGAAACTATACCAGTTCCCTGCAATCCCTTCCAAAGACGAAAGCAGAGGAAGTACTTCATAACTCATCCTGTCTTACATCAATGCCAAAGACATTATAAGAAAAGAAACCTGCAGACCAGTATTTGTCACGAACAAACATGCAAACATCCTTCACACAATATTGCAAAGCAAATCCAACAAAGCATAAACAAAATTACAAGGGAAGTTGAACGAGTTTGGGGGGAAATGGAATTATGATATGAATTTATTTTTGGTCCAAAAAATTTTTGACATGCATTACTGAGTGCTTGTTCTTGTCCTTGCTCATTATTAATTTAAATCATCAGAGTCAGCCTCACAATAATATTCCAAAGTAGGCCACTCATTGGACCCCTGCTCTTTAGTCATTTGAACTCATTTTTTATTTGGACCCTAGGCTTACGGTTCTATTCTATTTTCATATCCATCTCTACTTATAGGGCTTTCTTTCCAGTTTTTTAAATTCCCAGTCCCTCGTCCCCTGCCAGGCAGAGTTTCCTCCCCAAACCGTATCCCTCCTGCAAGTGTGCGGCAACTCTTCAGTAGCCGAACAGGTCCCAGAGAAAGTGCCACTAGCTGATGTCCTGGCCTTGGCCCGTCTCTACCAACAGGAGGCACTAGAGGGAGCCTGCAGAGCTGCAGGAGTGAGGTGCTTATGTCTTTGGTATGGGCTTTTTGATGGCTGCCTATTCTATGCAACTATCCTTTACTCTGGCAGCAGCTGACTCCGGTTTTTAGGTTTCCAACACCGTACGGCCAACTCTTTGCACCTCCACCCCTAGGACATCCACACCCGCTGGCGTCTTCCTCCCAGGGGTTCCGTCCAGGTCCCCCGCCCCTCCAGAAAAGCAGCCCCCAACCCCAGTCCTGAGACACAGCAGGCCTGTCTGCCAGTTTTCTAATGTCCAGCAGCTCCAACCTCTTCCCTTTCTTCCCTCTGCCCTACACACCCCGGCCTGGCAGCATCCCACAAGTGACACCTCATGACCTCTTTTTTTTTTTTTTTTTTGGAAAGGTTTTTGCTATAGGGTACGTGCGCTCACCAGACAGATAGAGAGAGATAGAGAGATAGAAAGCGAGAAATCACCCCCCAGGGGGGATGGTCACACCACAATCCCTTCTCCTCCGTTCTCCTCTCGGGATCTTGGGCACACACGCACATGCTCCCAGCGTGAGTTTTAAGCCACAAGGTCCGGGACGCAAACCACGGTTGACTACGTGGGAGTCCAGCGACATAGCCATTACGCTAACTACTGGTCCCACCTCACGACCTCTTGGAGTCCTCTCTCTAACCTCTCTGCTACCTGGTGAACGACATTAGGCCCAGTTAACAATCCCCCACCTTACATTTTCTCTGTGTTAAACTGGTGTGGCTCCCCCTCCCAACCATTCCTCAGGATGGGAGATGGAGAAAGCAAGGCTGGGAGCCTCCCTGTAGCAGGAGCTGGGACAGCTGTGTGTCCAAAGATGACAGCGGTCGGCTGCTCCTCCCTGGAGCTAGAGTTCCATCCTCCTTCCTCTGATCCTCTTCCTTATGTACTACAGCAGACCATGAGAGTGTCCAACCAGGAAGAAGGAGGGCTGCTGAGGGGCCTAGGGTCTTGGGAAGACTTGAGTCTTCACACACAGCAGGACCTCCAACGCTGAACTCACCAAAGGCTCAAATGAAAGCACTTACTGCTTCACAAACGACTCAGAAAAGGATCAGGAAAGGGCCTGATGACAGAGCCTCATGCTGTCAACCCCTGTCTACTCCAGCCTATGAGCAAAGGAATACCTCCTTCCTTGCCTGGTTTCAGCTGGAGAGTAGGGAACTTCTCTGACACGGCTCCTCTCCCACCATGGTGTGGAGCCAGCACAGGACTACCACTCAGGGCAGCCACTGTCCATCTATTCTTGCCCAGGAAGTGGAGAATCAAGCAGGTCACTGATCTGTCCTCAGGACAGCAGAAGCAGATAGCAACTCAGGTTACCTGGCCAGGAAAGTGTGTCTAAGGGTCAGTGCTGACTGAGTTTCTTCAACCCAAGGAGGCAGGCAGTGCTCTGGCTCCCAGTGAGGTCCAGTAACAAGCTGAGCTTCCTACCCCAGCAGTGAGACTTACTGAGGCTATCCTGGGTAAGGCCAGTCACTGCTATGCTTCATCCCACCTCCAGAGCCAGCAAGAGCCTTAGTCTCCAGCCCTACTCTGCATAAGAGACTGAACAAGGCATTTGGGACTAGACAGCCTCCATATTTCACCCATCCCTGGTGTAGAGGGTACCATTCCTCCAATCCACCAGATAGCAAAAACTGAAGAGGGTCATGTGGAACAAGATTAGTGGGCTCCCTATCTCTCCTTGTCATTCAGGTTCAGTTGTGTTGCACCCCTGGCATCATGACATCAGTGAGACTGAGCAGCTACTGATACTTCACTTCTCCTACTCCCAATAGGTGGGGGCCAATGGAGAGCTGAGCCTCCTACTCTATTTAGCAGCAGTTGAGTAGAATAAGTTTGGCCTTGTTGACCATCCCACCTTTCCATCAGTAGACCCCGAGAGAGCTGAACTTCCACGCCTACTCAGAGACAAGGAGGCTGGGCAAGAGGTACCCTTTAACTGGGAAGAAGTCAACACACCAAACCTGACCTTCCATGCGTACTTGGAGGCAATGGGATGGCAGGAATCTGGACAGGCACAAGATTAAATAGGATCTAGGGTCTTTTAATATCCAAAACACCCAGGATACAATAAATACCTGTCACACCAAGCATCAGGAATATCACAGGCTGAATGAGAAAAATTAGCAGATACTAACACTAAGATGAATCAGACATTGGCATCATCTGACAGAGATTTCAAAGCAGCCATTACAAAAATGTTGTAACAATTATAAATTCTCTCCAAACAAATGAAAACTATAAAAATCTAAGCAAAGAAATATAATTTAAGTATCCAGTGAAAATTACAGAACAGAATATTACAATCATTGAAAATCAAAACCAAAAATGTGTTGGAGGGGCTCCATATTAAAATGAAGATAACAGAGAATCGAATCATTGACTCAAACAATACATCAAAGAAACTTACCCAAACAAAACAGGGAGAAAATATTTTGAGGAAATCTACCTGAATTAAACGGGTAGATTTATCAATGCTACTTTCTCGGATATGATATTGTACAAAACTGTAATTTTACAACATGGTACCATTAGCAACTGGGTGAAGGGTACTTAGGATCTTTATGTATTATTTCTCTTTTTACATTTCTTTTTCTATAGGTTACATGCACACATCAGAAAGAGACAGAGAGACAGAGGGAGAGGAGAAAGCATCCCATGGGAATAGTCACACAGCAATCACTTCTCCATTTTTACACCTTGTTGGGATTTGGGCCACACATGCACATGTGCTGGGTGTATTTCTCAGGCCCTGAGTCTGGGACTTAAAGCAGGCAGTTGGTCATGTGAGATCCTGCTACCTAAACCACCAGGCCACAGATCCAGGCCCTCTTTATGTTTTAAAATGTGGTGAAATATACAGAACAAAATTTACCATTTTAGTCATCTTTAAGCATATATTCAGTAGGAATAAGTACAATCATCATGTGGAGCCATCACCACGAATTACTTCTAGAATCTTTTCATCATCCCTAGCAGAAATAACTATACTCATTAAGTAGTAACTCCCCATTTCTCTCTCCCCTCAGCCTCTGGTAACACGTATTCTACTCTCTATCCCCTTGAATTTACGTATTCTCGGTGTCTCATATAAGTGCAATCTTAAAATGTTTGCTCTTTTTTTGTATGAATTATTTCAATTAAAACAATGTTTTCAAGGTTCATCTGTATAAGAAGTTTATTTCTTTTCATTTCCAGGTAACATTCCACTGTATGTATATATCACATTTTGTTAATCCTCTCATCTATTTGTTTGTTTGTTTATTTGTTTGGTTGGATTCTTTAGTTGTGGTGGTTTTTTTCATATTTTTATTTCAATTTCTTTCATACACTCAATCACATATGTCACTTAACTTTTAAAGTGAATATTCCAACATGAATACATTTCTTACCAGTCCAGTTGAGAATATTATGCACGTTATTCAACAGATAATAACCCACTTCTTTGTCCCATAAATGCCTTGCCTCTCTTTTTCTCCTTAATGTCTTTCCTCAGACTCTCCCATGGGTCGTTTCCACCTTTTGGCCAGTGCACATAATGCTGCTCTGAACATTGGTGTACAGGTATATTTTTGTGTTCCTGTTTTCAATTTTTGGGGAGTATATACCTAGTAGTGGAATTGCTGTGTCATGATAATTCTATGTCCAACTTTTTAAGCAATTGCTAACCCAACTTCAAAAGCAGCCACACTATTTTACATTTCCACTAGTAACATGTTAGTTCTCCAGTTTTTTCATATTCTTGCCGATATTCATTATTTTCTGATAGTAGCCATCTTATTGGGTATGAAGCAGTACTTCGATACAGTTTTATTTGCATTTCTCTAATGACTAGTAATGCTGAACACTTTTGTGCTTATTTGTCACTTGAATGTTTTCTCTGGAAAAATATCTATTTGAGTCCTTTGCCCATTTTTCACTTGTGTTGTTTGATGTTGCTATTATTGTTGAGTTGTAATTCTTCATGTACTCTGAATAGTGATCTTTTTTTAAATATATGCTTTTCAAATATCTTCACATGTATGCTGGATGGGTTGTCGTTTTTACTCTTTTGATGGTTTCCTTTGATGAATAAAAGTCTTTAATGTTGGTGGTCTAATTTACCTATTTTTTCATTCTATTTTTGATATCATGCATAAGAGGTCATTGCCTAAACCATTGTCTTGAAGATTGTCTCTTAAGTTTTGTTCTAAGATTGAGGTTGAATCCAACTTCATTCTTTTGCATATGGAGATACAGTTTTCTCAGCATTGTTTGCTGAAAAGACTGTCCTCTCCCTGTTGAATGAATGGTCTTGGCATCCTTGTTGAAAATCATTTGTCCATATAGAGGAAGATACATTTCTAGGATCTCTACTCTGTTTTATTGGTCTATTCCAGGACCAGATGCTTTCATCCACTGTAACTTTGTATAAGTTTCTGAAATCAGGGAGTATCAGTCCTCCAACTTTGTTCTTTTAGATGATTGTTTTGCCTATTGAGAGTTCCACAAGAGTCCTTACAATTTTTATAATAGGATTTTGTATTTCTATAAAATATTTCACTAAATTTTAATAGAGATTACATTAAATATATAGATTACCTTGGGTAGTAGCAGCATTTTCATGATACCAAGTTTTCCAGTCTATCAACATAGAATGTCATTCCATTTATTGTGTCTTCTTTATTTTTTACTTTTTATCCCCTTGAATTTACCTATTCTAGGTATCTCAATATATTTTAGTGCTCAGTGTACAAGTTTTTCATCTTCTTGGGTAGTCTTATTTCTAAATACAATGTTCTTTTTTATGCTATTTTAAAGGGAATTATTATTGTTATTATGTATTTCCTTTTTAGGTTGTTTCCAATAAATATATAGAAATTTCACTGATTTTTGTCAATAGCAATACATTATGTATTCAGGAGTTACTACTTGTAAGCCAGACAAAGATACTCCAACAGGGAAGAGAAATTAAAAACAAAACACAAAACTATAGACCAATACCTTTTATGAATATATATGTGAAAAATCTACAAAATTCTACCAAATAAAATCCAGCACGTATTAAAAAGATTATACAACACCACCATCCCTGGAATGAAAGGACAGTTCAACAATGAAAATAAATGGAAAAAAATAAAAAGTACTTGGTCATCTCAGTTAATGCAGGAAAAATATTTTAAAACACTTTCATGCCTTTTTTAAATAATAGAAACAATTAAACTAGGAATAGAAGGGAACCTCCTCAACATAATAGGGATCATATACATAATCCATAGTTTACAGTTTAGAATAGTAATATTCAAGGACAAGTAAGCCATAAATTTTTTTCAAAGCTAACTTTTCTGCTTCAAATACAAACACTTTGTCAACCACGTAATACTACATGAAAAGTGGAGAGAATAGCAAATTAATCATACTTCATGAAACAGGTCAAATAAATTAGAAATTATCATGAAGATGATATAAAATATAAAATTATGTCCATTTTCATGGATGACAAACTTCTTAAATGTACTCCATAATGTAGGATATTAGGTAATAAAATTAGTATGCAAATTAATATTTTTATAAAAATAAATATGCATGTATTCCAAGTGGATGAATATAGAAGACTTAATATTGAGCAAAATGAGCCACACTTTGAAAGATACGCGCTGTATATTGCTACTCAATTTGTACCTAATATCTGCATTCTGTGGCAGAAATTGAAAGACCTGAAGATATGATAGTGGAGAGGGTAAGTATAAATGCCAGAGAGTGTAAGGGAGGGGAGCAGATGGAAGAGAGTGGATGGTAGAGGGTGGACATAAGGTGCAAAGGAAAGAAACATTTTTTTTAAAGTATTATTTTATTTAACTTTATTCATTTATTTTATTTTAATTTGACCAGAGATGGACAGAGCAAGAGAGAGGGGGGGGTGGGGGAGTGAGAAAGCAAGCCACCACGGCTGGGACTTGAACCTGGGACTTGAACCATAGTTGGTCATGTAGAAGTCCAGCACCCTTAACTACCATGCCACCTGCCAGCCCCAGGAAAGAAACATTTAACAGACAAAAAATGTAGTTCTCTGTTAAAAAAAATGTTACGTATGTATGTGTGTGTGCATATATACATATATACATATACATATACATAAAACATCCTGATGGAGATTTTATGTAAAATGTGAATATAATCTGGAAATAAAAAGTAATGAAAAAATGGGACCAGTGGGTGGCATAATTGTTCATCACTGGACTCCCACATAGTTGACCACAGTTCAAGTCCCAGACCTAGTGGCTTAAAACACAGGGCATATGTGCGTGCATCCCCAAAATCCTGAAAGGAGAATAGAGGAGAAGGGATTAAGGCATATCCATTACCCCTGGGGGGTGATTTCTTGCTTTCTGACTCTGTCTCTCTCTGTCTCTCTGGCAAGCACACTTGCCCTACAGTAAAAAATCTCTCTTAAATAAATAAAGAAATAATGAAAAACTGTCTTGTTGTTTATAGAAATCTATGTGATTTAACCTAAACAAAAAAAGTGGGGAGTGCATATTAGTTGAATGAGATGTAAATAAAATATTTAAAATTGGCCTAAAGCATTTGATTGAATTATCTTGAATAATAAAGGACTAAATTTCCCAGGGGAAACAAAAAAGTACCACATATTCACCCTCATATATAGAAAGTGAAAAAAGAAAATCACTTCATAGAGGTGGAGAGATGAAGAATGACTACGAGAAACTGGGAAGAATGGAGTAGTGTAGGAGGATGCTGATGAAAGGGAACAAAATTACAGATACATAATAGAGACAATTTTCAGTGTTTTGAAATACAGTAGGGAGACTAAACTTAATGACAATTTAATGACAATATATAGTGTCCCAGAGTACCTAAAAAAAAGAGGATTTTGAATGTTGTCAGCACAAAGATATGACAAATGGTTCAGATAATGGGTATACTAATTCTCCCCATTTAATCATTATCCACTGCATTCTTTTTTATTTCTTTTTTGCTAGAGGGCATGTTTGCTCCCCAGAGAGGGATGGAGAGAGAAGGAGAGGAGAAAGCACCTTCCATAGGAAATAGTCACACTGCAGTCCCTTTACCTTCATCTCTCCATCCTTTCGAGATGTTGGGCTCACACACATGTCACACGCACACGTTTCTTAATCTTGTGGGTCCAGAATTTAAACCAGGTGGTCGGCTCTGTGTTCAGCACCAGGCGACAGAACAAGACTGACCCACATAGTATTCTTATACTGAAAAAGCACATTCTATCCCACAAATACATATAATTATTATATGTTAATTTTTGAAATAAAATTAAACAGCCAAATTTTTAAAAATAAAAATAAAATAGCTTGCTTGTTTCTTCTAAGAATTTTGCTGTTTTACTTCACAAATTAATTCCTGATTAAAAATCAGAATTCAGGCCCATTCTCAATTGCACAGGCAGTAGGGTGCCACTCTGCAATGCTAGAGCTACATGGAAGACTAAAGTTCAGACCCAAGTTGTTCTGAAACATGCTGCATGTGCAAGCATAAGAAGATCCTACCAAGGGTAGCTGCTGTTCATTCTCTCTCTCTCTCTCTCTCTCTCTCTCTCTCTCACTCTCT
>NW_006159888.1:781432-785297 GCF_000334495.1 Tupaia belangeri chinensis | reverse complement strand
GTCTCTATGTCTCTCTCTCTCTCTCTGTCTGTCTGGCGAGCACACACGCCCTCCCTCTCTCTCTGTCTCCCCAGAAATAAAATAAACACACTTCTTTTTTAAAAAATCAGAATTCAGTTTAATGGGACATTACTTCTCAGTGTTTCTTGCCACCCTCCATCCCATCCCCTTCTCTCACTGTTAGTAGGGATCAGACCAATTGGTGACCTACTGGGCATTATTTGGATGTGGCTTCCTCATGTGACCAAATGGAGAAAAGCTCATCATAGAATGATGATTAGCATGTGATTCACCCTTAGAATATGTCATACACTCATTCAATGCCCAAAAAGATGAAAACTAAACAAAAACAAAAAACCCAAGTGTTTTCTTCTTTTATTGAGCGACTTTGCATTTTAGTTTTTCATAAACTTTCAAGTTTATAGTAATTTTACATTTACAGAAAAGCTTTGAAGACAGTACAGAAAGTTCACACCTAGTTTCCTTATTTGCTTATTTTTTTTTTAGTTTTTTTTTATTTCTTCCATGAGCAAGAGGTGCAAAGGGAGAGAGAAACAGTCTTAACATTTTTTTATTAAATTTATTTATTTACATTCATTCACTGTACATCATTATAGCATACAAAGTGAGATTTTCCATCCAGAGTACACTGTATATTGGCTCAATCAAGCACATCAACATACATGTTATCATCAACAAATAATTTTCCATTTCTTGTTTCCTATGTATTGCTTTTTTTTTTCCCATATTCGATTCCCTATCTCTTACCCTCTGCTGTCTCCCACTCTCCTCCCACACTGTCTCTGGTATCTATGTTTGCTTTCTATACTTCCTCCCCACACATTTTATTGAGTCACTAAAGATCTTAATTAATCTAATATTTTCAAAGCAAGCACAGCTGATATATACATTTCCATGAACACAAGTCCAACTTTAGGCATAAGCCTCAGTGAGTAGAATGAACATCTTATAAAGTAGCACCTAGCTGGGCTATATATCTTACTGCAGGCATCGAATATTTTTAATGCATTTTTTCTATTTCAAGAAAAACAGTTTTAGTTGTTTTTTTTTCCTGAAATTTTTTTAACTTAATTTACATTCTTTCCCTCAGCATCATCACAGCATACAAAATGTGATTTCCCATCCAGAATATACTGCATAGTGGCTTAATCATGCATATTATTATCAAGAACTTTCCACTTCTAGTTTCTAGAATTTTTTTACCCCCCTAACTGACCCTCTGTCCTTTTCCGCCCTCTTCTCATTCTATCTCTGGTGTCTACAGTTGTCTTCCATTCCTTTCTCCCCACATATTCATCACACAATCTCTTAAATAATCTAACTACTTTCAATAGCAAGTTCACTTGGTACTATTAAGAAAACCAGTTTTAACTTAAATCAAAGAAATGCTAAGGAACTTTGTTTAAAGCCAAGAAACAGGTTAGGATTATGTTCACATGGTAGGTGCATGAACCTATCCATATCTGAAGACAGGACACAAATCCTTACAACCACATAACAAAGTCTACAAGAAAATCAGCAAAGTTTTAGTCAAAAGTTGTAAAACTATACTTCACCAATTCAGTCTCATGACTTTATCTTCTGCTGTGGTTCGATTTTCCTGATTAAATTCTGGGACATAATATTCAACTCCAGATTTGTTCCTACGATTAAGTTGGCCACTTTATTAGTTTTTGAACTCTTATTTCTGTATGTCTGTATTTAATTTTCCTGATATAGCACTACTTTGAGAATTTCTTGCCCAAAAATTTGAGAATAATATACGAGAAGTACTAGATACCATCAAACATCCAAACATCTGGATAATTGGCATTCCAGAAGGTGAAGAAACTCATAAGGGCATTGATAATCTATTCCATGAAGTCCTGCAAGAAAACTTTCCAAACCTAGAGTGGCACTCAAAGATCCAGTCCCAAGAAATACAAAGGACCCCAAATAGAATCAACCCAAGAAGATCTTCTCCAAGACACATTATAGCCAGATTGACCAAAACTACAGACAAAGACAAGATACTAAGACTGGCAAGAGAAAAACATCAAGTGACCTACAAAGGATATCCCATCAGCAGACCTCTCATGAAAAACAATGCAAACGAGGAAAGAATGGGAAAATATATTCAAAGTGTTAAGAGAAAAGCAATTTCAGCCACGAATACTGTACCCAGCAAGATTATCTTTCATGTGGGAAGAAAAGACAAGAACATTCTCAGAAAAATAAAACCTGAAGGAATTTACCAGTATCAGACCAGATCTCCAAGAAGTTCTCAAGGGAGTACTATATCAGGAAAATTAAATACAGTCTTAACATTGAGATCCAGCCCTAGCCTTTAGCCAGCCCCAGATTATGGGCAAATACGTGCTCAGCATACTCAGGTAAGCTTTCAGACTTGAATCAGAAAGCTCTCCATGTGGGTCAGCCTTGCAGAGCATCATGTTTTCAGCTGTGCCAGAATTTGGCCCCTAGACCCTCCAACATGTACACATTGCATTAGCATAGTACATTTTTCACAACTAATTAACCAGTATGTGTATATTATTTTTTGATGTTTCAGACTCATTTTACTTTATTTTATTTTTTATTTTCAGATTTATTTCACATTTTACATAAAGTAGCCATTATGAAATATATATTTTTTCAATAGAAAACTTTGTTTTCTGTCTGTCAAATGTTCCTTTCCCTTTTCTGTTATTATTAAGTAAAATGCATACTTTATTTACATGTGTAAGAAAGCCATAATGCACAGCCAATGTGTCTAAGTTGAAAGTTATTTGCTGCTGCCTTGAGAGTTGTATTTGTCAGGATCCTTTAAGAGACAGAACCAGTAAGATATATACCGATATACAAGGGGAGATCAAATGGGGGGATTGGCTTACAGTCTCGGAGGCTAAGAAGTCCCACAGTAGTCTGTCTGCAAGCTCAAGATCATGGGAAGCTGGTAGCTTGGCTCAGCCCAAGCCCAAAGGCCTCAGAATTAGGGAAGTCGATGATAAAACCACATTCTGAGACTGAAAGTCTGAGAACCCAGAAGCCACTGGTGTAAATCCTAGAGTCCAAAGACAGACAGACTTTGAGTTCTAACATCCAAGACAGCAGGAGATATCTATCCTGCTCTCTTCAAAGAGATCCATTCATCCTCTGTACTGTTCTCTCTAGCTCCATGTTGACTGGATTGTGCCATTCACGTTGAAGGCAAGGCTTTCCAGTCTACTCAGATTCACATGCTTACCTTTGGAAAACATCCCATTGACACACCCAGAATGATGATTTATCACGCTTCTCAGTGTTCCTTAGTCCAGCCAAATTGACACTCAAAACTAACCACTACAAAGGTAATATAACTGCATACATCATTTGGACTTCACGTAGAAAATCTACTTATATCTCCCGTTTATTCCCATTTGTTTATATGTGAATGTACACATAGGTATTTACTTCATACTTTTGAGTCACAATTCAATACACCCACATTTACTTTCTTTCTCAATTTGTTCTAGCTTTGTCCACTGGGAGCTCTTTTAGGTAGCACCTGTGTCTCTTTGACATATTCTTATCATTGTTGGAGTAATTTAATAATTGTTTTCATTAAGCTTCTATCTACAATGAAGTCAATGTGTCCCAACATTAGATATCAAAAGCATATGTTTCTTTCCAAACTGTGAGCTTTTAAACCTTTTCTGCAAGAGTAATAGTCTGCAAACTTCACACCTATGAATCATCCAACAGCAGGTGTATGCAAAGAACATCACTTCTTAGTTATATTAAAAATTAGTTGTCAGAAAGTAATCTATCCTCTAAATCAGGCTGAACAGTCAAACCCTAATGAGAACATCCTATGCTCAGGAAT
>NW_006159888.1:772358-781142 GCF_000334495.1 Tupaia belangeri chinensis | reverse complement strand
ATGCCTGAGGAACAGAAAAGCATGCCTCTAACATGAAAGGATTCTGCTGGAACCTCTGTTGAGGCAAATTTCCAAGCCAATACCTTGGAGGACAAGATGTGCCAACTGGTTCAAGAGGCAATTGTAAACCACGGGATTTCTGGAAACTCAGCAACCTTCCCTGCCTCAGCATAAGGCGAGAAGCAGCTATGAAGCAAATTGAAAAGCCCACCCCATTCCCAGAGTACCACAAATGCTTCCCATGCATTGAGTGTGAATAGTGGTTTAGGTGGGGTTAGGAGCTTCTTTTTATTTTTTTGGCCTGTGGTGATAGGGAGAGAATGAGCAGGATAATGAGAAATACAGAGTGAGATTGAGAGATTTCTCCTTTTGCGATTTCTCTGGAGCAAAGAGGAAAGTTCTCCTATGCCTTCTAAACAGTTTGAAAGCACCCAGTTCAGTCGGCTAATTGTTTAATGTAACACACACTGGCTACCCACTACCTACAAAATGAGGGTATCCCAGGGACATAGGAGAATACAGAGAGCCCAGTCCTGCCAAGGGACTGCCACAGGGCTCCCCACACCAGGAGATAAATAAATAAACTACTGAGCATGGTGGTCCCTTAAAAAATTAAAAATAGAACTGCCAGACGACCCCATAATTTTACTGGATTTATATACAAAAGCATTGAAAGCAGGGCTAGCTAAGAGATATTTGCACACCCATGTTTTCGGCAGCATTATTTAGAATAGCTAAAACATGGAAGCCATTCAAATGTTCATCTATGGATGAATTAATAAGCAATGTGGTATATTGTTCCACCCAGCAGAGCCTACTGCTAGAATCACCCCAAAAGTATCAGCAAGAGAATTCCCACAAAGAACTGACCCTAGGATTCTGATCTAAGGCTGGTTGGGATTTTGGGGAAAAAAAATTAAATGTCAGGGTGGTCAGTCCATAGCAATAGTTAAGGGAATTCATGCAGGGAGGGTTTCAGCATTCTCAAGACAGTGAGAAAGGAGATTATATGAGGGCTAAAGGCATTTGGTTCAGAGTCAAGACTAGTTATTCTGTGTGTAATGACAGGGTTAGTCTCTCAGAATTTTCAAGCACCAATTTAAACAACCTTATTAGTGTCTGAATAATCATAGTCCTAGCTTGAATTCAAGTCTACAGGGAAAATATACAACTGGCCAGGGCACAGAACCATCAAGTCCTGTGTTTCCCTGTCCTGAAAACAGAGAAAACAAGTAGGAGATGAGACGGGACTCTACTTATGTACAAAGACACAGGAAGAAAAAGGGAGAAAGAAAGATAATGGGAGTTGTGGGAGACCCTACGTGTATGCATACAATTGAACATGATGTGAAAGGAAGACCCTGGTATGCAGGTTGATGGATCTCATGACAGAGTGAGAACAAGAGACCCTGAGCATCCCCAGTAGGGTTGCTAGCCTGGCCAAAGCCAGCTGGGATTTTCAGATGGATAATATTAAGTCAGCTGGGATTTTCAGATGGATAATATTAAATCTATCTGAGTTGGGTCCTTTTCGAAGCAACTATGCTGAACTAGGGAGAAGCAGGCAATGAATTACAGACTGATCATGTTATAAGACATAGCATCTCTCCTAGAGCTGACATAGGAGCTAAATTCAACCTGATAGGTCAGATAGCCCTGTCCCCAGTGAGCCTCCTGGTTTTGGGGGTCTCCCAAACAGCTGCCTCCCCTCTACAGCCTTGGCTCTAAGCATGCAGAATAGTCACGATGAATAGTAAAGTATTCTATGTGATAAAAAAGACATGCTATTATGAAAACACTTTGAAAGATGTCAAACACTTTTACACATGAAAAGGATCATGCGTAACAATCATTTTATTATGCTGCTGTCATGAGACTGATCAAATGCCTGGCTGATGACTTTTCCCTTTAATTTATATGAAGGCTTGGATTTAAAAAAAAATTTTTAAGTATTAAAATATGCATAGATTCTGGAACTAGAAGTACACACCTTACCACCAAACCAAACCAGAAGATGCTTTGAAAAAGGACTGCTGAGTCATAACAATCAGCCCTGGTTCCTAGGGAACTTATGGAAAGGTAAATGCTAGAATGGAGCATGCAATAAAATCTCCTAAAATGAGAATTCATGGAAAGTACTTAGAATGGTGCTTGGCACATAGTAAGAGCCCAATAAATGCTAGCTATTGTTATAAATATTAAAGTCGTTTTTATACACAGGAAGATTCTATATTTCTTTTTTTTCTTTTTTTTTTTTTTGGAGAGATTTTCACTGTAGGGCGCGTGCGCTCGCCAGACAGACAGAGAGAGACATAGAGACAGACAGCGAGAAATCACCCCCCAGGGGGGATGGTCACGCCGCAATCCCTTCGCCTCCATTCTCCTCTCGGGATCTTGGGCACGCACGCACACGCGCCCGGCGTGAGCTTTAAGCCACCGGGTCTGGGACACGAACCGCGGTCGACTACATGGGAGTCCAACGACATAGCCATTACACTAACTGCTGGTTCCCAGGAAGATTCTATATTTCTTTTTTTTCTTTTTTTTTTTTTTGGAGAGATTTTCACTGTAGGGCGCGTGCGCTCGCCAGACAGACAGAGAGAGACATAGAGACAGACAGCGAGAAATCACCCCCCAGGGGGGATGGTCACGCCGCAATCCCTTCGCCTCCATTCTCCTCTCGGGATCTTGGGCACGCACGCACACGCGCCCGGCGTGAGCTTTAAGCCACCGGGTCTGGGACACGAACCGCGGTCGACTACATGGGAGTCCAACGACATAGCCATTACACTAACTGCTGGTTCCCAGGAAGATTCTATATTTCTTTTTTTTCTTTTTTTTTTTTTTGGAGAGATTTTCACTGTAGGGCGCGTGCGCTCGCCAGACAGACAGAGAGAGACATAGAGACAGACAGCGAGAAATCACCCCCCAGGGGGGATGGTCACGCCGCAATCCCTTCGCCTCCATTCTCCTCTCGGGATCTTGGGCACGCACGCACACGCGCCCGGCGTGAGCTTTAAGCCACCGGGTCTGGGACACGAACCGCGGTCGACTACATGGGAGTCCAACGACATAGCCATTACACTAACTGCTGGTTCCCAGGAAGATTCTATATTTCTTTTTTTTCTTTTTTTTTTTTTTGGAGAGATTTTCACTGTAGGGCGCGTGCGCTCGCCAGACAGACAGAGAGAGACATAGAGACAGACAGCGAGAAATCACCCCCCAGGGGGGATGGTCACGCCGCAATCCCTTCGCCTCCATTCTCCTCTCGGGATCTTGGGCACGCACGCACACGCGCCCGGCGTGAGCTTTAAGCCACCGGGTCTGGGACACGAACCGCGGTCGACTACATGGGAGTCCAACGACATAGCCATTACACTAACTGCTGGTTCCCAGGAAGATTCTATATTTCTTTACATGACACTATGCATTCCTTGGAGAACAGTAAGTAATGCTTTCCTGTTGTTTAAATTTGTTAAATTTGCTGGGTTTTCCTTTTTTTTTTTTTTTTTTTTAGGATGGTGTAATATCATCTGTTTTAGCAGTCAGGCAAATCTGGGTCCAAACTTGACCCTCCTGCTGGCAAGTTCTGTGACCCACGAGGGAGTTATTTCACTCCGGTGAGTCTGTGTACTCCTGAGTAAAAGGGAAATAAATGCAGGTGCCCTCTTCTCTAGAGCTAAGTCCACTGTTCTGGGTCTGTTTCCCTCTGGATGTCTGTTTCATTCTTCTCTCTGCCTCCCTTCAACTTACGTTTTGCTACTGCTCTCTGGTATTTCCAGCTCCTCTGTGTTCCCAGCACACCACCACCAGCATTTTCTTGACCTTTATTCTTGAGACAATTCATCTTTTTGCTTCTTGGTGCAAGCAGAAGTTACCTGCATCTTGGATGAATTTCCTCAATACACATACCCCCCTCAGTACTCATTGGACTTGGCTGTAAGGGCCATTTAACATGGAATGCAGCCATCAGGGCAGTAGGGCTGTGGCCAGCAAGGCATTAAACTACGCCTCATTCACACTGTAACGCTTCTGTCCCCACTGCCTCACTTCTGTTTCCTGGGCTTCTGTCCCCACTGCCTCACTTCTGTTTCCTCTGCCGTTTATGCCCTTTCCCAGACAGTTTTCCCTAGGAATTCCCACTCGTGCCTTGAAACCCAGCTCAACGCCCCTTCCTTTTTGAAGTAGTCCTTGAATTCCCCAACTATCTGAATACTTGCACTTTCATCTCTGTCATTCTAGAATTCCTCCAATAAGGTATATCTACTTCTAACTCCCAGAGAGCTCCATGTCTTGCAATAACGGAGAGCAGGCATATGTCTAGTGATATATATGATTGCTTTAGGCCAGCTGGCTAGAAGTGAAGAACCCAGGAATTATCCATATAAGCATTCTAGAGGGATCAGGAGGTTCTAAGGGAAATCATGCCAACCTCAGAAATGACTAGGGTGAAGAGCCTCACGGTGTAAACAAGAAGGAAATTGCATAAGAGTGTTGAGAACAGAGAGGAGAAGCAAGGTGGAAACCCACTGATGTTGAATACTCAATGAACGGTTATTCAACGAGTATTTAGTGAACGCAGGCTATGACTCAGGCACTGTGCTAGGTATAATGAATTTTTTAATTGCTTTGTTCTGTAGATTTATAAAACAATGAAATACATCATTTCCTCAAAAGTTTATCCTTGAGAGGCCAGCAGGTAAAGGCTCATTGCCTACCATGGTTCAAGTCCCAGGCCCAGCAGCTTGAAAATTACATGGTGTACATGTGCATACACGCCCAAGATCCTGAGAGAAGAAGGGATTGCAGTGTAACCATCCCCCCTGGGGTGGAGGGTAATTTTTCACTTTCTGTCTGTTCTGTCTTCTCTCTCTCTGGCAAGGGCACTCACCCTATAGCAAAAATCTCTCAAAAAAAAAATGTTAAAAAAGAACATGAATTTCTCTTGGAACACTGAGAGTCTATCAGGATATTAAACACAAGTTATAAGAGTCCGTTTGCTTTTGGTAAAGATGATCTTTTTAAAAGCTTCAGCTTGTTTTTTGGTTTTTTTGTGGTTTTTTTTGGAGAGGTTTTCGCTATAGGGCGCGTGCACTTGCCAGACAGACAGAGAGAGACAGAGAGATAGAAAGTAGGAAATCACCCCCCAGGGGGGATGGCCACACCGCAATCCCTTCTCCTCCATTCTCCTCTCGGGATCTTGGGCACGCACGCAAACGCACCCGGCGTGAGTTTAAGCCACCAAGTCCGGGACTCGAACCGTGGTCGACTACATGGGAGTCCAGCGACATAGCCATTATGCTAACTGCTGGTCCCTAAAAGCTTCAGCTTTAAGAAATATAGCACACTGATTCATATTGCTCAGATTTGAAGAAAAGATATTTCCTCAAGTAACAAGAAGTTGAGTTAATGATAGGTTAACTCAGCAGCTTAAAAATATCATTAAAGGTATATATATTGGACCTGCAGGAAGTGTGGTGGTTAAATGGGACCAAACACAGGTCGAGTCCCGGACCTAGTGACTTGCTTTCCTCTCTCTCTTGTTTCTCTGGTAAGTGCACATGCCCTGTACAAAATTAAATAATAATAACAAATAAATAATTAATATATATAGGGTCATCAGCAAAGTCATGACACACTTTTGCATAGAAAAATACATCATGACTTTCCTGACCACCTACTATATATGTATATATACATATATATATTTATACATATACATATATTTTATATTTATATATACATATATAATTTTCATCTTTCACTCTACACTCTGGATTTTTCTCATGAGAGAATTCTTCTTGATCACAAGGTGACTACCACAGTTCCAACTTTGTTTGTGGTTTTTTTGGAGAGGTTTTTTTCCTATAGGGCGCGTTTGGTCGCCAGAAAGACAGAGAGAGATGGAAAGATAGAAAGTGAGAAATCACCCCAGGAAGGATGGCCACATCACAATCCCTTCTCTTCCATTCTCCTCTCGGGATCTTGGGCACATACGCACATGTGCCCAGCGTGAGTTTAAGTCACCGAGTCCGGGACTCGAACCACGGTCGACTATATTGGAGTTCAGCGACATAGCCATTATGCCAACTGCTGGTCCCAAAGGCTAGAATTCTTCTACAGAGCAGAAGAAAAAGCCAATAGCCATGGAAAATGATGGCTACCTATAAAAGTGGGATCCTGTTCAAGAGGAGAAAAGGATGGGGTGGCTATCAAGAAGATAACCAGCTGGCTCTGCCATAACCACACAGGGTTCAGGTGGGAGGGAGGAAGTCCTTGTTCCTGTTAAAGGTTCTTGTTACATGAGATTCTCGTGTGTGGTGACAGACAAGGAGAAGAAGGAAAATTAAGGAGACTTTATGATTGGATTCAAAGTGACTTTGTGGGGAGATTGCAAAGACACCCCAGTGAGCAGCAGTTGCCTCCATTAGACCTGGTTTGGCATACATATTTTTATAACTCTGGTCAGAGGCTCCTTAGATGACACCTCTAGCAGCACAGGACTGAAAGCTGCTCTGAAGGCTAAAAGGTTCTCAACCTAGATAGTGTCAAATTGCTGTTTTATTTTGTTATTTGACAATGGAGATCTCATTGCCAAATGATTTCCAGAACAGAGTGCATTCAGCCTCAAATCTGAATGCATCCATAATGACTGAATACTACGTGGATGCAGGCAGACACTGTTTACATAAACATGATAAAGATGGGGTATTTACTGCATGCAATTTACATTAATGAATATAATTTTATTAATACAGTCAAACGCCAACATTTGCAAGTGCAAATAGCTTAACTAAGGTCAGGTGCATCTACCTCCCGTTGCTTAATTAAAACAGTATTTGGAATATCCAACTCTTGCTCAAACCCACATCTAACCTCTTAACAATCTCTCACAGTTTTTGCTCTTTCATTCAGTTAAAAATGTAAATATGGCCGAACTTCTCTCTTTCTCCTGATTATGAGGGTCAGAGAGCATGAACTTCCCCTACTGGAGTTGAAAGAATTCTGAATATAGAGAAGGCCATCAAGGGGACTGGAGAGGTCAGAATTCTTCCACGGGGCACAAGGGAAACCAACTGCAGTGGTGGTATGTGAAGTCCACTGTTCTCATGTGTGGTGACAGACGAGGAGAAGAAGGCAAGAACACCTTCGATGTGAGACGGCAATGAGCCCAATGGGCTCCAGGTGTCCAGTATAACACAGTGACTATTATAATTAAAGGCAGCCCACCTGAGGTAAAACAGCAGCCACGGAGACATTTATAGCATAATTCCTCTTACCTTTGTCTTTTCTGCAGAGAAGGCATGGGCTCAGAAACATTTTACTTCAAAAATGCTGTTTTGCTTATGGATCCAAGAGAGATGATGAGCAATGACATTCACATACCCTCACCAGAGCTGGAAGCACATTCTGCTGCCATCTGTGGAGCCATCCTCAAGACATAATCTGCAGCCCAGCCAGATAGCTATAATTAGCTCCTCTCCACTACGGGCAATAACATTTTGTCAGGACAGTATGTTTCTCCATAATTTCATCTCATTTCTTCAGCCACATTCAAATTCAGTTGTTAAATACTCAGTTTGCTTTCAATGTAGGCAATGTCTTCTTTTTGGTGTTAGTACTTGTTATAAAATGAAGAACACCCATTAAAAATAAATGCTTGTTTTTATAACACCACATCAAGAATGACAACATTTTAGCCCAACATGACAACGAAAACAGGAAGCCAAATTTATTTGATCAGATACGTTTCTGGATGAAACCATGAGAAAGATAAAAGGGCAGAGTTGGAGGTGGAGATGCTTATCTTATCCAACTCTCTGGACAAATGAGCATACTGGTCCCAACACATGCACAAAAATGCCAAGCACACACCACAAAAAGGCAGGATGCAGGGCATTCATTCAGGCATGGAGGGCAGAGTTCGGGCGAGAAGTATGATCCCACACAAGCATGGAGGTTGGTGGCAAGAAAATTACGATTTTCCAACTCCTGGGTCTTTGACAAGGACTAGAGGTCCCTTATTTATTCCTAGTCCTGTTCCGTGTAGACTTTCCTGCAAGCTTCACACTCTCAGGCAGGTACTTGGTGTGACCGCCTCCTGCACAGACATGAAACAAAGCCAGACTCCAAGCGTGAACTCTTGTCACCCCCATTAGACCTACATCTCTGTCTTTGCAGAAAAGGTGAACTTCCTGAGCAGGGTAATTCTAGATCCATGCTTTTCCATTGATCCCAAATATTGCTTGAATTTCTTCTGTATTTTCATGTCCCACTCTCGACTAACTTTTGCCCCCATCTAAAAGCACACTTCACTCTCCCCGCCTTAAAAAATGAGCTTTCCTTCCACTTCGGGTTCCTTCTAATTACACTCCTATTTCACTCCTCATTATTTATTCATTTCTCTTTATTCAATAAATAATTTTTGAACATGTACTATGTAATATATTTTTCTAGATTTTAGGAATACATACAGAAATGCGTGTCTTGTGAAACTTACATGCTAGAAGGGGAGATAGACACCATCACATCCACTCTCAACCACCAACTAGGGCAGTGATTTTTTAGATTTTACACCCAAAGCACAAAAGTGAAAAGGGAAACTGGGGGCCAGCAAATGGTGTAGTGGTTACATTGCTGGACTCCCACATGGCCGAGCATGGTTTGAGTCTCAGACCTGGTGGCTTGAAACTCATGCCAGGCACATGTGCATATATGACCAAGACTGGGAGCAGAGTGGAGAAGAAGTATTTTGGGGTGACCATCCCCCTGGGGAGTGATTTC
>NW_006159888.1:745021-772332 GCF_000334495.1 Tupaia belangeri chinensis | reverse complement strand
TATCTCTGTCTCTGTTTGGCGAGCCCTAAGGTAAAAAAAAAAAAAACTCTTTAAAAAAATAAAAGGGAAATTGAATTTTATCAAAGTTAAAATCTTTGTGCTTCAAAGAACATAAAAAATGACAATACAAAGAGTGAGAATATATATTTGCAAATCAGATATCTAGTGAGACTTGCATCCATAATATATAAAGAACTCTTACAATCTAATGATAATAAAAAATGTTTTAATATGCAAATGTTTTTAATAGATTTTTTTCCAAAGAAGGTATACAAATAGCCATAAGCACATAAAAAATGCTTGGTATCATTAGTAATTAGGGAAATACAAATAAAAACTGCAATGAGATGTCACTTCATAGCCACGAGGATGGGTAAAATCAAAGATAGACAATAACGAGCATTATCAAGGATGTAGAGACATTGCACTTTTCACACATGGCTGGTGAGAATGCAAAACAGTACAGTCAGTTTGAAAGAGAGTTTCCAGCTCCTCAAATTGTTAAACATAAAGTCATCATATGACCCTAAAATTTTATGTCATTACATACGTAAAGGAAATGAAAGCATATGCTCATACAAAAACATGTACACGAAATTTCATAACAGCATTATTTACATTAGCCAAAAAATAAAAACAACTCAAAGGTTCATAGACTTATGAATATATAAACAAAATGTGGTATACAATGGAATACTATTTGGCCATAAAAAGCAATGAAGTTCTGATACATGCTATGATATGGATAAAGCTGGAAGGCATTGTGCTAAATGAAGGAAACCAATGATAAAAACCCTGTATCATGTCATTTTAGTAATAGAAAATATCCAGAAGTGCCAAATCTATGGAAACAGAAATAGATTAGTGTTACCTACGGCTGAGGTGGAGCAGTGAGTGACTACTAATAGGTAGAAATTTTCCTTTAGGGGAGATGAAATTGTTCTACACTGAGATTGTGGTGATGATTATGCAACTCTGAATACACAGAGTCCCTAAGTGGATAAAATTTTTTGCTATGTGAATTATATCTCAATAAAGCTGTTATGAAAAAAGAAAATCTAAAGTCCCCAATAAATTACCATATAAAATTCAAGATATTTGGAACCAGCAGATGGGATAATGGTTATGTTGCTGGACTCCCACATAGTTGACCATTGTCCAAGTTCTGGACCTGTTGGCTTAAAACTCACACCAGGCAGGACCAGCAGTTGGTGTAATGGCTATATCACTGGATTCCCATGTTGTCAACCGCAGTTTGAGTCCCAGATCCTGTGGCTTAAACTCACACCAGGAGCATGTGCATGCATGCCCAAGATCCTGAGAGGAGAATGGAGGAGAAAGGGTTGCGGTGTGGCCATCCCCCCTGGGGGGGGTGACTTCCTGTTTTCTGTCTCTCTCTCTTTGTCTTTCTGATGAGTGCATGAGCCCTGTAACAAAAACCTCTCAAAAAACAAACAAACAAACAAAAAGTCACAGCAGGCACGCATGTATGCATGCCCAAGATTCCTAAAGAGAAGGGATTATGGTGTGACCATGCCCACTAGGGTGATTTCTCTTTCTGTCTCTCTGGTGAGTGCACACAGCCTATAGCAAAAATCTCTCTCTAAAAAAAATTACAAGGCATTAGATTAATTTTGAATTTAAATAAAAAATAAGTGACTTTGGAGCCAGTAAGTGGTATAGTGAAGGCACTCACTCCCATATGGCCGACTCTGTGGTTAGAGTCCCTGACCATGCAGCTTGAAATTCACACCAAGAGGAGAATAGAGGAGGGATTACGGTGTAACCATTCCCAATGAGGAGTAGTTTCTCACCTTCTCTGTCTCTGTGTCTCTTTCTGTCTCTCTCCAGAAAACACACACACCCTATCTGTTCAAAAATCTAAAAATGAGTGAATAAATAAATGACTTTTTAGTATAACTATGCTCCAAATATTCCATGAGACACTTACCCTAAAAAATAACTTATTGCTTAGTTAAAAATTAAAATTTGACCCATCCTAGTAGTACATCCAGTAGCAAACTGAACTGCCATGCTAGAAGCCACATGGTTGATCATAGGTTCAAATCTCCAGGTAGGTGTGAAAAATATGCTAAGTGTACATTTGTGCCCAAAATCCTGAGGAGCTGTAATGCTAAAAAAAAAAGGAGGATCATGGCATGATAAGACCCTGTAGAAGGTGCCCTCCAATTCTCTCTCCTCTGACTCATGCACATGCACACACTCTCTTATAAATAAACCTTAAAATTTGTCCTGAGATAGAGTGCCTTGTTCTTCCCAGTGGGGCACATACAGGGTCTCTGGGGTTTCAACATCTTCCTAATGGATGCTGTACTGCAAATGGAGTCAGGATGGTTTAGTCTGGCTCCCTCATCTCCTGTCTTATCATGTCTGAAGGCCACAGAGTAAATGTTATTAGCTGTACTGCACTTATGTTCTTGTGCTATAATTATGACTTTGCTATTTTATGCCATTGAATGTAATGCACATGAGCATGTGCAACAGTTTGGTTTTGGCAATGAGCCACTATTGTCTGCAGCTTCTTTAAGAGAAAAGAGCACCTGGTCAGCTAGCACTGTGCTGCCCTGCTAACCCTGCTCTGCTCAACCTTGATTCGGCCTGGTGAGCCCTGATGGCTTGGCTCAGCCTTGGCTCAGCTTGGCTCAGCCCTGCATGCTGCGAGCTCCAAGAGGGATGAAAGCACTCTGAGTGGTCTCCTTATGCATTACAAGCTCCAAAAGGGAGGAAGCATTTGTGAGTTCTGCTGTAGGTTTTGAGAGCCTACTAAGAGCTCTGTGAGCTTCCACTAAGCTCAGCCAATAAATAAATAAACAAATAAACAAACAAACAACATAACATAACATCAGTATCTCATGTCTTTTTCCAATTCCCTGCATCTCTGTTTGACTCATGCTTCAGAGGAAGAAAGAACCTCATAAAACAGATGCGTTGATGCTGAGCAGAAACCCACTGCTGACTATGTGTGATAACAAGCACAGGGTCCCAAGATGCTGGAAGACCCAAAGGAAAATGGTCAGAGCAACTTCCAGGACCAAAACATCATGCTGGCCTGGGCTTTCTAATCACTCACCTGCTGAAAGGGGGGTCTAACACTGGAAGGAATCAGGTGATTTGAGTGTGGGGATGCAATTTTCCTTCTTGGTTAAAATTTAGTCAGAATACCACTCCTGTGCTTGACTAGAGTTTTTAAGTACTTCCCATTTTCTTCCCTAATCTAGTAAATATCAGGAAATTGATTGTAAACAAAACAAACATCACCCAATATTCACTGGATAAGAGTGTTTTTGTTTAGCCTCAACTTTCTCCAGGACTAAAAGGCCGTGTTTGCTGAAATGGGATCCTGGCCCTGGTAACAGAGGGCAGGTGCTTAAACTGCTTAGTGCTCAGTTGAGCGCCAGGCACTCAGCAGGCACTTAATGTGCACCTGCTGGTTCCTCATGGCATACTGTTTGATACCCCTGGCAACATTCCCGGGAAGCAAAGCAATGGAAGAAAAAGCCCTTCCAAATCCAGAACACCACCACTGTCTTGACTACCTAGATGTAGCTCACACCCAGGCAACCTCTCAGTAAAGGGCCTCAGTAAAGGAGGAAATCTATGGGCTCAAGGACTATATGCAATCTCCCTTCTGAGGATTTTGTTTCAATGTACCTTTATACATATTGTGTTGTCATAAAAGCCATGAGATGTTTTTTTTTCTATGTTTCTCTATGCAAAAATGAATCATGACTTTTCCGACAATGCAACACTTGCAGGTTTCATTTGTTTGTTAGACAGAATCTGTGTGCTCGCAGTGCTCTAGCATCAGCCTTCTAAATAGGTGGACAATAGCCACATACCACTGCACCAGGCTTTTTAGGGCAGGCCAGGAATTGAACCCAGACCTCCCGTGTGGCCTTAGCCTTCCAAATAGCAGCATTCAGCACTGGCTCACATTTGCAGTTTTACTCAATGTGGACTCATCAAAGTCTATGTTAATATGGTCACCATACCAGGGAGCAAAAATGAGCACATGGGACTTTAAAGAGTGGGATGTGAAAAACAACCTGCAAAACTCTGGATTTCTAGTAGGAAACCATTGTGCAATAAAATTTCCCATGACAACATAAGAGAAGAGCCTGCTGAGAGCCTGCAGTCCTGGGTATGGCAAGATGAAAGCTCTCCACCTTCCTTCACTGCTGCGTTATGGTAAAAACAGAAGGAGATCAGTTGCAGGGTCTGGTCACTCTGTGTACAGGGGGATACAATGGACCGGGGGACATGGAGAGGATGCCTGCCCTGTGTTCTGGGAGACTCAGGGCTGCCGTAAAGAATTGGTGCTCTTACAGGATGCAGTACAGGAGCCTGCAGTGAGCCCTGCTGAATCAGACTAAGCTGGACTAGTGACTTTAGCTCTATAAATGAGTTTCCTCTGTTTGGTGTGGGGAACAAGCACCTGCCTCATGGGATTGTTTGAGGATTGCATGAGATCATATGTATAAAGCGATCAGGGTGGTGACTGGAGCACGATCAGACTAAAGACATGGAGATCCTTGTTTTCACATTCCTTACTGTATGGTTGATGATTCTGAGGCTCAAAGAGGTTCAAAGTAAGTAGCTGGATGGATCTGAAAAAGTCCTGATTCAAAGTACCAGATCCGCCCTACTACAACACCCATGTCTTTCTACAACACCCTGCTTCTAATCACAGCACAACACATCCATAACTAAGATGTTAGAATCAGAAGTCGTTTCCACCAGTTCAATAAATATTTCAAGCTTATTTAGTATCATGACTCTTAGTCTTTGTTCTATGTAGATATGATAGAATTTGCAACAGTAAAGCAATTACCTGTGAAATTATCCAGAAATTATATCAGCATGACTATAGAACAGTATTTTGCATATAAATTAATAGGAAGTAGGTTCAACAGAACTGCCCTTAAAATGAGTCCCAAGGAATCCATAATGAGTGACTATTTGTTTTAGCAGTTCCAGAAACTGCAATGTGAATAAAATTACTAAAGGCGTTCAAAGGAAGGGAAAATATCTACCGACATGCAGAATGAAAATATGTAAAGAATCTTATATTCACACGGGTTCTATTTTAGGAACTGGTATTCCTCCTTATCACTTTTGCATGACTGTTCATGTGTTCACACATTGTGTCTAAACACAGTGACCACAGTTCACCAGAGGGTTGAAGTAACTCTCCTTAATCTAAAAGTTCATCGTAAAATTCATACTCCTGTGTGACTCTAAGACCGATACACTGTTTATTTTGGCATCTCAACCAATTAATAATATAGGGGGAAAAAAAAGACATGATTGGAACAAATTAACCAGAAGTCAGAGCATTCCTTTGTCTTTACTTTGTTGATGAAATAGGCCAGGCTAGGGGCATTTGGAAGCAAAAATAATAGAACCTTGTATTTCCCCCTGGCATTAATATTGCCTATTGCAATTTACATCAGTTCCACTTTGGTCCTTGCTATGAGATGAGTAAGAAGTTTAGTCCTACTTTACAGAATAATTAAACTGAGGCCCAGAGGTTAAAGACTAACTCCAAATCTCCCCCCATGTGAGGAATGGAGCTAGGCTATGATTGCAGATGTACTAAGTCTATCTCTGTACTTCACTATGAAGAGGTCTTGGAACTCATATAATCAATGTCTAATAAAGAAATCCCCTATGTAGTAAAGAGAGTTTGAAAAGACAAAAGGTAATAGGTGTGATAGAGGAGGTGGGAAAAGGGGACTTTTTACACACTGTTGATCAGAGTATATATCAGTATAGTTATTATGGAAAACAGTATAGAGTTTCCTTAAAATTTTGAAAATTGAACTACTTCATGATACAGCAATTCCAGTACTGGATAAATATCTAGAACAAATTAATCAGTATGTCAAATGAATGAATAGAGAAAATGTGTTATAGGGCTGGCCCCAGAGCACCATGGTTTAGCGCTGCACCTAGGCAACCAGATCCCACGTGGCCAAATGCAGTTTGAATCCCAGCCCCAGAAGCTTGAGAAATACTCTGAGTGTGTGTTCATGCAGGACCTGAATCCTGACAAAATGGAGAAGTTGAAGAGAAAGAATTGCAGCATGACTATGACCAACTGGAAGCAGGAGCCCCTCAACTTTTCTGGCAAATGCACATGCCCTCCGGCAATTAAAAAGAAAAAAGAAAGAAAATGTATTTTATATATATACAATGGAATAATATTTAGCCCTAAAGAAGAAGGAAATACTCTCATTTGACCCTGGACAACATTAAGTTAAGTGAAATAAGCAAGGCACAGAAAAACAAACACTGAATACCACGTGTAAAATGTAAAAAGTTAAAAAAAAGTCAAATTCATAAAAGTAAGAGAGTAGAATAGTTTCTACTAGTGAATGGAGGAAGAGAGTAGATTGGGGAGATATTTGTCAAAGCATACCAAGTCTTAGACAAGATTAATGGATTCTGGAGACCTATGGTAATGCGTTGTGACCAGAGTTAAAAACACCATATTGCATCTTTAAAATTCTGAGTACATTTTTAATGTTCTCATCACGCATGCTCAAAAATGATAAGTATGTCAAGTAATGAATATGTTAATTAGCTTGATTTAATCCTTCCACCCTGTTTATATGTATATCAAAACAGAAAATTGTGCACCATAAATCTTTACAATTTTTGTTTATCTATGATGCCTCAGTCAAGCTGGGGAGGGAAGATAAATGAAAGAAAAAAAAATAAATTAAATCAAATCAAATTAAGTTGTGAGCATCTTAGGTATTTAATAAATACTGATTGGACAGAGTAAGATAAACCAACTGATCCTGAAGCACTTTAGTTCCTCCAGGGTGGACAACAAGAGGACAGGGTCTGAAGGTGGCCTGGTATGGGCTGTAGTGGGGGGTGCCTTCACAGGTGGGAGAGCAGAGGACAGAGCCTGAAGCATTTGAGGGAGACCAGTAATACTTTGGAGAGAAGATGAAATCCCGGATGTGTCCTGAAGAAAGAAAAGGCAAACACCAGAATGAGAAAAGGGAAGTGCGGTCAGCAAGGGAAGAGCAGGTGGGAATCTTAGGCTAGAAATATTTTACATAGAGGCCAGCAGGTGGCCTGGTGGTTGAGACCCTAGATTCCCATATGACCAACAATGGTTCGAATCCCGGACCTGGCAGCTCCCTTTCTTACATTCCCTCTCTCTGTCTGTGTCTCTCTGATGAGCACATGTGCCCTATAGCAAATTTAAATAATAATAATAATGATAAAATTTAATAATTCTTAAGAAAAAAGGAAATGCCTTGCATGTTCAAGAATGAGTGAAATATTGAGACTTGCACAGTGGGTGGTGGTGGTGTGGCAATGAGTGAGGTATGAAAAGCACCCTGCTCAGCCATGTGGACCCTAATCTGCAACTGGGGTGCATCCAGGACGACAGTGCTGTGAGGCAAGTACAGGAAGGCCATCGTGTGCCAAATACATGACGGTTACCAACGGTAGTGGAAGGACACACATTTGCAGAGTCCTTTTATACTGTAGAAAGTATCACAGATTTCTATGAGACACTATTCCCACTCACATTCTGACACTTTTCCTCCCTGGGATCAAAGCCAGGGAATTATATATATATGCCATAGCTGTATTTTTGTGCTGTCTCCAGAAATGAATAATTGTTGGTGCCTGTGGTTAGTCAAACTTGTCATAATGTTTCCTTCCTCTCAACATTTTGGAAGGCTTCTGGTAATATCTGGGTAGGTTGGTAGGGAAACACTGCCTGGTTTCTGTTACTAGAGAACGGTATTAGTAACCAAGGTCTGTCCCCTGGGTGTGCTCACTGCTATTGGGATAGGCCTCCCCAATTGACACAGGAAACAAACAAACAAACAAAATGTGCGTGTACACTAACATGCAAGTGTAAGCATATCTATAAACGTTTTTCCATGTACTCACGTATCTATGCTAAGCTAAAAATGAGTTCTTTCTCTTGCTCTAATCCAGGACCACATGATTATTCTCGCCTCCTCTTGCTTCCCTGTATTTTCCCACTTCAACAGTAAGAGACCTACTTCCCACCACCTGCTAACCTTTTAGTTAATTGTTCAATTCTGGTGCCTCTGCAGCTTCAGCACTGTTACCCTCTTCCCCAACTGGAAACATCTTTACGAGCTGGAGTACAGTACCAGTACTCGTCCTCCTGCCTTCAGTCATATGGGCACTACTCATTTGCAGTTTCTAAGATCAGCACCTGCTTCTCAACCATCTTTAATACAATCATTTCATGCATCTTTAATATAGTTAGATTCTTTTATCACAATATGCATTCTATCCTGATATATACCTCCACCCTAAGTTTTTAAATCTTCATGCACTAAGCTTCACTTTTTCATGTAAAGTTTCATAAGTTTCGACATATATGTAGTATCATGTACCCAGCATTACGGTATCATACAGAATAACACACTGAGCCAAAACATATCCTGTGCTTCAGCCCTCTCCTCTAAATCCCTGGCAGTCACTGAGTCATTTACTGGCTCTCTATGGTGGCTTTTTCCAGAATGTCATATTAATGCAATAATACACTATGGAGCTTATTATATTGACTTCTTTCACTGAGCAATATGCATTGAGGATTTCTCCACATTTCGCATGAAGTATACCTCTCTCCCAAATAATTTTCCATTGTGTAGATATGAACAGTTTCTTCATCCATTCACCTGTATAATTTGCTTATCACAAAATCCACCCGTTAAAGTGGATGACATAATGGTTTTAGTATTTGCAGGGTCACCACAATGTAAGTTTAGAAAAATTTCAATATTCAGAAGCAAACCCCACATCCACCAGCAGTCACTCCCCCGTCCCTCACCTCCTCATTCCACAGCACCACTAATCTGCTTCATTTGTTTGCACTTCTGTATTTGGGATGTTTCATATAAATGGAACCACACAGTATGTGTTCTTTTATATACAGATTTTTGCACTTCACATATTATTTTCAAGATTCACCTGTGTTGTAGCATGTATCAGTACTTTATTCTTTTTTGTTGACAAATACTATTCCACTGTGTGTGTCGCATTTTGCTTATCCATTTATCTATACATGGATGTGGGTTGTTTTCACCTTTAGGCTGTTATGAACAATGCTTCTATAAATATTCATGTACAGGAGTAGGATATTTTTTGTAATCCTAATAAAATTTTATTTTATTGAAACCCTATATCAATTAAAAGACTGAATGTTCGAACACTATCATTATCACTATGATAAAACTGACTGATACACAGAAAAGGAAACCATGAATATGAGTGTGTTGGTTTTTAACTGAGAGAACTGTAGCATTGTATGCAGTTGTAAGGAGGGCTAGAGGTCCCTTATATACTTTTCCCAGTTTCTTCCAATGGTAATATTTTGAAACTTTATCATATGACATTATATATCCAGGATGTTAGCGTTGATACAATCCACTAATTATACTCAGGTTAACTAATTTGTGGTTGGGTATGTACGTGTGTGTGTGTGTTCAGTCTATACAATTTTATCACCCATTAGTGATTCTCATCGCTGCTGTTGAGTTACTGGAAATCCCAATCCCACCTGAGTCCCTCTTGCCTTTTTAACCACACTGACCTTCCTTTCCTTCCCTCTGGCTCTAACCCCTTTTCATAGTATTGTATTGTATTCCCTTATTATTTTAGCATCAATAGGATCACTAGTGAAGACTCCCCTTTCACTTTAATATAGTCATTTATACCTTCTCTCTCTCTTTTTCTTTGTGAGGCAGAGGGTTACCAACTTTTTTATTATTTCAAAGAACAAACTTAGGTTTTGTTGATTTTTTTCTATTGTTTTCCATGTCCTTGATTTCTGTGCTATTTTTTATTATTTCCTTCTTTTTTCTGTTTGCTTTAAGTTTACTTTCTTTTTCTATCACTTGTTCTATAATGAGGAAGACACTTTTTTATTTTATATCTTTCTTCTTTGCCAAAATATACATTTAATTCTATAAATTTCATTTAAAGTTCTGACTCACCTGCATTCTATATACTGTAATGTTTTCATTTGCATTTAATTGAAAGTATTTTAAATATTTTTAAAGCTTCTTTGATCTACAGATTATTCCGCGGTTTTAAGGATTTTTGTCCTGTCTTGAGCTGTCAATAGATTTATGTACCTACCATTTGAACAGAATACTAACCTATTTCTAGGCTTTAAGCTTCAAGGGAATATCCTTACCAGTTCAAAACTGCTTTTCTTGAAATCACCACCTGAACTTGCTATTGAAAGTAGTTAGATTACTTATGATATTGTGTGGTCAACGAAATGTTGGGAGAAAAGGAATGGAAGACAACTGGAGACAGCAGAGATAGTGTAATAAGAGAGTGGGAAAGGTCAGAGGCATATAAATTTTTTTCAGAAGAAAAAAAAAACACTAAAATTGTTATCAAAATTTAAAAAAACAATACATATTTGATGACTGCAGTAAGCTATAGAGTCCCAGCTAGGTACTACTTCATAGTATGTTCAT
Source organism: Tupaia belangeri chinensis (assembly GCF_000334495.1). Classification (NCBI taxonomy): domain Eukaryota; kingdom Metazoa; phylum Chordata; class Mammalia; order Scandentia; family Tupaiidae; genus Tupaia; species Tupaia belangeri. The sequence goes on along the minus strand of NW_006159888.1, from coordinate 761,809 downwards.
TCTACGCACTGAGGTTTATGCCTAAAGTCAGACTTGGGTTCATGTATAGGTATATATCAGCTGCACTTGCTCTTACAAATATTTAGACAAATTTAGTTCATTAGCAAATCAATTAAATGGGGGGAAAAGGCATAGAAAGCAACCATGGATACCAGAGACAATGTGGGAGGAGGGTGGGACATGGCAGAGGGTGAGGGATAGGGAATCAAGGATGACCAAAAAAAAGCAAGATATACAAGATATAAATGGAAAATTATTCGTTGATAACATGTACGTCTATGTGCTTGATGGAGCCAACATACAGATTACTCAGCAGTGTCTACTCTATTTTCATATGTTTGGGGATGTTTCAGCTATTATTCTGTTATTTATCTCTATTTTATTTCCGTCTGTAATGTGAAAACATACCTCGTGTGCTCTTTTCTTTTAAATTTGTTCAGCTGTGTTTATTGCTCAAGATGTGATCTATTTTGGTAAATGTTCTGTGTGAGTTTGAGAAGAATGTGTGTATTCTTCTATTGTTGGATGAAGTATTCCATAAATGTCAATTCAATCAAGTTGATTAATAATGCTTTGCAGGTCATCCGTATCCCGATTGATTTTTCTGCCTGCTTTCTCTATCACTTATTGAGAGAAGGGTGTTGGCATCTTCACCTATAACCATGGATGGTCTACTTCTCATTGTAGATTTATCAGTTTTCACCTCATGTATTTTGGTGCTCTGTGGAAAGGCACCTGCCATTGGGGATTCTTAGGGTTTCTTGGAAAACTGGTCCCTTTATAATTTTGTAGTGCCTCCCTTTCCTTCTGACAATGGTCTTGGTTCTGAATCCTGCTTTGCCTGAGATTAACTCCTAGACACTCCAGCTTTTTTTTATTTTTGTTAACGTGCATTTCTTTCTTCATCCCTTTACTTTAACCCACCTAAATCTTTATATTTTAAGAAGTTTTTTAGATAACTTGCAGTTGAGATTTTTTTTTAAATCTACTCTGAGAAATCTGTCTTTTCACTGCAGTACTTAGTTAAACCATTTACATCTAAAGTAACTATTGATAGAGCTGCATTAATATCTATTAAATTTTAAATTGTTTTCTTTTTTTCTTTTTAAATCTCTTTATAAGTTCCTTGTCATTTAATTGATCCATTTAGATCATTTCATTCTATCTTTTCTTTCAGTTTTTAACATTCTTTTAAAGAATTTTAGTGTTTAGCCTTGAGGATACACAACACAAAACACTTCATTTCTTGTTCATATGGCATGTTGGACACTGGGCAGCTTTGGGTGAGCTGCAAGTTGCAGCTCTGACCCTCATCATTCTTTTTCTGAATCGAGACTGAGAAGCCATTTCTATTTGGCCCTCTCTGGCTTCATGCACAGTTAAAATAGGAAGAGGCCAAGACAGCCCCGTGGCATCTCTTAGAGCCTCTGCTCAGATATGACTTGTGTGCAGGACCAAGTTCAGTGTCCAAATTGAGGGCAAGTATCTTCCCACAGGAAGGCACTCCTAAGAAACAGAAGAAATAGAAAGATTTGGACTTGTAAAATTTTCTTCAAAGCTAAAGAGTCTAGAGTTCTGATTATATTTCTGATTATACTTCAAGTCTAACTCCCTCAATGAACTCCAGGGGTCATTTACACCTCAATTTACTCTTCCTTGGCCTACCTTTGCCTTGCTAACCCTGAAGCTTTAGTTCATGTGGGAGTTGGTCAGGATCATGGGTGGGAATATTGGGAGCTGGAAACAAGAAGTCAAAACAGACAGTGGAATATTATTCAACCATAAAGAAAGGATAAAGCCCCGTCATTTGAGGCAACATCTATGAACCTGGAGGAAATAACATTACGTGAAATAAGCCAGACACTGAAAGACAAATAGAATTATGTCTTCACTCATTAGTGGAAGGTTAAAGTTTGATCACACAGAAGTGAAATATTGTGGACGTAGAAGCTAGAAAAAGGGGTGGTAGGAGGAACAAGAAGATCTTGGTTAACAGATACAAGGGTGCAGGTAGATAAGCAGAATGGGTTCTAGAGTCCTATAGCACAGTAGAGTCACTACAGTTGGTGATAGTTCAATGTATACTTCAGACGAGGTAAAAGAGTGTATTTCAAATGCACACAACCCCAAGTACTGATACATGTTTATTGCCCTGATTTTATCATTACACAAAGGATACATGTTTCAAAAAAACTATACACTACCCCATAAATGTGTACAAACTGTGTGTCAATTAAAAATAATAATACATTTTTAAAAGCAGAAGGGAGAAATGAAGATAAAGGTGCTGCATGGCCCTTCCTCCTTTCCAGGAGGCAGCACAGCAGAGAGAGGGAAGCACAGACAGCCACCCATCCATCCCTGGACTGTGTGATGGCTGTGGAAATGGATGAGAGGCAGACTGAATGTCATCACTGCAAAGAGAAGTGGTTAAGGACTCACTGAGAGTTGCTTCAATGAAATGCTGGGAGAAAAAGCCAGACTAGAGGGGTTTGCAGAGGGACCAGGGAGATAATGTGCCAACTCTGCAGGAAGGACACAGCAGGGTGCATAATGACAAACCTGTGCCATCCATCCCCCATGGCCACCCTCTGGAGGCCTCTGCCCCCACCCCCAACACCTGTTGCCGAGTCAGTAGCCCATTGGCCCTATGTTTCAACCACCTTCCCTGTCAGCCTCAGGTCATTTGCACCAGGCTACGAACAACTGTGTACAAAGGCAGAGCCTTGTCTCCTGTCCTGTAACTGAAAACAATCCCCTTCCGCCTGGAGGTGGAGTAATGTGTCACTCTTACAGAAGCTGAGCTACTTCTTGGCTTGTCCACCACTTCAGCTCAGTACCTAGACCCACCCCACCACCCCTCAGCTCATCTGAAGCAGCGCACTGGCAGGGGAGGGGCAGACCACACTCATCCCTGACCTGTCCACCACTGGCATCTGTCAACTTGTAAGCTGTCCTACTTCCTGTCTGCTTCTCTGTGTTCCCACCATGCTCTTGGGATGTTGCTCACACATTGTTCCCGAACACAGACCTGAATGATGTGATCTGAATCTCACAGGAAATTCTAGAGTTTTCCAATGGTGTATAGGGGCTAAACAGTGCCCTACAATCAGCTCAGACCTTTCCCAACCCCCTACTTCTCTTGGCAGTGCAGGGACAGCAGCCCTAAGCCTAAATTCTCAACTTATATTATGTGCTTTACTGGGCATTTCCCTCAGCTTCCCACCCTAGTCCCACAGGATCAGGCCATCGTGGGGCAGGCACTGGGTCCTGTCTCATTCAATCACTTACTCTCCACTGCCCCTTCCACTTCACTCCTCTGCTTTCCCTGTGGTGACTTTTTCTCTGAGATAATGGTACCTGTGTAGGGCTCTCTGATCCACAGGAGTGACCCTTGGGCAGAAAGAAAGAAAGTCAACAGAGCAAAGGGAAAAACATGTCTGTTATCAACATCCTACTGCACAGCAAGAGGAAATTGCTACTACTGGTTGCCTTTCATGTGCCGGGACTTTCTGTATCACCTCCAGTTTCCCCACAAGGGCCTTCGAGTATCACCATCTCTGCCTGGAAGTCATGGAGAAGAATCAGTGATGGGGCTGAGGTTATGCCCAGGTATTCTTGAGTCCACCTGTGTTTCTTTTCTGCTACAAATGCCCTAACAGGCTTCATTTCTCTTCATTTTCTCCTAGTTTGATTTTTTTGGGTCCTCAATACATGTCAAGACTCTCTTGTCTGGAGCACTGGTTCTCTGAACTGTTACTGGGAGAAAGCTTCACACATAAATGTCTTGGTCTAGTACTTCTTGCAGCCAAGTTCAAATGCAATTTTGGTTTTGAGTCATCAGATAAGGTTCTGGAGTCCCATAAATTTGCAAGTTCAGAAGAGCTCTTTGATTGGAAAGCAGGTGTGCCCTTCCAGCCAGCTCAGATGGGTAGTAGGGAAACTCAAGGATCCCACAGTGGGAAAGAGCATGAGGCCATACACGGACTGCCTGCTGCATGAGGCAGTCTCCATGCTGCATTTTCAGCCTGGCCATGACCTTCTACCAATATTCACTTAGTTATCAATTGTAAAGGATTTTATTTTATTTAGATAGACAATGCACTCATATTTCAAAACATTAATGATATAAGAAGATACAATCAGAAGAGATCTATCCAGATTTTGACTTACTTCCTCCACTCTTCCCACAAACACTGTCATTCCAGTGTTCTATTGTACAAATATAACAAAATACGTGCAAAAATTCTTATTTTGTCTTCCTTATTTTTTCTTTCTTCTATGAAAGGTAGCAAAATATACTCTATTCCATGCCTAGTTTTTACACTGATACATATATCCTAGAGGTCATACCAAATGAACACAGTGTTTTTTTGTTTTTCTTTTTCTGGAGAGGTTTTTGCTATAGGGTGTGTGTGCTCACCAGAGAGACAGAGAGAGACAGAGAGACAGAAAGTGAGAAATCACCCCCCGGGGGGGTGGCCATACCGCAATCCCTTCTCCTCCACCAAATGGACACAGTGTTTTTATGTTATTTTTTTTGTTTTCTGTTTGTTATCTGTTTTCTATTTCTGCTTTATCTTTCCTGACTTCATTTCAATTACTAAAACTTTATTAGTTTTATTTAATATATCTATACTGTGTTTGACTACATCTGTTTGTACAATTCTTTATAAGAGGTGTTTGAGATGTAACACTATGTGTATACATATATTTTATATAAATATGCATGAATGTATCTATATAATCAAAATATGCCAATGTCCTAATTCTGCCATTTCTTTCTTTTTTTTTTTTTAGAGGTTTTTGCTATAGGGCATGTGTGCTCGCCAGACAGAGAGAGAGAGACAGAAAGCGAGAAATCATCCCCCAGGGGGGGTGGCCATACCACAGTCCCTTCTCCTCCATTCTCCTCTCGGGATCTTGGGCACACGCACACACGCCCAGCCTGAGTTTAAGCCACCAGGTCCGGGACACGAACTGCAGTCGACTACGTGGGAGTCCAGCGGCATAGCCATTACGCTAACTGCTGGTCCCCTAATTCTACCACTTTGATCATCCTGCAAAATTTTTGCCTTCCTTTATGTCTTTATGCCCTCTTTTCAACAACGTAATTGTCTTAAATATTTCCACTATAGACATTGAGAACCATGTCAGAAAATGTTACTTTTTTTCAAACCTCAAACATAATCTAGAAAATCTACAAAAAGATAGAACATTATTTCCAAAATCTCCCAACATTCCCCAGGTGAACTTTCCGATTATTTTTTTCCTAGTGTGTTCTTCCTTTCTGGTGTCCAGATTTCCTTCCTTTATTGCTTCTTTTCTATTTGCAGATCTTCCTCCAGCCATTCCTCTAGGAAAGTGTACTGGTGACTCTTCTTAGGTTTCCTTCATCTGAGAATGTCTTGGTTTCCTCTTCGTCTCTGAAGAATATGTTCACTGATCATGGAAGTCCTGGTGGATGCCTCTTTTCTTACATTTGAAAATATTCTGCCACTTCCCATGATTTCTAAAGCTCCTGAAGAGAAAGCCTGTCATTTGATTCCTTGCATAGATAAGGTGTTGTTTTTCCATGTTCTCTTAAGATTTTTCTAAGATTTTCTTCTTTTTTTTTTTACTTTTTTTTGGAGAGGTTTTTGCTATAGGGCACATGTGCTCACCAGAAAGACAGAGAGAGACAGAGAGACAGAAAGCGAGAAATCACCCCCCGGGGGGGATGGCCACACTGCAATTCCTTCTCCTCCATTCTCCTCTCGGGATCGTGGGCACGCACGCACACGTGCCCGGTGTGAGTTTAAGTCACCAGGTCCAGGACTCAAGCTGTGGTGGACTACATGGGAGTCCAGTGGCATAGCCATTATGCCAACTGCTGGCCCCAGATTTTCTTCATTTTTAATCTTCAGAAGTTTGACTCTGATTTGTCCTGGTTTGGGTTTCTTTGTGTTTATTCTGACTACCACCCCAAGCAGGGGAAGGGGGTGTCCTTACTGCTCAGAGAGGATGGCAGTCCTAGCCCTTCACCCAGCTTCAACTGACCCCACCAAGCCAAGCACAGGGTAACCTCATTACAGCCTAGCCGGGGTTGATGTCCTGCTCTCTGTTTCTCTTTCATTTGAGGTGGGATGATCACAGGTTTTCTGTGCTGCCTGGTTGCAGTAGAGAGGTTATTGTACAAAAGTGTCTGTCTTGCTAGGCTACCCCTTTCTTGGTCTTTTGGCTAGAGAGAGAGCAGGGTTTTCCTGTGACTTCATTTTCTCTGTGTTCATTGCCATTTCCAGGTTGCCAGCTTCTCCACTCTCCATTCTGGGATGCAGAAGGTAAAAAAGAAGTCCAGGAGTTTCCCGGTGTGCCCTCCCTAGGATCCTGAGATGCCTAACCATACTGCCTCCCCCTCTTCCCACTCAGAATCGCCTATGTTTGTTTTACATATAATGTCCAGGGACTTTGATTTCAGTTCGTGGTGAGAGAACGTCTACTCCATCTTCCAGAAGTGAAAGCCTCTGGAAGGGAATATTTATATAGTTCTGTGTTGTTTTGTTTTCTTATTTTGGTTTTGGTTTTGTTTTGTTGTTATTTTTACAGTGAGCCTGTATTGATTTCATAATTAAAGTATACACAGGGTCAGTCAGTGGTGTGTGGTTAAAGCAGCTTGATCCCACATGGCAGACCACACAGTTTGAGTCCCAAACCTGGTGGCTTGAAGAACAGGTCAGGTGCATATACATCTCAAACCCAAGAAAGTAGAGAAGGGATTGTGGTGTGGTCATCCCATCTAGGGAGGGGGGTGCTTTATCACTTTCTTTCTCCTAGAAAATTTTTTAAAATTCAAAAGAAAATCGTGTGCATACTATTGTTCTTCCACTCCCCACCTACAAGTACCTTCTCTGCATCAAAATATTTACTGTCTTCCCCTTGGGCGTAGCCCAATGCATGGCCTCTCTGGAAAGCGAGAGTCAAAACAGTCAAAACCACCCCTTCTGTGGTTTTAGGTGTTTGAAATTTAAGACATCCCAAGATGTTTCTTCCCATCTTCAATTACAGAATTATAATTAAATATTTTAATTAAAAATCAGCCTTGCTTAGCAAGCGCCGCCCATGGCGGAGAATAAACAGCTCCCACAGCTGTGGTGAGACCTGTTTCTGCTTCCAAGAGCTCTATCAACATCTGTCTCCAACCTAGTTTCACCTGCATGGCCGCGCAGAGCACGGGCTCTCAGCACTCATTAACTTCAGGCCATTTTTTTTCTTCCTCGTCTTCTTTTTTAAAGTTTATTCATTTGCTTTCTTCACATGAAATAAAGACAGAGAGAGGCACCCTGGCAGGATCTTCACACCACTATTCTCCCCCAGTCTTGCAGTCAGCCAGGATCCTAGGCCCATTCCTAGGCAGGGTGATGCAGACTCGGCACACAAGCCCAGAGCCTTCCCACATGGTTCCCAGCATCGCAGCAGTACCTCTAATGCCTGCACCACTGGGTCTGGGCCAAGTTCAGGCCATTCAGAATTGTAAACTGCTGGACCGAATTAAGGAAAGCAGATGGCCTTACTCCTGAGCACATTATCTGCAGCAGAATGTCTTGGGCTGTGTGTGTGTGTGTGTGTGTGTGTGTGTGTGTGTGTGCACGTGCATGTAATTGGCAATGTAAATTCTTAGCAGCACCTGTTTTCGAGTTGGTAGTGTTTGCCCCAGGACCTTTCCACGTGACCTCATGCCTCCCACTATGTATAACTTTGTGCTATTTGAACACTGAAGCCAATTTTATAACAAATGAGTAAAACTTCCCTGTCAAATGAGATAATTACTGAGCCTCTTCTACGAATCAGGGCTCATTGCTAGGTCCTTAGAAGATGCATTGTGAATAATCCCCTGTACTCAAGGAGTTTTATTTGGGAGAAGTATATTTCTTTAATCCTATCTCCTTTGGGGTGTTCCTCTTAGCATAAATGTGTCTTAAACCTCAGATCTCACTGTGGAGGCTGTAATGCGGAATCTCTTATTCATTAATCTACAAGTTCCTCAGGACAGTATCCACATATTAATACACTTTTTAAGTTTATTTTAATCATAATAGGGAGTGCATGCACATGCTTAGATAGAGAAGAACGGGTCTGGTCACACTATGACTCTTTCCACCAGTTCTTCAGCTCATGGAGATCTCGGGCACATGCACACACTGGCATGTTTCAACTACTCGGGGATCCAAACCCATGGTCAGCTGTGTAGTTTCTAGCACTGCAATTCAGTATGCTATCAACTATGCCACCTAGACTGGCTTGGCTCCCATATTTTACCTATGAAATAACAATGTTATTGTTGATTTGTAATTGAATATGATATGCTTGCACTTTGGTGGGCCCGGCACAAGACATTTTACAAACACAATTCTGGTGGATCCTTAAAGAAATCCTGAAAAAAAACATCTTTTTCCTTTACTTCCCAAACCCAAAGAGGTTGAGCTACCTGCTTCCTATCACATGGCTAGATCAACCACTGGTTTGACAGGTGCTAGGTAGGGCCAGACTCTTTCCACGCTTATGAAATGTGTCCTCTAGTTTTAGTCTTAACATTAATCATGGTGCTCAACAATGAGAAGACTCACAACTAAAGTTCTATTGGCCAGAATTGTGGAAACAGGTCTACAATTGAGAAAACGGGTGTTTCCTTAGGAATGATCATTCATTTTTGACAACATGCTATTTCTCCTATACATGAAGTCTTTAACATTTTTCTTACTAATAATTCATATTTATTATGAAGTGTTACAGGTATGAAAATAAAAATAACAAGATAAATATTAACCAAATATTACAGAGATAGTTACTATTCATAGGTCTACTAGTTCTCTATTATGTCTAAAAATATATCTTAATTTTTTTAAATTAAGAGCTAAAACAATAATGTTTTATTATATCTCATTGCTTTCTGGGTCAGGAAATTAGAGTTCTGAGAAATACTTTTTTTAATATTCAGTTTTATTTATTCCATGAGTGAGAGTGACAGACAGAGGGAGAGACAGAGAGACAGAGATAGAGATATAGCACCCCTCACAGGGTTCTCACATCTGCCATCCACCCCAGTTTCAGTCAGCCTGGATCATGGGCACATTTGTCCAGCATCTCAAAGAGGTTTTCAGTTACAAACTGTCAGCTTTCCCTTGTGTGCTTATCTCACTGAGCTTTGTGTTTCACTACTGCACCCCTGTCTGGCCCTTCACATAGGATCTATTTCTATTCCACATGAGGTTACCTAGGTTGACCTAATGGTAGGTAATGGAGGTTGAAGGTGCCTGAGAAATCTTCAGTCAAATGTTGATGCCTCGGCAGGACAACTAGAAGACTAGGCTCAACTGGGCCCTCTCTCTTTAGATAGACTCAAGGCCCACTTTATTCTGTTCTGACACTTCATAACTGAATTTCAAAGAGGGATCATTTATAAAGAAAAAAGGTTTATTCTGTTTTTGAATTTTGAGGCCCAAAGTCAAGGAACTGTACCTGGTGAAAGCCATTTTATTGTTTTTAGTTTTTGTTTTCCCATAGGGCAGTGCACTCACCAGAGAGAGACAGAGAGATGGAAAGTGACATATCACCCCCCAAAGGGGATGGCCACATTTCCATCCCTTCTCCTTCATTCTCCTCTTGATATTTTTGGCATGAAAGCACACACACACACACACACACACACACACACACAACATTATTTTCCAGCCACGGGCTCCAGGATTCGAAACATGGTTGGCCATGTGCCACTTGCTGACCCTGAGGGCCTTCTTATTGGTGGAAACTCTGAGAGTTCCGAGGCAGAACTGGACATCACATAATGAGAGAGCAAAAGCTTGAGTCTGTGTCAGCCTATGTGTCTCTGCTGTGGTCTCACTCCCTCTCCTTAAATCTCACCAGTATTCAGGGTCAGCTGGTGGTATGATGAAGGTGGCTGGATCCCATGTGACCAACCACAGGGTCTGAGTCCTGAATCAAATTGTAAAACATGCTGGGTGTGTGCATGCCCCAAATCCCAAGAGGTGAATGGAGGAGAAGGGATTAAGATATGGCCATCCTCCCTGTGAGGTGATTTCTCACTTTCTCTTTCTCTCTCTCTTCCTCCCTCTAGTGAGTGCACACATCTTATAGAAAGAAAACAAACAAATAGCACTAAAAAATGAAAGACTCACTTTGATGATGTAATATAATCCTAGTTGCCCCTCAAAAGCCCTACCTTTTAATACTATGGTTGTATTATGTTTCTACCCTCTTAATACCAACACAATAACAACGAACTTTCAACATGAATTTTGGAGGGCGTCATTTAAACCATAGCAGGGCCTCTCCAGCAACTGAGTCCACTACTCTGGCAGAAGGCTCCAAGAAAGGCATCCTGGTAAATGTTACCAATCTCAAACTAGCATCATGATTCTAGTAGACTCCAAACTTTCTAAATTTTAACTGCCTCTTATGTACTGGTGCCAAATGACTCTAAAACATCACTTCTTCCAAGAGATGCAGGTGTAAGCAGCAAGTCTTCTGAAACACTTAAGCCTGAAACTGACATCACACCATTTCTGCTGTTCTCTGTTGGTTACAGCAGCTGCAGGCCAGCTCAGGGGTAAAAGGAGGCAAATGTTACCTACATTTTAATAATAATGATAGCAACTTGGCATTTCAAATGATCTGTGCCTACACTCAGTCATGCGTGTATGCATGTGTGTTCTTGTGTATAAATATAAACATATGGATATGTGCTGCGTGGGTTAAGATAATATGGAAAATACTGTTTTATAGATTATTTAATAAGTCATGGGCATATTTTCATATCAATAAATATTTCCTCGTAGCATTGTTATTAATATAGCAATATTAGAAGATGTCACCATCTTGCTTGACCGTAATTGTGCATTCATCACTCAGTTACACTTTTTCCAGCGTTCTGCTCTGACAACACTGTAGTAACTGTGCTAAGCCTGTGCACAGCTTTACTTCCAGTGAAAGATGCTGCTGGTCACCTGCTCACCAGCCAATCTCCTCACCTCCTCTGCTGACAGGTTGCCCCACAGGATAGGCTAAAAATGCCACTACTCATCTGGCAGCCTTCCTTCTAGCCAGAAAATGGACATGTGACAGTTCTGGCTAATCAGATTTAAAAAAAAAAAAAAAGGTTAGTCTGCTAAGTTTTTCTGGGAAACTTGTTCTTCCATAAAAATGAAAGTTAAAATAAATAAGGAGGATTCATGCCCTCCTTCTCACCTCTGGTTTTGATCCTGTATAAAAGCTCTGCCTCTAACCAGGGCAGCTGTCTTGCTACAGTGGGAGGATGCTAAGAGAACTAGGCAGAGGCTAAGCTGTAGCCTCCCCATAGGCTTTCCACCCAATCTTGGAACTGGCTACTACTGGGCTGAGTTCTCAGTAAGAAAAGTTCATCTTCACATATAAACCACGTTTCACATGTTCTATTATTTGTGTCTTAAATTCTTCTTAGGATAAAATCTTAGGGGAGGAAATACTAGGCCAACAGAAAGCACATGGGCTTTTCATTCTTATTATCATTATTTAAAGCTTATTTATTTAGAGAGAAAGGCACCCCCACAGGGTCTCCATGCTGTGATCTACCACCAGTTTTAGCCAGCCCAGATCACAGGCACACACCCTGACCGGCATTTTAAGGAAGGTCCCCGGACACGAACTCAGGAACTTTTACACGTGGGTCCTCTTAATAACCACTCCATTACCACCTAGGCCCTAACACTTTTCATTAGTTTACACTCTTGCTCTTGCTCATTTCCTTACAGGCTCCTCCACATTCATTTTGAGGTTTTACTGTTTTTTGTTGTTACTGTTGTCATTATTTAAGAAAGTATGTCGATCTAATGGGCAAAATAATGGTATCTCACTTACGTTTGTATTTTATTACAAAGCATTTGATATGCTTATTAGTTATGTGAATTTCTTATTATGGGAATTGTCCGTGCATATTCTTAACATATGTATGTATTTTTTTTAATTAGGGCATTATTCTTTATAATGATCACTCAGACCTCTGTAAGTTTGAAGACTAGTAAGCCACTGATATTTGATAGAGTCTTTTCCTGAGTTAATCTTTGGTTTTTAATTCTGTTTATAGTATTTTTTTATGTGTGAGTGTTTAAAATGTTTATGTAATCAAATCAGCCCTTTCCATCAATGATCTCTATCTCTCAGAAGTCTCTCTCCTAGGATTATAAAAATACTCACTTTATTTTCTTTTTCCAAAGCCATTATTATAATCAATTTAAAATGCAATCCTTTAATCCAGCCAGAATTTATGCCAGTATCCACCTTGCCCTACTTTTGTTCTCTGCTGTTCAGCCAGTCTTCTCAAGGCATGCCGTTTTATAATATATCCTTTCTCCACTTACAATCTGCCTTGCCCTGTGTGGATTGCTCCTGCACTTGCTCCTGGCTGTCTGTCGACTTCTTTATAAATCTCTTTTTAAACTGGTTATGAGATTAGTGGCTAACCACTGCAGTGTTGGTTAAAATGTTCTACTTCTTAATCTAAGTTCAACTTTCTTCCTTAGAAAATAAAAAGATTCCATTGCACCAGTATTATGTTTTCTCGTTTAAGATTATTGATTTATTTCTTCCATGAGAGAGAGAGAAGAATGGGCACTCCCATGTTGGAATCTGCTCCCACCCTCAGCTAGCCCAGATCATGGGCACACACCCCCAGCATGCTCAGGAGCCCCAGGAAGTGAATGGGATATAAACGGGGTCAGTGCATTAACACACTCCACTGTCTGGCCCAGGTATGTTTCTAAATTGTAATTTTTTAACATTTGGGATGATATGTTCTTATCAGCTGTGTTCCTGGACCTCAGTCATAAGAAATGGATAACAAAATAATAAACTCTACCTAGATATTTCATTAGATGAAAAGTCAACATTTTTTTGGGGGGGGAGAGGTTTTTGCTATAGGGCGCGTGTGCTCTCACCAGACAGATAGAGAGACAGAGTGATAGAAAGCGAGAAATCACCCCCCAGGGGGGATGGCCACGCCATAATCCCTTCTCCTCCATTCTCCTCTCGGGATCTTGGGCACACACGCACATGCGCCCGGCGTGAGTTTTAAGCCACTGGGTCTGGGACGCGAACCGCAGTCGACTACTAGGGAGTCCAGCAACATAGACATAAAGCTAACTGCTGGTCCCAAAAGTCAACATTCTTCTCTATGCTCACCAGACCCTGTTTAAAATATATGCGTTTACTTTATTTTTTTCCTTGACATTGAGGAGCTCCAGATTGAGAGTGGGGACCAGTCAGTGACTATAGAAACAGGTTATCGAGAAAATGCAAATATAAAACTAGACTACTTTTTGTTGAAAGAAAGAAAGAAAGAAAGAAAGAAAGAGAGAGAGAGAGAGAGAGAGAGAGAAAGAAAGAAAGAAAGAAAGAAAGAAAGAAGAAAGAGATAGAAAGAGAAAGAAGAAAGAAAGAAAGAAAGAAAGAAAGAAAGAAAGAAAGAAAGAAAGAAAGAAAGAAAGAAGAAAGAGATAGAAAGAGAAAGAAGAAAGAAAGAAAGAAAGAAAGAAAGAAAGAAAAGAAAGAAAGAAAGAAGAAAGAAAGAGATAGAAAGAGAAAGAAGAAAGAAAGAAAGAAAGAAAGAAAGAAAGAAAGAAAGAAAGAAAGAAAGAAAGAAAGAAAGACAGGCTTAAAAAATATTAAGCAAAATAACTTAGAGCTAAAGTACTTTTTAATATACAGATCCTATGTTCTAATAACATACTTTACTCTGTGCTAATAGAAAATATAAATTTGGAACCAGCCCCATCATACAGTGGTTAAGCACTGTGCTGAGGGGAGCCCGATCTCACATGCCTGACTAGGGATAGAGTTCCAGTCTCGTGGCAACATGCCAGGCACAAATGCACTTGCCCGGGGTTCTGACAAGATGGAGCATTGGAGGGAAAAAGATTGTGGTAACCAAGTCCTGCTGGGATCTCTCTCTCTCTCTCTTTCTCTCTCTCATACATATGCATGTATCCTCTGGCATTAAAAGAAAAAAAATGTAAGTTTACAACCTGGTTAGCTAAACTATTGTCTAATATATAGACCATCAGGTTGAGGTGAGTGTCTTGTTTTGGATTTAAGATGGGCTGTATCCAATGATCTAGCTCAAATTCCATTGCATGCAAAGAGAAAAGGACTCTTCATTTTTTAATATTGTTTTGTTTCCGGAAGTGTTGGTCTTTACCTGTCTGAAATATCATTTCTCTGCTTTGTACTTGTAGTAATATCAAGGATTGTGAAACATATATTTGGTCATTGCAAAAAGTCTTAAGACATAGGAAATGTAAGAGGAAATACCTATTCTCCATAGAATTCTCCTATTAATCCCTTGAGATATATACTTTCAGTAAAATTATTAGTTTTTTTAATCCTTTGTCTTTTCTTATCCTTCTCTGTGTCCCCTCTGTATTGGTTCAATGAAATACTTTAACACAAGCTTGACGGCTGAGGGTAAATACAAGGCAGAGACTCTCTTCTCTACCATTGATGTTGTTGAGATAGATCCAATAGCAAGAGGGGCAGGATGACTCAGAACAGAGTTTCCCTTATCCCTATATGGGATTTTGTGGTGGATCTGCTTGCATTTACCTCTTTACCTTCAAGTTTGTACTGAAATTCATACATCTTGTTTTTCCACCACTTACTAAGACTGCGAAAGCAGTGAGTACAAGGTTTTCAATACTAATCCCTCCTACAGCTGCCATAAAAATGGATTGTGCAAATACCCATGTAAACAAGCCACAGGGGATACTAGGCTCCCTAGGTACATCTTTGAAATCTGAAGTCCTCATCTAGTTGACTTCCAGCAGAGAGAGCTCACCACACACCACAATTTAACTCCCATTTGCCAACCATCATTTTACTTACCTCCATTTTCACCCCAATATTTCCTCCGTTTTCATTCCAACATAAGTTAATGGACTTTTTAAGTTTTCTTAGATCAAATCTCTATTCACATTAAGCTCCTGAAATTGACCACTAAAGAGCCATCAGGACTGTCCTTTTTCCCAAATGTAAGAGCATTTCCTCAGTTCACTTTCTTCATCATTCTGGGTCAACTGGTATAGATATTGTGGATTACTCTCTTTATCCCCTAAGAAAGTCCTGTATCTCTAGCCCTGACTTCTTATGTAATTCTATTCTAGGTATGCAACACTACAGTCAAATCCACTAATACAAACTGGATCTCAAAATCAGCCTATCCTTAATAGTCAGAAGATCATCCATAAGCATTTGCCTATCACATACATTGCATAGGAGTGTGGCAGGTGGTAGGATTTGTAACCATTCTTCCTCACCATTGCCTTAATGGTAGCTGTCCTTTCCTTCTTTGATCTGCCCATCCTAAGCCTTCTCTGTGTATCCTTGCCATTTTTAAAATTTAATTTCATCTATTTATTTCATATGAGAGAGAGAGATACCCTTGATAGGGTCTTTCCAAATTATGATCCTCCCTATATTCTCCTAGTCAGCTAAGATTTCAGGGGCATGTGAGCATACCCTTGTATGTTTGGGTCAACCTGGGATCCATACCTGTGTGCCTCAAGTATTGCACAGTGGTGCCCTACCATGTGCTCCACCACAGTTGAGCATCTTGCCATTCTTTGTGGTAGCAACAGCCAAGGGAACACTATAAATGGCTATCACCATTTCTAGCCACTCTAGCCAAATCACTAAAGCTATCACCACACAGTGAGTTCCACTACACAGTGGACCAGATTCCCAGCAGTGAAGACAGTGTGCAAACACCTCTACATGATCTACAACTATCATGTCTCACCTGTGGGAGGTTCAACATGGCTTTATGTTGAAGGCATCCCTGGCTCTTCAGCTCAAACCAATCATCTTGGTCAGTGGCACAAATGCTTCCTGAAACCTTCTCCTGACTTTACCCTCTAGAATATAGTGTGTGAACACTGAAGACAATTTCTTATGTTAGTTCCAAGAGGACACAGAAATGAGGGCCACCGTAAATAGTCCTTTCACTGCTGGGCTTGGTCGGGAACTTGGTTCATATTGGCCATGATCCAAAACATTTATGGCGTCAGCTCACTTTTGGGACAGCAAAAGGGCCATTTAAAGTAGTCTTCTTCTTTGTCTTTTTTTTTTACCTGCTAGAAAGCAAGCGATTTTTCATCTTTGTTGCTGACCAGGATAACTCTGTATAGCTTTTAAATTATTCTTCAACACTAAATGAATCTATGATTATTCTCCTACCTCACAGGGCTCCTCAGGAAATGCCATGTCGGTATGCAAACATTTCTCTACCACGGCACTATGATTCTTAGTGAAATATGATACAACCCCTGTTCATTTGTCAGACCCTACCAGTGATGTGTGGTGAATAGGAGGGTGTGATGCAGGGCTTTTGAAGGGCCAACTGGCAGGGACTCTTATTCTCCTCTCCCTTTCCCTCCCCTCTCTCCCCGGCTGATGTGGGCTCTGCTTCACACACCGCAGGCTCTACAGGCTAGCAAGGGTGATCATGAAATGGTGCATTTGTTAGACAGCTCTGAATAAGCAGACTTGAAGGGGACCTTTTTAAAAAGTGAATTGACTAGCACAGAATTGAAAGTGGTGAGAAAGGGAAAAGAGGCAGATGCCAACATCAGGGGAGCAGGCAGAAAGAATGCATGCTGTGTAGATTTGTCATTCCCATAACTGTCCCACTTTGGAAGCGATCCTTTCTCCATTTATCTGTTGATTAACAAGGTAGACATAAAAAATGCCCCTGTCTCCCCCACAGCA
>NW_006159888.1:736008-744596 GCF_000334495.1 Tupaia belangeri chinensis | reverse complement strand
GCAGGTGTGTGATTTCAGTTTGCCAAGGCAGCTCCATAAGAGCAGGCTATGGGATCCTTCAGGGCATTGACTCTGCTTACATCTCCTCTACCACTCTTCCTGCCCTCTTAGAGAACCCATGGTCTATCCAGTGTCTCCTAACACATCGCTCTTCTTCTCACACCAGCCAGAGTGGTGTTCTACAACAGCAGAACTTACATCTTGGCTGATACAAATCAAAAGATAGTCTTTTCCATAGATTCTTCCATTCAAGAGGAAGATTGTAGAAGTACAACTACAGAAAGTTGGTGTCACACAGGCACCATAGTCACAAAGGGCTGCTGGAGTGACTCAATTCCAAAATATCTCCCAGTGGAGACCTGCAGCGCCACCCACGTTCAGTGGATGATGGGCTCTGGGGGCACGGTGAGAACTGCAAGTGTTTTTTCAGCAAGGAGGTCCTAGAGCCGAGTGTGGAGCTTGACACAGAGGAGACACTCAGCAAAGAGTTGCAAGGCTAAATGATTGGGCTAGAGAGGAGATAGTGGGCCTCCCAATCTGATGGGAGTAGCCAAGAGAGAGGAGAAAAGAAGTTGATTCATTCATTTTCAGCATTATATGACCAAACTTTATATCTACCCGAGGACTGAGGGGTGATATAAATGTTAACCCTAATAGCTCTCTTCCTGTTAAATTAGATCATACAGGTACAGGAGAGTGGATGGCAAGTCAGTGGTGAGGGACTGAGTTTATTCTTATCTATTTTCAGTCATAAGTAATGCCCATTCTATAGCTATGAAGCCAATTGGTAAAGCCAGTTTTCTGTATTCTCAGCACCTCCCCACACTATAGAAAGACATATACTCCACTGTGCTTTTACTACCATTGAGTTCATTGCCTGTATGGGGTCTCAGACAGAGGCTATTGGGATGACAGAGAGCCCCTCTTTGTTTTTATTCCCATTACAACATTGGGTACCAATTCTC
Organism: Tupaia belangeri chinensis; assembly: GCF_000334495.1. Taxonomy (NCBI): domain Eukaryota; kingdom Metazoa; phylum Chordata; class Mammalia; order Scandentia; family Tupaiidae; genus Tupaia; species Tupaia belangeri. The sequence goes on along the minus strand of NW_006159888.1, from coordinate 743,631 downwards.
CCAGATAATCTGAAAGTTTAAAACAGTATGTAAAGAAGGCAGTATATACAGTTTCTTCCTTTACCCTATGTCTATGAATTTAAGATTTCTAAAACTTCAAAATCTAGGAGAGAGGTGAAGAGGAAGGAAGAAGAAATGCACATTTATTACGTAAATTTACTTGATAGAATAAGGTATTTTGGACAGTTCATATGTTATTTCATTTAATCTTCCCATGAGTCTGTAACATCCACTTTTTCCTCCTCCTCTCCCTCCTCCTCCCCCTCCTCCTCCTCTTCCTCTTCCTCCTTCCTCTTATTAATGACTTTTTAAAGAAAGGCTAGAAAAGTTAATAACTAGTCTGTGGTTGTATATCTAGTAAGAAAAAGAAACTGGATTTGAACCGAGGTCTCTGATTCCTTGTTCTAAGCTCTCCCACAACTGTACGCTGCTTCCAGAAGGCTTTCCCAGCCTGTCCACCATTTATTAATAGGGATCATCTTATCAGACTAAGCCTGGGATGTTCCTAAATTTTAATCAAGGCTATTCTGAGTCATAGCTAGAAAGGAAACATCTAGATATTTATGATTCATTCCTGTATTTAGTGCATTGTGTCAGGTCTTGTTCTGGATACCTGAAATAGAGCTATGAGTACAACCGAACAGGACAGAGAATGAGACGAGAGGAGAGGGAGGTCAGGGCACTTCTTCCCCTAGATCATCCCTCTGTGCCTCTCCCTACAGCCACAGCTCTAACCAGCTCCTCTGCTGCTCTCAGCATTCCCAGCCACGTAGCTCACTCCTTCAGTTCATTATCTGCTGATGATAATGTGTATGGTAATAACTTTGACTGGACTAATATACAGTGTATTCATGCTGAGAAAACTCATTTTACATTACATCATATGCTGTAATGATATGCAGTGGTTAAATGTTAAAAAAATAAGTTTTAAAAATTAAAATTAAAAGAGCAAAAACAAAACACAACAAAAATGTTAGTGATGGACTCCTGCAGTTGCTAAGACTGGGTTTTTATACCCTCCCTCATTGGCCACACTTACTGCCCACTCTGTAAATAACCTTTCAATAACCTTTCGTTAAACTCTCTTCAGCTGCGTCCTTTGGGGGCCCTGCTTCCTAATGGGATCCAAAAATATCATAGCCTAGTTTATATAAAATACCGGTGAAGGATGGCTCTTACTTTTTAATCAGTACTCTTAGAAGAAAGAAGCTCTATATTAAAGCCTTCCCTTTTTAATAGATATTGTAAGTTGACTACTATTGACATTTCAGGTGGTAAATTATCTCTGCATTTAAACATTTATAATTTCTCCATCTGTTCTATGGAGATAATAATAGTACTCTCAAGGTTGTTGTGAAGACTGAACTAATTAATAAACATATAGACAGGGTCTATATGTAAATGCTCAATAAATACCAGCTATTCCTGCTCTTATCATTTACTTTTTGAAGTGACTTTGTGTGTGAGAGAGAGAGTGTTCTTTTTCTTACATAATGCAGCTAAAACTTCAAATAAAAATATCTGATGAATAAAATTTCTTGCCAGAACTCCAGAAATTAGGATGCCACTAGAATAAGGAAACCTATTTAACTGTGTTTAATACAACCTTCCCCAAACATTTTGTGAATGCTATTAACATTTCCTGGAGTCATTAACATTTTCCTGGAGCTAATGTTCTTCCAAAAATAATTTGCAAAGGGTTGATTTGTTTGATTAATGCTCTTTGTTCCTTCTCTCCCACTCTTGCTAGAAAATGAAATTTTGGTCAGGTACCTGGAAAAAAATAAGAATGATCAGAAGGCAGCCTGGCCAGTGTCTGGGAGAACACATGAACGGTATGAGAGGATCTCTCCACGTAGATAGATTTGGAGTCTGAGGTGCCTCCTCCCTAAGAAGGAGAGGATGAGAAAGGAGGGTTGGTACTGTAGTCCTTATAGTACAACTGTGTCCAGTGACAGCTTGGCCTGAGGAGATTCATTGTGTAATAAAATCTGCAACCCACCAAGTTACAGAGGCAGCTGAGATGAACACAAAGGGAACCAGAAGGATGAGGGGTCAACGGCAGAGTGGCATTGAGCACACTTCATGGCCACAGGCACTGTTGTGGGCTTCCATTTAAAGACAGCTGTTTCTGCTTTTATTCCAAGCCCTAAGTAACATTAATTTCTCTAGAATACTTTTCTTTTCACCTGGAAATTCTGCTTTTCAAACATATATTTTAAAATAGGATTACTGGGGAAAATCCAATTTCATTGCATAGAATTTACTTTATGAGTGGAGTGTTTCTTTTCTGCACTTTACCTCTATCCAATTTATTACAGAATAAAATCAATACCATACAATAGTCTTTAATACAATATAAGAAAAGGCTTGCTTTTTAAAAATAAAATGTACTCAAGGCTGAAAACTGTATACATAACAAATAGGATAGGTCATCACCCAGCATTGATCTCTCTTTTTGCAAGAGTTTTCATTTGGTTCCTCAAGTTTTATTCATGAGGAGGACAAGTGAGAAATCCTGCAATGCTTGGTTTAGGGTAAAGTCGCTTTCCCTAAGAAGGATGCAAAGTGTTTCCTATCATCTCCCCTAAAAGCCTCTGGGCCAGTCTTATCCGGGCCTGGATGTTAATTGATTCAAGACCTTCAGGTCCAGGGCTGGACACTTGCCCGTATGCTGGAGCGTCACTGTGCTAGTCTTAGCTACTATGGGACAGCCTTAGAACATTCAGCATCAGATGTCCTGAAACCCCTGCCTCTATGGGAGGGCTTGGAGGTATTCCAGAAATATTTTCACATTCTTAAATGAAGTTTATTCGTCCAAGAAACATTTATTGCCCACATGATTTTTTTAAATGAGATGATTTTGCAGTTTCCTAAGGACTAGAGAGGGTGAGAATTGCTCATATGATTATTGGCCATTTGTATTCTCCTGAGAAATCTTGTCCATTCATCAATACATTCACTCAGTTTTTCTCTTCACTAAAATCTTTGAGGGAGGTATGTCCAAGTGTAACAAGAATTCATCTTATGACGAAGGATGTCATAGGGAGAATAACAACCCCCTAAAGTATCCGGGCCTGTGAGCACGTTATGTTACATGGCAGAAGGGAGGTAAGGTTGCAGATGGAGCTAAGGTTCCAAATCAGCTAATTACAAACACGAAGATTGTCTTGGGTTTTCTAGGTAACACGGTGGAATCACAAGAGTCTGTATATGTGGAAGAGGGAGGCAGAAGAGAGATCCAGAGAGAAGGCATTATGAGAAAGTCTCAGCACAACATTGCTGGCTTTGAAGGTAGAAGGAAGAACCACAAGCCAAGGAATGTGGGCCACCTCTGGAAGCTGGAAAAGGCAAGGAAACAAATGCTCCCCTAGAACCACTGGAAGGAAATGTGGCCACGTGAGAAAAATCTCGGACTTCTAATATCCAGAACCATATGATAGTCTATATGTGACAGTTTAAGTCACAAAGTTTGTGGTAACTTGATACAGAAACAATTGAAAACTAGTACCAGAGGATCTTGCAAGTGCATTTGTTTTTTAGACTTCACTTATCTCTCACACTGCAGGGCTGCCTAAACGTAATTGTATGTGTGTGTGTGTGTGTGTGTGTGTGTGTTTTAATTTTTTTAGTATTATAATCTTGTTTATATTACATTGAATCACGTACAACTTTAAATTGTTTTACATTTTTTTTCCAGAAGGAATACCATTCATATCAGTCAACACAAAGACATTAAAATCCGTATCATCATCCAATAGCTTTTCATTTTTTTCCAGATTATTATTATTATTCCAATTACTTTTTAAACATTCAATCACTATTTCTCATTTTGCTTGTAAAAAGACTTTACCCAACATAAAATACTTCTCAGATTTGTCCATATTTGTCAGATTTGAAAATACTATACACATCATCAACAGGTAATAAATCATTTCTGTGATTCTTGTGGAATCTATTCCTAAATCGGACTGTACACACCTTTTGTAAAACATATATTTCTAAGTACAGAAATGCAACACCATCCACATTTCTTAAGACTATCAAGACTTGATTCCCACCAAGACCATGTTTCCAAATACAGGTTACTGACTGGTGCTTTGGGATCAGTGCTTTCTTAGAAGCTTTGTGAGAAACAGAAGAATTTAATGCTAAATGAATAGACTCTGGGATTGGAAGGCCAGGGTTCATTTCCCAGCCATGTTACTCATAAGCAGGGAAATTTGATTGATAGGTACAGAACGATGGACCAAACCATGACAGACGCCTTTGGAACTGGAAGCACTAACGGAACATTTTAAAAATTGAGTATATGCTGATTAATAAAGCAGGATTCAAAACATTTCAAAAGATTGAAGTCATTCAGAATATTTACTCTAACCACATTAAAGTAGAAGTCAAAAACAAAAGTGTAATAACAAGAAAATTCTCCAATGTTTCTCAATGTGTGTGTTTTAATTTTTTTAGTATTATAATCTTGTTTATATTACATTGAATCACGTACAACTTTAAATTGTTTTACATTTTTTTTCCAGAAGGAATACCATTCATATCAGTCAACACAAAGACATTAAAATCCGTATCATCATCCAATAGCTTTTCATTTTTTTCCAGATTATTATTATTATTCCAATTACTTTTTAAACATTCAATCACTATTTCTCATTTTGCTTGTAAAAAGACTTTACCCAACATAAAATACTTCTCAGATTTGTCCATATTTGTCAGATTTGAAAATACTATACACATCATCAACAGGTAATAAATCATTTCTGTGATTCTTGTGGAATCTATTCCTAAATCGGACTGTACACACCTTTTGTAAAACATATATTTCTAAGTACAGAAATGCAACACCATCCACATTTCTTAAGACTATCAAGACTTGATTCCCACCAAGACCATGTTTCCAAATACAGGTTACTGACTGGTGCTTTGGGATCAGTGCTTTCTTAGAAGCTTTGTGAGAAACAGAAGAATTTAATGCTAAATGAATAGACTCTGGGATTGGAAGGCCAGGGTTCATTTCCCAGCCATGTTACTCATAAGCAGGGAAATTTGATTGATAGGTACAGAACGATGGACCAAACCATGACAGACGCCTTTGGAACTGGAAGCACTAACGGAACATTTTAAAAATTGAGTATATGCTGATTAATAAAGCAGGATTCAAAACATTTCAAAAGATTGAAGTCATTCAGAATATTTACTCTAACCACATTAAAGTAGAAGTCAAAAACAAAAGTGTAATAACAAGAAAATTCTCCAATGTTTCTCAATTAAGCAACTAACTTCTAGATGACTCACAGGTCAAAGAAAATTATAATGAAATTGGAAAATATTTAGAACTTTAATAAGTGAATCAGATCATATTAAAATTGGTGAGATGAAGCTTCAAGTGCTTAGAAGAGCTCACATAACCTTAAATGTTCAAATGAAAATAGAAAAGTAAGTTTCTATCTAAGATTTTGGAAAAATAGCAAATTCAATTCAAAGAAAGTAGATTAAAGCAAATAGATAAGAACAGTTGCAATGAAATTAGGATACTTAGACTACATTAAGTTTTCTATAGCTTTATCACATTAAATTTGCAAATTACTTTAAAAAGAAAACATATAGGCCCAGTCATAGTGATGTTCAGTTGACACAGTTGTTCAAAAGTCTGAGGCCACACGGGAAAACTGGGTTTGATTCCCAGCTAGGTACAGCAGCATACCTGTAGTTCTAGCTAAATCACGACATAGCTAAACTTTATCTTAAAAATAAATACCCTGGGGCCAGCAATTGGTGTAATGGCTGTGTCGCTGGACTCCCAAGTAGCCTACCACGGTTCGAGTCTCAGACCTAGTGGCTTAAACTCACGCTGGGCGTGTGTGCGTGCATGCCCAAGATCCCAAGAGGAGAATGGAGGAGAAGGGATTGTGGTGTGGCCATTCCCTGGGGATGATTTCTTGCTTTCTCTCTCTCTCTCTCTCTCTCTCTCTCTGTCTGTCTGTCTTTCTGGTGAGCACACACACTCTATAGCAAAAACTTCTCCAAAAAATAAATAAATAAATAAATAGCCTTACAATATAATGTTCAAATAGCCACTTTGAAAGAGAAATATCTCTCTTATTTTTGTCCAAGGATATAAGACAGATTTGAGACTTCATACCCATGATGAGGAGATGAATTTGCTTTATTGATAAAGTGAAAACAAACAGCCTTTTTTTCTCTCTCTGTGAGTTTTCCCTTTTAGGTGTGTGGAAGAAGAGAGAGGAGGTGAAAGCTAGCAGGACATATTTAAACAGCAATTAAGTTTCACAGAGGACTTTCATTGCAGAGAGCTGCCCCAGGCCAAGCCTTAGAGCGAGTTAATTTCCTGGGATTTATGATGTTGTATAAAACCTATAGTTGCACGTCATGGCTTAATAGATTAATTTTATTTCAGGAAGATACTATGCGTGGCTGGAGAGCTGAAGGCTTACTTCCTGATGAAAGGAGGGCAGCTTCTGTCTTAGAGCCTGCACACCGCAGCTTTGTGTCTTCTATCTCTGCCAAACTGAGAAATAAAAACTACCTTAGAAGAGAAAAGACAAAAATAGACAGAATTATATTTTTCCCTCCTCCATGGGACCTTCTCAACACCTTTTTTTAAATAATTACTTATTTAATTTTATTCATTATTATTATAATTCTCTTTTAATTTACTATAAGGCACATGCACACACCAGAGAAGGAAAGTGAGGAAGTAAGCTGCCAGGTCCAGGACTCGAATCATGGTTGACCATGCGGGAGTCCAACACTTTAAACACCATGCTACCTGCTGGCACAAGTAACAGCACTTTCTCAAAATTTTTTTTTGCTATAGGGTGCATATCTCACCAGAGAGAGACAGAACATGAGAAATTACTCACCAGGGTTAATGACCACACTGCATTTCCTTCTCTTCTATGCTTCTCTTGGAATTCGGGGCATGTGTGCATACATGTCCAGCATGTCTCTCAAGCTGCCAGGTCCAGGACTTGAATTGCTCAGTTGCCCATGTGGGATTCATCCACCTTAATCACCACACCGTACCACTGGCCATGAACAGCATTTTAATTAAAAAGCTTTTTGTGTCTCCTATGTTCTAATAAGGGAATAAGTTCATTAAATTCTAGTCGATCTAGGATGATATATACATAATCTCCAAATCTGGAAGTCCAGCTCCAATATTTGGGTTTCAGTTGTAGTTTTTTTTTCTTTTTTTTAATCATCATAATCTTGTTTATATTACATTGAATTGCATATAACTTTACAGTGTATTACATTGCTTTTTCAAAAGGGAATGCCATGCAGGTCAGTCAATACAGAAACATTAAAATCCCCACTTCATAATTCAATATCTTTTCACTGTTTTTCCCATTTATTATTTTTATTATTCCAATTATTTTTTAAACCAGTCAATCACTGTTTCTCATTTTGCTTGTAAAAAGACTTTACCCATCGTGGGAACCAGCAGTTAGCGTAATGGCTATGTCGCTGGACTCCCACGTAGTCGACCGCGGTTCGCGTCTCGGACCCGGTGGCTTAAATCTCACGCCGGGCGCGTGTGCGTGCGTGCCCAAGATCCCGAGAGGAGAATGGAGGAGAAGGGATTGC
>NW_006159888.1:732395-735782 GCF_000334495.1 Tupaia belangeri chinensis | reverse complement strand
TTTCACTGCTTTTATGTCCTCCAATATTTCGCCCTCTACCATAGAGTGCAGATAGTCGGTGTATATTAAGTGGATACATATGATATCTTTCTTTCACAGCCTGGCTTACTTCACTCAGCAACAGAGCCTCTATATCTGACCACTTTCTATCAAATTCCAGGGTCTTGTTTTATTTTATGGCTCAGTAGTATTCCATAGAGTATATATGCCACACTTCTCCCATCCATTCATCAGTTTGTGGACATTTAGGTTGGGTCCATGTCTTGGCAATTGTGAATAATGTTGTAATAAAAATTGATGTGCAAGCACTTTTCTGACTGAGCGTTCTCCTGTCCTTTGGGTAGATACCCAGAAGTGGGATTGCTGGATCAAATGGTAGTTCTATTTGTAGATCTTTGAGAAACCTCCATATTTTTCTCCATGGTGGCTGAACCAGTTTACATTTTCAAAGCCATATGACAATGAGACCAGCAGTTAGCATAATGGCTATGTCGCTGGACTCTCACGTAGTCAACCACGGTTTGAGTCCTGGACCCAGTGGCTTAAACTCATGCCGGGTGCATGTGAGTACATGCCCCAGATCCTGAGAGGAGGATGGAGGAGAAGGGATTGCAGCATGGCAATCCCCCCTGGGGTGTTATTTCTCACTTTCTGTCTCTCTGTCTCTTTCTGTCTTCTTGGAGAACTCATGCATCCTATATCAAAAACCTCTCCAAAAAAAAAAGCAATATGACAATAAAAAAATTAAGTTTTCTGAGCTCTACTTTCCCCCTTTGTTACATGGAAGTCATAACATCCCTGAGTTTGTTAGCCCAGCAATGCCCACGAATGTTTCTTAGATAAAACCAAGCTACACAAATGCATAAAGTAAATGACACATGTGGTGGGCAGCTTCTGAGATGGCAGTCCATGAGCCCTACTTTTTAATATTCAGGCCCTTGCTACTCATGCCTTTGATATTATGACCTTTGACTGTCGGATCCTTGATAGTCATGTTATTGATAGACATGACCTTTATGTTCATGCCCTTGATATTCATGCCTTTAATGTTTATGTCCTTGACAGTCATGCCCTTGATATTCCTGCTCTCAATATTCATATCATTGATAGACATGCCCTTTATATTTATGCCCTTGACACTCATGCTTTCGATATTCATACCTTTGATATTCATGTCCTTGGCAGTCATGCCATTGGTATTTATGTCCTTGTTACTCATGCCTTTGATATTCATGTCCTCGACAGTCATGCCCTTGATTTTTCCCTTTAATATTCATGTGCTTGGTATTTATGCTCTCCACTTAAGTGTAGGCTGGACTTGATGACCTATTTCAATCAAACAGAAGAAGATGAGTGTATGAGTTTTCCAGGGCTGCTGTAACAAAGTGTACAAACTGGGTATCTGTAGACAATAGAAATTTATTCTGAGCTCTAAAGACTAAAAGTCCTATATTAAGGTATGAGCAGGGCCATACTTAGGGAAGATTCTTTTTTTACCCCTTGCTGACTTCTATTGGTTGCTAATAATCCTAGCCATTTCTTGGATTGTGGACTCATGACTTTAATCTCTGTTTTCATCATCACATTATCCCTGTGCATCTCTATGTTTATTTTCTCTTCTTCTTATAAAGACACTAATCATGTAAGGCCTATTCTAATGCAGTATGACCTTATCTTAACTTGATTACATCTGCAAAAACTATCTCCAATAAAGTCATATTCATAGGTCCAGCTAACCATAAGTTTGGGGAGGATGTTATTCAACCCAGTAGGCCATTTTAATTAAGTAGAAAAGCATAATCAATTGAGTCCATCTGCAATTTCCAAGGAGGGCAATTTTACATATGATCATAGTATTGAGCATTTCTTAACTTAAACCATATTAATTATTTGTGAACATAGTGATGAGACCAGTAGCATGGGATAGTCATTCCAAAAGTAGGCTAACCTTATGTATGTGCATGACTCTGAACCTAGCCATGGGACAGCAGTACTTACATAGAGCTATTCTACTAATGGGAGATCATTTTGGGGCCCACAGTGAGTCAGTCATTCCCAAGTAACCAGTCTCATTTTGAATGAGTATGGTCATTTCTGAATATGGGCCAGAAATATTCCTTTTATGCATGAACACAATATTAATTTTTGAAAACAGTTTCCAAAGGAGTTCCCTTTCATTTTGTGTGAGCATGACATCAAGTCCAGGTACCAGGGATGGTAGGTCTTGGGTGTCTCAGGACAGATGGGTCTGTGCAAGCAGGCTGAATGTCCATAGTTGGACTCTCTTTATGTATAAACATTGAGCCCATGAACATGGAACTATAGTTCCCAAGGTAGCCATTCTCATAGATCGGCAGTGCATTGATTCACATTAATAGGACAGTAGGTCATATTGGGTCACTATGATTAATTTTAACCATGGAACTGAAATCATGAGTATGAGATAGAAGTTATCAAAGTGAGCCATTCCTTTACAGGTGAGTATGGAATTTGCATGGGATGACAATTCCCTTCCCTGTCTACTGTCCTAATGTGAACGTGGGATTGAGCCTGCATGCGTGACACAGAATTTCCAAATTAGGGACTTCGAGAGCAGAAACAGATATTCTACTTTAACAGGTGATTTTTGTACATATGCATGTGTCTGACATGTACCTGCACATTTTGGTGTTAAGGTGTCCCTAAGACAGAGGTGAAGTGTGATCAGTGGCTGGATTATCATGCCCAGGTCCAGTATAATAAAGGCTCCTAACTTAGCTTTTCTTTCTGATGTGTGGTGCTACTGGCAGTTACAACCTAGATGGTACATGGCTGAGAGCAGCCGCTGGTCTCCTGAGAGCCTACAACTCAGGAAAAGCACCCACAGCACAGGAATCACCAATTTCTTAAGGCTGACTAAAGCCCTGTGAAGAAGGCATAAATAGTTGTTTATTCTGTTTTTACTCTTTTGAGGCGTAGGGTTTTTTGTTTTGTTTTGTTCTTGTTTTTTTTGTTTGTTTGTTTGTTTTGCTATCTTATAAGTTACTTGAATAATTTTTTAGGGGTTTTTGCCTTAGAGTGCATGTGCTCGCCAGAGAGACAGAGATAGAGAGAGTGAGAAGAAAAGTGAGAAATCACCTCCCAGGGGGATGGCCATGCCACAATTCTTTCTCCTTTATTTTCTCCCAGGATCTTGGGCATAGACACACACATACCCAGCATGATTTTCAAGCCACTCGGTCCGGGATTCTAATGACAGTCGGCCATGTGGGAGTCCAGTGATATAACTGCTATGCCATCTGCTGGCCCTTGAGTGATTTTTTTTTTTAAGAATTCCAGTTTGGGGACTAGCAGTTAGCGTAATGGCTGTGTCACTGGACTCCCATGTAGTCGACCGTGGGTTGCGAC
>NW_006159888.1:717226-732291 GCF_000334495.1 Tupaia belangeri chinensis | reverse complement strand
GTTACTTGAATTATTTTTTAGGGATTATTTCTGTCGAGTGCATGTGCCCTATATCAAAAAAAAGAAAAAAAAAGAAAAAGAAAGAAAGAAAAAAAAGAATTCCAGTTTGATTTATCTATGGTGTGGTGGGGCCTTTTCATAGATTGCTTTTAGGTTTGCAGTAAAACTGAGAAGGAAGAACAGGACACTCTTTTGCCTCCACACATAAAATCTTCCCCACTATCAACATCCAAGGTACCACAGTGGTACCTTGTTATGATCAGTGACCTAACATTAACACAACACAATTACCCAAAATGCATAGTTCACACTAGGTTTATTCTTGATGTTATACTGAGTACAGTTCAAAACTACTGGTCAACAGAAAAGTTATGATGTATTTTTCTATGCAAAAATGTGTCATGACTTTTCCAATGACCCAATACTTTTCCCCTCCCCATGCCCAAAACACAAGGATGTTTTGCTCTGATCCTCACAATAAGAGCCTAGTAAGGGATTTGGTCTCACCTAGTTGTGTTTATTTGGTTGGTTGGTTGGGTTTTTGTTTGTTTTGTTTTTCAGAAAGATTTTTGTAATAGGGCACGGGTGCTTGCCAGAGAGACAGAGAGACAGAAAGCAAGAAGTCACTCTCCAGGGGGGTGGCCACACTGCAATCCCTTCTCTTCCATTCTCCTCTTAGGATTTTGGGCACACACACGTATGCTCCTGGCGTGAGTTTTAAACCACTGGGCCTGGGACTCGAACCACAATTAACTACGTGAGAGTCCAGTAGCATAACCATTATGCCATCTGCTGGTTCTCCTCATAGTTTTTAACTTTCAGACTTGTCCACATCAAGACTCTAGCAATTTGTTAGTGATAGTTCTGATTTTCCCATAGAGATTTCTGCTAACAGATCACTGCTCTGGTAAGTCGTTATTCTCTGTATCCAGTTGCCTGTCTCTCCAACTTTTGGAGCAGTTGTTTGCCTTGTGACATTTATTCTCTGAAGAATCTGAGAAGAATTGTTGATTTTCAGTATATTCAGCTTTCTCCTTATTGCATGGCTTTTGATGTTGTTCTAGGTATACATGTGAAAACCCCACTGATGTCAACATTTTGTCATTTCTACTGAAAGATAGACATGTAACCCAATGCCTCGGGTTTCCATTTGAAATCCAGGGAACATTGGCTGCACTCTTAAGGCCTGCTTCTTCGACTCCAGCCATCTATCAGGAGACATTGGTTCCAGTTCCAGCAGACTTCTTCTCATGAGTGGAGGGCCTCACCTCCAACCCCAAGTTTGCGTTTGAAACTAGGACTGTTGGTTGTGCTCCCACCACAGCCATCTTCTCAGATCCCAGACGTCCAGCCGCAGGGAGACCTTGGCTCTGGGACCAGCAGATCTCTCCTCAGGACTTCTGCCCCACCCCCTAGGTTTGCATTAAAAATTTGGGACACAGCTGCTGTGCTTTCACAGCCTGCTTCTTGGACTCCAGCCATCTGCCAGGGCAATTTGGTTCCCGTTATAAAAGGTCTACTTCTCATCAGGAGCTGAAAGTCTGGAAGAAGAGCAAACCACCTGAAGCTAACTATATAAACCTTGTCTGCTCTGATCTGGAAGACTCAGCCTTCTAATAAGATCACATCTGACACTAAGGGTAATATTCTCTCCTCTGATATTACTGAATATTCAGTAACTAGGAAGAAGTGCATCTGGGGAACCAGAAGTTAGCATAATGGCTATGTCGCTGGACTCCCACGTAGTCGACCATGGTTCGCATCCCGGACCCAGTGGCTTAAAACTCACGCCAGGCACGTGTGCGTGCGTACCCAAGATCCTGAGAGGAGAATGGAGGAGAAGGGATTGCGGAGTGAGCATCCCCCATGGGGGGTGATTTCTCGCTTTCTGTCTCTATGTCTCTCTCTGTCTGGCAAGCGCACGCGCCCTAAAGCGAAAATCTCTCCAAAAAACAAAAGAAGTGCATCTGCATCTGATGAACAAAAATCAGTACAGAAGCAGTAGAAACCTGTGGGAAAAAGGAAAAAAAGGGAAATAATTGTCCTAATAGGGAACACAATGGCACCCCTCACCAGCAATGGACAGCATAAAAGAATTTTTAGAAATGTCAGAAAAAGAGTTCCAAACATTCATTGTGACAAAACTCAATGAGATGCTAGAGAGAATAGGCAACCAATTCCAGAAAATGAGGAGATCATTCCAAGACATGAAGGAAGAATTCCATAAAAAGATAGACACCCTAAAACATAATCAAACAGAACTTTTATAAAGAATACAATACAAGAAATTAAAATCTTTCTTAAAAGGTTTAAGAGCAGATTGGACCATGTAGAAGAAAGAATTTTTAACCTTAAAGACAAAGTCTCCAACATATAACAAAACACCGAAAAGAATAAAAATATAAACAAAAGAAATGAGGATGACATTCGAGGAATTCTAGGTAACATGAAATGGCCAAATAGTTATGAAATGGGTATTCCAGAAGGTGAAGAAGTTGCTAAAGGAATAGAAAACCTCTTTAATGAAGTACTTACTGAAAACTTTCCAAATCTAGAGAAACAAGGATTAGTACTTTCTGAAAACTTTCCAAATCTAGAGAAACAAGGAGAAATTCAGACCCAATAAATAAAAAGAACTTCAAATAGGATCAACTTAAAAAGATCCTCCCCATAGCCAAAGGATAAAGATAAGATTAAACAAATGGCAACAGAAAGATGTCAAATTACTTGATAAAGATAAGATTCAACAAATGGCAAAATAAAGATGTCAAATTACTTATAAATACTATCCTCCTAACCTAATATCAGACCTCTTAACTGAAACTATGCAGGCAAGGAAAGAATGGGAAGACATATTCAAAGCATTGAAAGAAAAACAATTTCAAACAAGAATACTATACCTAGAAGATTATCCTTCAAATGTGAAAAACAAATAAAAATCATCCTCAGATAAACAAAAATGGAAAGAATTGACCAATAATAGACCAGCTCTTCAAGAAGGACTGAAGGAAGTACTATATCAAGAAAACTAAAAAGAAACAAACAGAAATAAGAGGGGAAAAAAGGTGGCTAATGAAATGGCAGGAATAAGTCCTCAAATATCAATAATAATGTTGAATGTTAATGTATTAAATTCTCAATGAAAAGACATAGATTGGCTGAATAGATCAAAAAACAGAAACCCTCTATATGTTGCTTACCAGAAACACATTTGACTGATAAAGATATACAGAGACTGAAAGTGAAGGGCTGGAAAATTATATTCCATACAATTGGAAATCAAAAAAAGGCTGGAGTTGTGATATCAATATCAGATAAAATCAACTTCAAAATGAAATATCTAAAAAGAGACTACATAGTACTGAAAGGGCTAATTCACCAAGATATTACACTTACAAATATCTAATCGGGTCTTCATGGCATGATTCATCCCAGTCACATTCAAACAATATCATGGGCATGTGACTTGTGTCCAGCAAGTACAGGGTGACTTCAGGACATGAACCCAAGACTTTAACACATGGCCTCACCCCTCAGAGTGTTGTATGGCCACTGTGTGATATGGCTGGTCTGTTTTCTCTTTTTGTCTTCTATTTTTTTTTTGCTTATATTTGCATTTCTTTGTTGAGACTTTCTATTTTCTTATTTGTTTTGACTTTATTTGCAATTACTAGTTAAAGCATTTTTATGATATGACTTTTTAAAATTTTACTTAGAGAGAGGGTGAGAAAAATGTATAGCTACACCTTCTTTAAGGAAGCAGGAGTCCCTTCAAAGAGTGTTTATACAAAACTGTAGTTTTGTTTAAGTACAAAGTTTTATACTATGTACTAAAAAGTACTGAGATTGTTTTTTAATTTCAACAAAATAACCAAGTTTATATACAAGGAATCTTCAAAATGTTTATGGAAATGCATATTATGAAAAAACTATACATGGATTTCAACTTTTTCCCCTAAAATAACTTTATACTTTAATTCCATCTTCTCTGCAAACTTTTTTTTTTTGAGAGATTTTCGCTATAGGGCGCGTGCGCTCGCCCGACAGACAGAGAGAGACATAGAGGCAGAAAGCAAGAAATCACCCCCCCAGGGGGGATGGTCACGCCGCAATTCCTTCTCCTCCATTCTCCTCTCGGGATCTTGAGCACGCACGCACATGTGCCCGGCGTGAGTTTTAAGCCACCGGGTCCAGGACGCGAACCACGGTCGACTACGTGGGAGTCCAGCGACATAGCCGTTACACTAACTGCTGGTTCCCTTCTCTGCAAACTTTTTGAAGTTCTTTCATGTGTGAATAATAATATATTCAACTTTCTCATCTAGAAAAGACAATAGAAAATATAAGAAGAGAGTAGAGATTAAACACATGTTCAAAATAAAGTTTATGAAGTTCTAGACATGCCAAAATAGAATGTCTAGAACCTCCTGATTTCCTTATAGCCATTGCAGTGAGATAAGAAGCTAGATTGCAAAACTAGATCCTACTTTTGGCCTCATAGTATTTATAAACTAAAAACAATGATCTCTTCTATGCTGGAATGGATATCTTGGCCTTCTCCAGACTCCTGGGCCTGTAAAAGTTTTACAGATGGGTGGTCAGGATCCTGCAGAACACATTTGCTTTTCAAGCGTTCATGAGATGTTTACCAAGGAAGACAATATGCTGTGCTTTAAAATAAATCAATGTATTTCAAAGCATTAAAATCATACAGAGCATCTTCTCTGACACAAATGAAATTACACTCAAAGCCAAAATTATTCAAATATCAAAACAAGTGGGGGCAGTCTCAATGGCACAGGTGGAAGTGTACTGAACTGCAGTGCTGGGAGCTACATGGCCAATGTGGGTTTGTATCTCATCAACCTGAAACACACATGCACATGCCCAGGATTTTAAGGAGTTGGAGGACTGGGGAAAGGGATCGCATGTGATGGGAAGCTGTCAAGAGTGCCTGTCTTCTCCCATTCTTTCTCGCTCTCTGTCATACTCTTTAATCTTTTATAAGTAAGATTAATTTTTAAATGTTTAAACACTTTAAAAATTCCCAGAATTTGCCAATTAAACAACATAGTTATATAAAATCAAGGAACAAAAAAGAAGAAAAAAAATAAAATTAGAGAATAGATCAATAATAAATTACAGCATAAAGAAAACATCTCTATATTTGTACAGTGCTGCCAAAACAATGTTCATAGAGAAATTTGTAGCTTTAAATGCCTATAATAAAGAGACAAAAACTTCAGAAATCTATATAATGTATGATTCCATCAAAGTGACATTTGGAAAATATAAAGTGAGGTGAATAGTAGGTTGGTACTTTCCAGTATTTGGGGAGGAGGGATGGATGATTAGCGAAAGTGAATACTTTCAGGGTATGGAACTATTCCATGTGATATTGTAGAGGTGGGTGGGCACATGACCCTATGTATAAGTCAAAACCCTTAGAGCTGTGAAGTACGTGAATGACCCTCAATAAATGCAAATAAAATATTAATTAGGAAGCTAAGGTGTCTCCGGATGAGATTTAGACTGTGACAAAATAATCTACTGCATAATAAATATATGAGACAGCCTCACCCAAGGTGGGGGAAGATGTTTATCTAATGTTTTAAAATGAGCATAGACCTTAAGATGAAGGTCAAAAAAACTGTACACACAATCACTGTGCTCTAGTTGGTAATGCTATATCTCACAGAGATGTGAGCTAACAATTCTGAAACCATTATACCTGTGTTCTGGTATTGCAGACAGATGGTAGATGGTGGGAGCTGGCTGTGTCACTGCTGGGGCGCGACATGACAGATAAGCAGAGCAAGATGGCTGCTATTAACCAATGCTATGTTACAGCTGGAGACATCAAAATGAACTTTAATATTATGTGGATATATTAATAGATGGATAGATAAAGAAATATTGCTAGCTATATGTACCATAGTACATACACATGTATCTCCTTTCTTCATTGTCAAGGAGATACGAGGGGCAACAATACCTCATGAGCAACAAGTACGTCCAGTGCACACATTTTTGTTTCTAGCCCCATTTTCTAATAAAGGAACCAGGGATCACTGAATAAATAGCTAATTCTTGATCTAGGACAGTAAATGTGTAAAATGAATCTTGAGTATATTATAATACCAGAGAGGAAAGTGCAAAAGTATAATATAAAATGAAAATGAAGAAAACAAAAACATCAATACACACAAAGGAGCATAGGCACTCCCAATGGGTGAAGATGAAACAAATTGACCTACAAAATAAGTAATACAGTGCTTATAACCCAAAAGACATCACATATAACCCAAAGTATAAAATAAATGCCCATGAATCCATTCTAATATACGTGAATAATTAAATATATAAATAGATGGAGGATATTGAGAAATATCCCAGACAGAATAATTCCAAATAATTTGTGTGGACATGTACACCTCTGCAATGAGATGGAGCACAAGTCCTCACCCCTCAAATGTGGGCTATACAGAGTGACCACCCTCCAGAGTACAGTCTGAAAAGTGAGGGAAGAATGGCTTTGCAATGGAAAATCTGACTCTGACAAATACTACTTCAACCAGATGATCAAGAACTGGCATCAGTTAAAGATGAATATGGGTATATCCGTGATTTGATTATGGTACACTGTAGAATGCCTTTAAAACTATACTGTAACCTACAAAGATGTACATATACTGTATTTAAACCAGAATCATAATAAATTAAAAAAGAGACTGGTATCAACAATAAGAAGTCATGTTGGTAACAAATCTCTCAATGTGATTTTCTCCCTAAAAATTCATAATCTTAGTTAAACCTTTAAAAGTGCATCAGAAAGGGCTGACTCTGTGGCACAGTGGTAACACAAGAGAAGCCACCTTCCATGTGGTAACCATGGTTTAAGTTCCTGATCCAGTCCTCTTGAAATACTTGGGCACACACACCAGAACCCAGGATGTCCAACAGGCTAGAGAACTAGGGAATCATGGCATGACCAGACTCTGTGGAAAGTGCTTCTCTCTCTCCCTTTCTCTCTCTCTCTCTCGCTCTCGCTCTCGCTCTTGCTCTCGCTCTCCCCCTCTGTCACGCACACACACACACACACACACACACACAGACACACACTCAAGAGTGTGTGCATTCATTCTATTGTGAATACAATTTTAAAAGACACATTAGACAAACCCCATTGAGAGACATACTACAAAACACCTGATCAGATCATCTCAAAACAGTCAACAAATCATCTCAAAACTGTCAAAATCATCTGAAGAATGAAATCTAAGAAACTGTCCCAGTCTAGAGGAGCCTAAGGAGTCATGCCAACTAAATATAATATGGTATCCTGAATGGGATACTGGTACAGAAAAAGGGCATCGACTAGACTGGTGCGAAGTGAGTTCATGTTGGGTAAATTCACCTTACCAGTGGTAGTGATGTATGGCAATTGAATGTATAAAAGAAATTAAAATAAAAGATAAAAATAAATGTATAAAAAGGAAGTCCAAATGAATCATGAACTTTAATAATATGTCAATATCAGCCAAAGTTGTATCACATGTATCAAAGTAATGTAAGATCTTAAGAACAGAGAAATGTTGCAGAGTATTCTAGAACTTTCTGCAGTATCTTTGCAAATTCTTTGTAAATCTAATACTTTTTCTGAAATAAAAAATTTAAAAATAAAATATGGTTAATATCAATTATCAGTTTCTACCTTAAGAAGCTAGAAAAAAAAAAGACTGACAACACAAACTAAGTAGAAAGAAATTGTGAACATAGGAACAAAAATAGATGAAATGGACAACAAAATACAGAAAAAGATGTAAGTGGCAAAAGTCTCTTGGAAAGATAGGTAAAATTGAACATGCCTATCTAGAAAATTAAGACAAAAGCCCAAAGTACCCAGATCATGAATGGAATATATGATATTGCCTCATAAACCCCAGGCACAGAAAAGACAATAAAATAATTTTAAGAGACTTTATGTCTATTATTTTGATAATAAGATGAAATGGACAACTTTTATGAAAACAGAAAACTTAGGAGAACTTCTTTAATTTAAGAAACCAAATTTCATGAAATGACTTCTCACAAAGAAAACGAAAGGCTCAGATAACAAGTTCTATTAAACATTCAAGGAAGAATTAATGCCACTGTTAAGTGAACACTTTCAGGAAATAATGGAATAGAAAAGGCTTTCCAATTTACTTTATGAGATCAATATAATTCTGGTACAGAAACTGGACAAAATCATTATAAGAAAACAAAGTATAAACCATTACCTCTCATAAGAATAGGTGCAAAAGTCCTCTAAAAGAAATTAGCAAATCAAATATACTACAACATGAATGAGTAGACTTGACTTAGGAATGTAAGGTTGATTCAGAATTCAAGAAGAACCTCAATCAATGCAATTCACTACTTACGAGAATAACTGAGAAGTCTTCCCATACTTTTATCATGTGATACTCTATCTCAATAGACACTGGGAAATCTTTAATAACCTTTTTTAAAGTTTATTTATTTTATTTCTTTCATGAGAGAGAAAGAGACAGGCCAGTCACAATTATGCAGTGGGAATGTACTGCTCTGCAATGCTGATGCCATATGGGAAGGTGCTAGGTTCACATCCCAAGGTCTCCTTATACGTACTAAGTACACCCACGATCCTGGCTGGCTGAGGCTAGTGGTGGACCATAGAGTGAGGATCTCATTGGTAGTGACTTTCTCTCTCTCTCTCACACACAAGCACACTCACTCACACACACACACACACACACAGACACACACGGAAGAAATAAGCTTTTAAAAGAATAGAAACAGGCATCCTCAATAGGTTCTCATCATGCCACAGTCTTCACCCCGCCCCCCCACGACCCTTCAGCCAACCAGGATCACAGGTGCACATACACACACATCATACATACACATGCCCATCTTGTTTCAGGTTGACTCAGGATCCAACTATTTATTTTCCACTTAATTTCAACAGGACAAATTAGTGTCCTATTGCCTACATCACTGTGGCTAGGCCAACAACTTTTATTTGCTAAAAATTTGCATCAAATTAAGAAGGAAAGAGTATTCCTTACCACTAATAAAGGACACCAAAGATAAAATTACAGCTAATGTTAACCTTAAAGATAAGATGCTGAATGCTATTCCCCTAAAGCTCAGACAGAATAAGAATATTCATGCTAAATAATTACATAAACACCATACTGGAGGTTCTAGCCAGTTCAACAATGCAATAAAAATAAATTAAAGTCATAGAGATTGAAAAGAAAGAAATACGAATGTCTACATTTGCAGATGAAATGCTTTTTTTTTTTTTTGAGAGGTTTTTCACTATAGGGTGCATGCACTCGCCAGACAGACAGAGACAGAGAGACAGAAAGCGAGAAATCACCCCCCAGAGGGGATGGCCACACCGCAATCCCTTTCCCTCCATTCTCCTCTTGGGATCTTGGGCATGCACACACACGTGCCCGGCACGGGTTTTAAGCCACCGGGTCCGGGACGTGAACCGCGGTCGACTATGTGGGAGTCCTGCGACATAGCCATTACGCTAACTGCTGGTCCTCATGAAATGCTTATTTACATAGACAATCCAAAGAATCTATAAAAATTCTGTTTATAAAGTCTTAAATAATAAAAATAATGATTGGGGAAAACATAGAAAAGATATTGAATGTTGAAGTGGGGAGATTAATGTCTCTATACTGACTGACATGCATGGCATTCCCTTTTGAAAAAACAATGTAATACACTGTAAAGTTATATGTAATCCAATGTAATATAAAGAAGATTATGATGATAATAAAAAATTTTTAAAAATACCACTAGTTAAATTACACTTTTATACGATTAATAAAATCATAAATAATTTTTTTAAAAAGTCTTAGTTATTTTACACGGTCGCAGATAACAGATGCACACATACAGAAAAGATGTGTGTATTTCAATATATTTGCATTCAATAATTATAAAGTTAAATTTTAAAACAATGTGAATGAAATCTACAAAATGAACAGAAATAAATTCAAGAAAAGATGTACAAAGGGTGTATACTAAAAAACTACACAATATTATTTATAAAAATGAAAGATGGTATAAATAAATGGAGAGATAATCTGTGTCCAAGGATTGGATTATTCAACTTCATTAAGATGTCCATGCTCCCAAATTTATTTGTAAATTCAATGAAATCCAATAAAAATGCCAGAATTTTGGTAATGCCAAAGGGCACATGTACACACCAGACAGAGAAAGAGAGAAAGAAAATGGAAAAGAGATCACCTCCCAATGGAGCCTGGTCATGCTCTAATCTTTTTTCTCCTTTTCTCCATCCTGACAGAAACCTGGGCATGCACACATATGCACCCAGCATGTTTTCTAGATCATCGGGGCCAGAATTTAAACCATGGTGAGCCATATTGAATTTGGCTGCTTCTGCATGGTGCTTAACCACTGGACTATGGGGCCAGCAGCTCCAACATTTTTTTTTCTTTTTTTTAATTAGCAACCATTTTCACATATTATTTGGAAATAAAAAGAACCTGGACTAGCCAAAACAATTTTGAAAAAGAACAAATTACTAGGGATTACATGATAATGTTTTCAAGATTTATTCTGAAGCTACTGTAATTAACACAGTATAGCTTCCAAAAGCAACAACATAGAAATCAAAGAAACAGAATAGAGAGTTCAGATGTGTATTCACATATGGTCAATGGTTTTTGACAAAGACATCAAGATATCTCAATTGGCAAAAGATACTCTTTCAACAAGTGGTATTGGAACAACTGAATACAAAGGGGAAAAAAGTGATCTCAGACCCCAGATTTAGACAATATGCAAATGTTAATTTGAAATAGGCCACAGACCTTGATATGACAGCTAAACTTGTATAATATCTAAAATGTAACATAGGATAAATATCTCCAGGATTTTGAGTATGCTAAATTTACTAGATATGACCCAAAAAAAGGATAAACCATAAAACATACACCTGCAGAAAGATACGTCTAAACCCCTACCTCTCACCATTGAAAAATATCACCTCTGAGTGAATCAAATATCTAAACCTAAGGCCTCAAACTATTAAACTACAGCTGGGAAACACTGGGAAAACTCTGGGAGACATTGGGATAGGCAAAGACTTCTTAAATAACACCCCCAAAGCATAGAAAATAGCCCTCAAAATAGACAAGTGGGATTACATCAGATTAAGATGTTTCTGCATAGCAAAAGACACAGTAGTTAGTGTGAATAAACAACTCTTTGAGTGGGAGAATATTTTTGTAAACTATGCCTGAGACAAGGACTTGATAACCAGAATACGCAGGGAACTTGAATGGCTTACGCCCAAAAAATGATGAATCCAATTAAAAGATGAGCTGAAAATGAGCTGGAAAAAAACAACTCTCTAAGACATATGAACAGCCAAAAAGCATATGAAAAAATACTCAACATCCCTCATCATAAGGGAGATGCAGATCAAAACCACAATGAGAAACCACCTAATCCAAGTCAGAATAACTAAGATTAAAAAATATTAATAATAAGTGCTTGCAGAGCTGTGGTGAAAAGGGAACTCTCCAACACTGCTGGGGGGAATGTAAATTAATTCATCCACTGTGAAGAACAATACAAAGATTCCTCAAAGATCTACAAATAGAACTACCATATGATCCAATAATTTCACTCCTGAGTGTCTACCCAAAGGACAGAGAATGCATAGTTAGAAAAGTGTTTGCACATCTATATTTATTGCAGCATTGTTCACAATTGCTAAGACATGGAACCAACCCAAATGTCCACAAACAGATGAATGAATTGAAAAAGTGTGGCACAGATACTCTATGGAATACTACTCAGCCATAAACACACACACACACACACACACACACACACACACACACACAACAAGATCCTGTCTTTTGATTAAAAGTGGATGAATAAGGAATATTTATTGCTGAATGAAGCAAGCTAGGCTATGAAGGAAAGACATTGTATGTCTCCAGTTAATACATATCAACTGCCCATTCTCTATGGCTGAAACTGAGAGATTAGAGGATATACAAACATGGAAAATGGTTATGGATACTGGATATAGTGTGAGAAGAGGTTGGGATAAGGACAGTCTGAGGAAAGACATTAAGGAGAAAAATAGAGAGGTAAGACATTTATGGGACCCAAAAATGGATTATTATGTGTTGATAATAACATGTATAGTATCTCCAATTGAACTGGTGTGAAATGTATGCTGGAAAATTCACTTTACAAGTTAAGTGATGTATAGTGATTAAATGCATAAAAGAAATTAAAATAAAATATGTTAAATTTTTAAAAAATAAAATACGAAAGACCCCAAATAGAATCAACCCAAGAAGATCTTCTCCGTGACACATTATAGTCAGATTGACCAAAAACAGACAAAGACAAGATACTAAGATTGGCAAGAGAGAAATGCAGGCAAGGAAAGAATGGGAAAATGTATTCAAAGTGTTAAGTGAAAAACAATTTAATCCAAGAATACTATACCCAGCAAGATTATCCTTCATATGGGAAGAGAAAATAAGAACATTCTCATTTAAACAAAACCTGAAAGAATTTACTGACAACAGACCAACTCCCCAATAAGTTCTGAAGGGAGTGCTATATCAGGGAAACTAAAGTCAGATAAACAGAAATAAAAGTTCAGAAACAACTAAGAAAATGGCCAGTTTCATCTTCCAGAATTTAAATGGAAAGATCGGACCACAACAGAAGATAAATTAAGTACATGAGACTGAACTGGTGAAATAGAATTTTATAACTTCTGACTAAAACATTACTGATCTTCTATTCTTTGTTTTCCAGAGTCAAGGATTTTTGTCTTCTCTTGAGTTGTTGACAGGTCCCTGTTCCTACTATTTGAACAGAATCCTAACCTCTTTCCTGGCTATCCATTTTAAGGAAAGTT
This sequence comes from Tupaia belangeri chinensis, assembly GCF_000334495.1. Lineage (NCBI taxonomy): Eukaryota > Metazoa > Chordata > Mammalia > Scandentia > Tupaiidae > Tupaia > Tupaia belangeri. The sequence goes on along the minus strand of NW_006159888.1, from coordinate 719,324 downwards.
CTCTTAACATTTTTTTATTTTGATTTACTAAAGCTAAAACTGCCTTTCTTGACATTAAAAAATATATTTAAAAATACCATATAATGACCACAGTAAGCAATATAGCCTCGGCTAGGTGCTACTTTATAGTATACTCATTCTACTCACAGAGTTTCATGCCTAAAGTAAAACATGTGTTCACAGATATGTATATATCAGCTGAACTTGTTATTGAAAGTAGTTAGAAATTAAGATTTTTGGGAATCAGTAAAAGGTGGGGGAAAAAAGAAAAAAGAATGGAAAGCAACTGCAAATTCTAGAGACAGTGTAGTAGGAGTGTGGGAAATGGAAGAGGGTGAGAAATAGGGAGAAAAAAATATATATATATGAAACAAGGAATAGAAAACTATTAGTTGATAATAACATGTATGACTAAGCCTCTATACAGTGTATTCTGGATGGAAAATCATGTTTTGTATGCTGTGATGGTGTTCAGTGAATGAATGTAAAATAAATCATTAAAATTTAAAAAAAAAAAAAAGGAACCAGCAGTTAGCGTAATGGCTATGTCACTGGACTCCCACGTAGTCAACCGTGGTTCAAGTCTCAGACCCAGTGGCTTAAACTCACACTGGGTGTGTGTACATGCATGCCCAGGATCCCAAGAGGAGATATGTAGGAGAAGGGATTGTGGCATGGCCATCCCCCCGGGGGCTGATTTCTGAGACTGTAAGAAGATTTCTGTTCTCTTAGTCACCAGGTCTATGGCCCTTTGTTGTGGCAGCCCTAGCAAACTAATACAGCACATCACTTCTGAATAAAGTTGATGCTGAAAACTAAAACATCCTATTGGAGCTAAAATAATGCTTAGCAGATCTTGATGGTCTAGTTCAACCCACTCACAAATTTTAATTTAATTTAATTATAGTTGTTGTAAACTCAGTATCTAGGGGCTCTGGACAAAGATACACATGAGTGAAGAGGGCCAGTTTGAGACTGGTGAATGAGTCCCATCTAAGGGCAACAAAGGCCATAATCTTTTGGGAATGTAGGCCTAAGTCAGCCACACCTTAGAGCTTCTCAAATTAACCTAAAAGTCCAGCTTTTCAGTTAAGTGTCCTAATTATTAAATAACATCAATACGTTTAAGACAATTTTGAGTACTATTTTGTTTACACACCAAACTGAAAGCAGAATTTCATACATGGGATGGTAGTTTACAGCTCTGCTAAAGCGATAGGTTTACTGTGTTTCCCCAGACAGGTGTCTGCACAGTTACTTCTCTTCATTGAGCTGTATTGAGCAGCCGGCCCTGCTTCTTTGACACAGCTGGTAGCCAATCTGACTATGGAGCTGAAAGCCACATGCTCAACCAAGGTTCAAATTCTCAGCCTATGGGACCTGAAACACCAGGTGTGTGTGCATGTGCCCAGGATCCTGACCTGGAAGGACTGGAGGAAGGGAAGCACAGCATTACTTGACCTGGTGGGCGGTACTTCTCTCTCTATATATATCTACTTCTGTCATATATGCATACACATGCACACACACTGTATTATAAAAAAAAAGTTGAGAAGCAATGAACTGTAAATTGCAATCCCTGAAATTAGCTGGCTGGAGATCTTGTGTGTGCTGTAGACCAGATGTCAACACTGTTTCAAACGGCTTGTCACTGTCCCTGGTGTTAGGTGGAGAGAGAGAAGAGTGGAATCAAGCCAGGAAAAAGGAATGTGGAGGAGAGCTCCATAAGGGTATTATATACCCTCTGGGTATTCACACTTCACCTCAGTCCCTGGCTACAGAAATGCAGATGGTTATGGGTCCAGATGGAATGGGAGCTCTCTGTATGATGACAACCCGAATAAAAATTCAGATCTCAGAAAAATAAGATGAGTTAAGAACTTAACAGGTCAGTTTTCTCAAATGTGGTATTTTGCCTGTCTTCACAGTACTCTTTAGAATAGATATAGAAGCAGTAATTCATATTTTAAAGTGGAACTTTTATTGCATAAATGGACAAAATAACATACCAATTCAGAGTTAAAGCTAGGTCTCAAATTCGGACATTCCAATTTTTTTTAAAGAATTATTTTATTTAACTTTATTTATTTATTTGACC
>NW_006159888.1:703033-717206 GCF_000334495.1 Tupaia belangeri chinensis | reverse complement strand
GAGTAAGAGAAAGCGATAGAGTGAGAGAAAGTGAGAAAGCAAGCCGCCAGGTCTGGGACTCCAACTGTGGTCAACCATGTGGGAGTCCAGCACCCTTAACTACCATGCCACCTACTGGCCCCTGGACATTCCAATTTCTTCTTTTTTCTTTTTTGGTGATCTTGTCTGGAATGAAAAACTTCATTAAATGAATGCAGTGCTGAATGTATTTATTTGTGCTTATTTAGAAGAGAAAAGGATAGGATTGGTTAGGGGTTGATCTTGGGGTCCTATTTTATTAAAGAAATCAGTGTGTGTGTGTGTGTGTGTGTGTGTGTGTGTGTGTGTGTGTATTGTGTTCTCTTACTTTGTGGAACCTAAAAACTGGCCACTTACAAATAACCGGAGATCCCCAGCTCAAGATACAGCAGAAGACCTTCAAGGAGCTTGAGTTTTATACGGGCTAGAGGAGACTGAGCATAGCAAATGACCATTATGTCTTCCTTTCCAAGAAGGCAGCCTTGATCCTGTGAAAGTCTTCAGAGCAAAAATAGTCATCTGTGTCAATTTGCATTAAACCCTGACTAAATGGAGCCAGAAAAGGTCATAGAGGGGCCAATTCTCATGTAAGTGTGCCTGATTACAAGCCTTGACACAGGACTCTGCCAGAATGAAACCCTGCCCGAAAGCCACTGCAACTTGGCACAAAAAGTAGTTTCTGAAAACATGCTCAGAAAGTCCCCTGTACAACCAATAACATGAATGACTTCAACAATGATGCCAGTAACAGGGATGGCGTCAGTTTACCATTATTATTGATCCCTAGAACAACCTATGTATCTCCTTCCTCACCTTAAAATTTTGCCTTTGAAATCTGCCTAAAGATTGTCAGACTAGGAACACGTATTCCAGGCAGTTTGAATTTATATCCTCATTCTCCCATCCCAGGTTGTAACACTTTAAAGCCCATATAAACTCTTCTGTTTTATAAAACGTATGCCTCATTTCTTCAAGAATCAACAATTCTATCATGTGAGTTTAGTGAGTCATACCATGCCTGTTTCTTTCTTTTTTTATTTAAGAGAGATTTTTGCTATAGAATATGTGTACTCACCAGAGAGACAAAGAAACAGAAAAATGAGAAATCATCCCCTGGTGGGATGACCATGCCACAATCCCTTCTCCTCCACTCTCCTCTTGGGATTTTGGGCATGCACACACATGTACTTGGAGTGAGTTTCAAGTCACCAAGTCCGGGACTCCAACCATGGTTTGACTACATGGGAGTCCAGTGACATATCTGTTTCGCCATCTGCTGGTCCCCCATACCTGTTTCTTTACCCATAAAAGAACATTCTGGGCCATCTTCATAACCCCATGGTTAAGGGAGCTGGATCCCACATGGCCAACTGCAGCTCAAATTCTGACCACAGGGGATTGAAAAACATCCCATGCCAAGTGTGTGTGTGTGTGCTCAAAATCCTAATGGGAAAGAGAAATGGAAAAGATATTGTGGCATGAACATGTTCCATTTGGAGGATGCTTTCTCCCTTTCTCTCTCTCTCTGTCTCTCAGACTCTCTCCCATTAACACACATACACTCTGACAATTTGTTTAAAAGTACATCCACTTTCCCATTCTGAACTACGCCAGGTCCACTCATGGGCCTGTAAAACCTGAAAGTTGACAACTTCTTTGTGTCCGGGAGGCTGTTCCAGGAGACTTTGTAGCCACAAACGGGTTATATTGAATTACATCATAAATGCTATAGATACGGTTTGGATTATCATGAGAAAAAGAGAAAGAAAGAAAGAAAGTCAAGAGGCTCATGAACGTTCAAAGAAGGCAAAAAAAGATGATTGCCCGAAGGCTAAGCTCTATCGCAAACAACGCCATACTGAGAAAATACAAATGAAAAAGACTACCAAGGCGCATGAAAAGAGGAACACCAGGGATCAGCAGTTAGCATAATAACTATGTCGCTGGACTCCCACGTAGTCGACCGCGGTTCGAGTCCCGGACCCAGTGGCTTAAAACTCACGCCAGGCGCATGTGCATGTGTGCCCAGGATCCTGAGAGGAGAATAGAGGAGAAGGGATTGTGGCATGACCATCCTCCCTGGGAGTTGATTTCTTGTTTTCTGTCTCTCTGTCTCTCTCTGTCTGGCTGGCAAGCGCACGGGTCCTATAGCAAAAACCCCTCCAAAAAAAAGAAAAAAGAAAAAAAAGAGGAACACCAACCGAATGAATGATGGAAAGATTCCACAAGGAGCAGAACCTGTCTATCTGTTGGACAGAGAAGGACAGTCCCTAGCCAAAATATTTTCCAATATTATTAAACAACAATGGAAAGAGAAAGCAGGAAAATGGAAAGTCCCTCTACCCAAAGTTCAAGCCCAGGGAGAAACAGAAGTATTAAAAGTTATTCAAGGGATCAGGAGTTGGCGTAATGGCTATGTCGCTGGACTCCCATGTAGACAACTACGGTTCGAGTGCCGGACCCAGTGGCTTAAACTCATCTGGGCACATATGCATTTGTGCCCAGGATCCCAAGAGCAGAATGGAGGAGAACGGATTGTGGCGTGGCCATCCTCCTTGTGGGGGAGGGGGTGATTTCTCACTTTCTGTCTCTCTGTCTCTCTCTGTCTTTCTGGCGAGCACACACACCCTATAGCAAAAACCTCTCCAAAAAAAAAAAAAAAGTTATTCAAACAGCAAAGAGAAAGAAGGCATGGAAGAGGATGGTTACAAAAGTCTGCTTTGTTGGAGATAGCTCTACTAAAAAACCACCTAAATATAAAAGATTCATCAAGCCAATGGCTTATGTTTCAAGAAGGCCCACGTAACACACCCTGAGCTGAAAACCACCTTTTGCTTGCCAATACTTTGTGTAAAGAAGAATCCCTCATCCACACTATATACAACTTTGGATGTTATCACCAAAGGTACTGTCATTGAGGTGAACATAAAACAAGTTGGACTTTGTGACACAAGGAGTCAAGATTATTTAGGGGAAATACGCCCTGTTACCAACAATCCTGAAAATAATGGGTACATAAATGCTATCTTACTGCTTTGATATCAATTGTATACAAGTAACTCCTTGCAGTTTTTGAAGATGATACACCAATCTGGAAAACACCATGACTATGATGTTTCGGAATATAGCCGGTCTTACATGTCTGCAGTGAGCAAAAGATTATTTATTAAATTGTACAAAAACATTGGGACCAGCAGTTAGTGTAATGGCTATGTTGCTGCACTCCCATGTGGTCGACTGCGGTTCGAGTCCCGGACCTGGCGTATGTGTGTGCCTGCCCAAGATCCCAAGAGGAGAATGGAAGAGAAGGGATTGTGGCATGGCCATCCCTCCCAGGGGGGAGTAATTTCTCACTTTCTATCTCTCTGTCTCTATCTTTCTGGTGAGTGCACACGCCCTATAGCACAAACCTCTCTAAATAAATAAATAAATTGTAAAAAAAAAAAAATGTTAAAATGGCTGGTTTTACCAAAACCAAACAAAACACATCCTAGTGAGCATTCAATAATTCTCTTAAGATAAAAAATGTAAGGCTATAAATAGAAGCACACTATAAAGACAGATATGTGCACTAGTAAAAGATAACTGTATACACATCTCAGGACTCTACCTGTTTGGTTAAGATCCAAAGTCCAGGCACAGAGACACCCACCTTTGTCCAGCTGTTTCCCCTGCTCCTTTGTAACACGTGCATCAAGCCATAGGGAGCTCCTGTGGTATCACCACAGAGTGGTGTTCCCTCCTGGCTCAAGGGGATGCTGAATGGAAGCTGGGCAGTCTGAACACTTTCTGTGGTATTGGAGGCTGACATTTGGAAGGAGAAGCCTCCAGTGCCAGGTGGAAGTACAGAGGTAAAACAAATGGACCTTTTGTTTTGGAAAAGGTCCTGGGTTTACACCCCAGAACTGTCCTGAACACAGCAGGCTCACATGGGCCCATGATCCAGGCCAGCAAAGGCTGGGGTTGGATCATGGCATGATGACCAGTCTATTTCTCAGACTGGCTCTGCCTCTCTCTCTCTCTCTCATGAAAGAAAGAAGGAAACTTTAAAAGAGAGAGAGAGAGAGAACCTCCAGGCGGATGAAAACCAAGGAGCAGAGGCGGCACATTTTACTGCCCAGATAGATGGAGGTAGGACCCCTGCTGGCTGTGAGAGACAGAATGCAGAAGTCCCCCCTCTCTCTCTGAGCCCCTACTTGTTAGAGTAATGCACAGAATTTCCTCTCCACCTGCTCTTCAATCACATCACTACTTGTTACATACTATTCACTATTTCCCAAATATTTGGAGGAGAGAATGATGCCTTTCCTTCTTAGGGACTTGCAAATGTCCAGGAAACCCATGCGGATAAGCTGGTATGCATCTTGCACATTGCTGGACAACACAAACCTGGTTTGGGCTGCAAGTTTTCTTGGGCTGGCTGGGAGAGGTGACCTAACAGAGCCTTGTTCCCTCACTGTGACAGCAAGGATAGAAATCACACCTATATCACTGAGACAACTCCTTAATACATCTAGCGTTCTGGGTCTAGAGTACATTTGACCTTTATTGTGTGTGTGTAAACATGTTTTTAGTTGTTAAAAGATTTCTTATATACATTTTTAATTTTTGTACATCTTTGTGAAAAAATATGGATTTTTTTATTATTTTATTTACTTATTTAAACATTCCATCTTCATACATCCTTTGCCTTATAAAGATAATTTACCGAACATGAAACGCACCTCTGACCAATCCATTTGAGAATACTATACACGTTATCATCAACAAGCAATAATACCATATTTGATCTTTAAAGTCTTTGTCCACAACATACCAAACACTAACTGTGTGGCTAGACATTGCTTCAGGCACTGGGATATAATACTAAAAAGATCCTACATTTATTGAGCCAACTTTACAGTGTAAAAGGCACAAACTGAACAAGCTTTACAAAAACATAAAATAGTAAGTAATGACAAGTAATGACAACTGTTTTGAGGAAGATAAAAGGTTTTTTGCCATAGGGCACATGTGCTTGCCAGAAAGGAGAGAGACGGAGAGAAACAGAGAGAGGAAATGTGAGAGATCATCCCCTAGATTGGATGACCATGCCATAATACCCTCTTCTCCATTCTCCTCTCAGGATTTGGGGCACACACATGCACCTAGTGTGATTTTCAAGCCACAGGTCCAGGACTCAAACCACAGTTGACCATGTGGCAATCCAGTTGTCTTAACCATCATACCACCTGCTAGTCCCAGTCAGAGATATTTTTAAGCCTACAGAAAGGCACCCTAATACTGTCTCATGTACCCAAGAGCTGAATAGCAACACAGAGATGGCCATGCAGAACTCTGGGTAAAGAACATGACAGGCAGAGGGAGGCAGTTCCTGCAAAGGTTCTGAGGCAGGAGCAAGCCTGCTGCTCTGGTGGGACAAGAAGAAGGCCTGTGCAGCTGGAAGGTAGTGAGAGGAAAAGTGCGGCCGGAGATGATGTTGGAGGACAGTTATCATCCTTGAGACTGTCTTGGTCTAGCAGTTATGAGCTAGGCCTTTGCTTTGCATTATTATTTCATTTTACCCTCCTCAAAACCTTAAAGAACAGAGAGCATTAGTATTACCGTTTTACCTCTGAACCCAAGAGGCTAATTTTTCAGCTGTCCCATGGCCCGTGCGTTTTGGAGCCAAGTTTCCCATTAAGGCAATCTGATCCTAGACCTTCCTCCATTCAACAATTGCAGGTGGTTGCCAGTTCCCATACGAGAAACCAGACGAAGGAAGTCAGATTTGATGCCTGTAACTTGTTCTTGATTTTTAAGTGCTCAGGAGGGTGCATTTTGTGTAGCAAGTACTCAATCAACCCTATCTGTTACCTGCACTTTTATTAATTTAATGGCATTTGGCATTTAACCTCTTTGCACTTCAGTTTCCTTACCTTTCAATTAGGAAGAAGGTCAGATGGCAATGCAGTGGTTACACAACCCTCTGCAGCGTTGGATCCACATGGAATGGTCTGGGTTTCATAACCTTGCCTCCCTGTGTACACCAGGTACATGCATGTGCCCATGATCCAGGCTGCCTGCAGTTGGGGTGGATTGAGGCATGAAGATTCTGCTGGGGATGCTTGTCTCTCTCCCTCTCTCTCTCTCAGAAGAAATAAATAAATAACCTTTAAAAAGAAATAAGTTAAGAAGAATTTGTAAAATTGTTATAAAGCTCAAAATCAATAAAGATAAAAGCTATAACGTGCCTAGAACAGTGCCTGCCACTTAGAATCTCTGCAGAAAAGAAACTGTTAATAAAGAGAGACGATCATTCTCATAATATGAGGGCCATACAAACTGCTGCTTCACATGACACATGGAGTTCAAGAAACTATGAACAACTGTACATTCCCTTCCCCAGCTGCTGCTCAACTTTTCAGAAATTGAATTGCCCCTAAGAAGACAAGGTGAAGCAGAAAGATCAGGGGCCTTCTCTGTCCAGTAATCAGAGCCTGGCCCCAGTAATGGCAGGCCCATGAGAGGAATTTCTGAGGGTGTGGATAGGTCTGATCAGAGGCACCCACTTTCTTGACCATCTCCTACCTGGAACTGAACCCCATGTGTGCTGGTGACCTCTCAGGACCTGAGGAACCTGTTTTGTACTTACTGTATTGTACTTACCTATTTTCAGACTGTGGGTAACCTAACCACAGAAAGCAAAACCACAAATAAGGGAGGGATCGCAGTATCAGTCAGTTCTTACCAGGATCTAAGCCTCTGAATCCTAGCCAAAGTGGGACCCACAGGGGGGCCTGAAATGGAAATCTTGCAAACTTTGGTGACAGCGCTTGTTGTCAGGGTCATGCTCTTGATGCTCCTGAGAGCCTCCCACTTTGACCACCCAAAAAAGATGGTGTGGGTTTGGGACTGGCCCTGGCTCAGAGGTCTGGGCCACCAATCATCAATTCATTGGCCTTTCTTTTCTTGACCTTAGACCCTTCCAAGCTCATTTCTTCAGATAGGAAAAACAAGTGCTGTCACCAAAGTTTGGATGATTTCCATTTCATGCCCCCCTGTGGGTCCCAATTTGGCTAGGATTCAGAGGCTTAGATCCTGGTAAGAACTGACTGATACTGTAGTCCCTCCCTTATTTGTGGTTTTGCTTTCTGTGGTTAGGTTACCCACAAGTACAAAAATAGGTAAGTACAATACAGTAAGATATTTTGACAAAGACCACATTCATTTAATTTTTACTACAGTATTTTGTTATAAGTTGTTCTGTTTTATATTAGTTACTGTTTTTAATCTCTTACTGTGCCTAATTTATAATTGAATTTCATCATACGTATGCGTATATAAGGAAAAACATGGCATGTATAGACTTCAATACTATACATAGTTTCAGGCAACCACTGGAAGTCTTGGAACATCTTTCCTTTTTCCAAAAGGGAAATTTGCTAAGAGTTAGATTAGGCAATATACAAAGACAAATTGAAATGGCTGGAAAGCATATGAAATGACCCTTAAATTCATTGAAAGTGAAGAAAATGTCAGATAAAATAACAATGATATTATCCAGCCATCATACTGCATAAACAAAACATGTTATCATTAGTGAGAGCATGAAGAAAAGTTACTCTAATACATTGGAAATGCGAAGTGTTATAGCCCCTCTGGAAAATACTCTGAAAATTAAAAACATACATCTAATCTGTGATGATTAATTTTAGGTGTCAGTTGGGCTAGGGGATGCCCAGATAGCTGATAAAACTATTTCTGGGTGTGGCTGTGAGGGTGCATCCTGAAGAGATGAGCATTTGAATCAGCAGACTGAGTAAAGATCTGCCTTGACTAATGTGGGTGGGCACCATCCAAACTACCAAGGGCCCCAATAGAACAGAAAGGCAGAAGAAAGATGAATTCCTTCTCTCCTTGAGCTGGGGCATCCATCTCCTGCCCTTGGACAACAGAGCTCCTGGCTTCAGCTTTGGACTGGGACTGGAACTTATACCACTAGCTCCCCAGTGTTTAGGCTTGGATTGGAACTATGCCACCAGCTCTCCTAGTTCAACCTGCAGATGGCAGATGTGGGGTTTCTCAGACTGCTTAATTCTATGAGCCAATTCCTCAAAATAAATCTTTGGTTCTGTCTCTCTGGAGAACCCTAAAAAACAGCTTGAAACCCAGCAATTATTCTTCTTTCAGGAAATCCCCCACAGAAATAAGAACACCACGTTGAAAATATAGATTTGCAATGATGTTTTTACAGCACTGAGCATAGCAAAAAGCTGAAAAAGGTGAGTGCTCCCGAAAAAGAGGCTAGAAATTAAATTAATTATGGTACAGTTACACCATTTCCATGAAAAGTAGTACCTCAGGAATGTGTCATACTATTTCCATGAATAGGAGGACCCCGGGAATGTGTCAGGGTTATTGGTAATTCCCATGAGGTATATTTTTGAGAGATTCAGAAAAACTAACATAATATGATTCCACTTTTGCCAGTGTGACCTAAATACTGCATAGGTACATGTCTGTGTGTATTTGCCTGCATATATACATTTCTATACTTACATGACTTCTGTTGAGTAGACTCAGCTCTGTGTAACATAACTGTGAAATGAATCTTAAGTTTTAACTTTTTGCTTGTTGTTTTAGCTAGTCTTTAATTCTTCTTTCCCATCTTTTACATTCTCTGAAGGATTTGTATTTTCTGGTCTCTTGCATAATAACAAGTCCAGAACAGCAGTTGGCATAATGGCTATGTCGGTGGAATCCCATGTAGTAGATCACGGTTTGAGTCCTGAACCCAGTGGCTTAAACTCACGCTGGGCGCGTGTGCATGCATGCCCAAGATCCTGAGAGGAGAATGGAAGAGAAGGGATTGTGGAATGGCCATCCCCCTGGGGGGTGATTTCTCGCGTTCTGTCTCTCTGTCCCTCTCTGGCATTCTGGCAAGCGCACACAACCCTATACCAAAAGCCTCTCAAAAAAGAAAGAAAGAAAGAAATGGATCAATATTTCGGCCCAGCAGATGGCATAATGGCTATGTTGCTGGACTCCCATCTAGTCAACCATGGTTTGAGTCCTGGACTCTGTGGCTTAAACTCACGCTGGGCGCGTGTGCATGCATGCCCAAGATCCTGAGAGGAGAATGGAGGAGAAGGGATTGCGGCGTGGCCATTATCCTGGGGGAGAATTATCCCTGGGGGATAATTTCTGACTTTCTTTCTCTCTGTCTCTCTCTGTCTTTCTGATGAGCACACAAGCCCTATAGCAAAAACCTCTCCTAAATACATTAATTAATTAATTAATTAATTAATTAATTAAATAACAAGTCCAAAAGAGTCCTGTTGATCTTGGTCCAATTACAATCCCTTCTCACTCCCCTTCAGGCTTGTGCTGGTCAGCTCCTCCCTGCCTCCTCTCACCATTCTCCCAACTCCCAGCATCTGAGGGCAAATGAGGACTGTGGGCTGGAGCAGATTTCTCTTCCCCCAGGACTCCTGCCTTCTCTGGATTTAGTAGCTCGGAGGAGTCCTGCTGAGGATGAGATCACTTGCTGCTGATCCCTGCTCTGGGCTTGCAGTGGCTGTGGTATGGTGAGCTCTGTCCTGCTGGCCTCTGTGCGATGTCCTGATCCTGCAAGGTGCTGGGAGTGGACCTGGGCTGGTTTCCTCTCTCCACTTATGCTTCTTTCTGAAACATAATCTTCTACATGTTTGAAACTATTATAAGAAGAATTAACTATATTTACACTCTTTTTTTTTCTTTTCAATTTATTTATTTGCATTCATTCACTGTACATCATTACAGCATACAAAATGAGATTTTCCATCCAGAGTACACTGTATATTGTCTCAATCAAGCACATCAACAAACATGTTATTGTCAGCAAATGATCTTCCATTTCTTGTTTTCTGTATGTTTTGTTTTTCCCCCCCCCCATCCTTGGTTCCCTATCTCTTCACCTCCTGTTCTCCTCCCACACTTTCTCTGTTATCTATGTTTGCTTTCTATACCATTTTCCCCCCACATTTTATTGAATCACCAAAGACCCTCATCAATCCAAATACCCTCCTAGCAAACACATGTGACACATTTCCATGAGCACAAGTCTAACTTTACGCATCCTATCAAGTAGCACCTAACTGGGGCTACATATCCTACTGCAGTCATTGAATAGATATATTTTGTTTTCCTGAAACTCTTTTTTGTAACTCAATTTACATTCCTTCCCTAAGCATCATCACAGCACACAAAATGCGATCTCCCATCCAGTACACACTGCATAGTGACTCAATCATGCACATTACAAAAAAAAATTAATTTCCAATTCTAGTTCCTAGAATTATTTCCACCCCTCTTTCTGACACTCTGTCCCTTCCCACCCTCCTCTCACACCACCTCCAGTGTCCAAAATTGTCCTCCATTCCCTTCCCACCCACATTGCATTGATCACACGATTTCCTACATAACCTGACTACTTTCAAAGGTGAGTTCCCTCGTTACTACTAAGAAAACCAGTTTTAACTTAAAGAAATGCTAAGGAACTTTGCTTAAAGCCAGGAAACAGGTTAGGATTCTGTTCAAATGGTAGGTGCATGAACCTATCAGTCTCGTGTACTTTTATCTTCTGTTCTGGTTCAATTTTCCTGATTAAATTCTGGGATATAGTATTCAACTCCAGACTTGTCCCTATGATTAAGTTAGCTACTTTCTCAGTTTTTGGACTCTTATTTCCATGTATCTGCGTTTAGTTTTCCTGATACAGCACATCCTTGAGAACTTCTTGGAGGTCTGGTCTGGTGCTGGTAAATTCTTTCAGGTTTTGTTTATCTGAGAATGTTCTTGTCTTTTCTTCCCACCTGAAAGATAATCTTGCCGGATACAGTATTCTTGGCTGAAACTGCTTCTCTCTTAACACTTGGAATATATTTTCCCATTCTCTCCTCGCTTTTATTGTTTCTGATGAGAGATCTGCTGTTAGCCTGATGGGATGTCCTTTGTAGGTAACTTGATGTTTTTCTCTTGCTAATCTTAGTATCTTGTCTTTGTCTGCAGTTTTGGTCAACCTGGCTATAATGTGTCTTGGAGAAGATCTTCTAGGGTTGATTCTATTTGGGGTCCGTTGTATTTCCTGGGACTGGATCTTTGAATGCCTCTCTAGGTTTGGAAAGTTTTCTTGCAGGATTTCCTGGAATAGATTATCAATGCCCTTATGGGTTTCCTCACCTTCTGGAATGCCAATTATCCGGATATTTGGACGTTTGATGGTATCCAGTACTTCTCGCATATTATTCTCAAATTTTTGTGCCATTTTCTCAGTCTTCATGGTGGATTTTTCTAGGCCAGCCATTTTCTCCTCTACATCTGAGATTCTATTTTCTGAATGATCTAGTCTGCTTTTAATACTTTCAAGGGAGATTTTGACTTCTTGTATTATAGACTTCATCTCTAGCAGTTCCATTTGAGTCTTTTGTAATGTGTGTAATTCCTCTTTTAGATCTTGCAGGAATTTCCTCATCTCTTGGAACTCATCAACTTCTTTCTCCTTTCTCTTTAGTAGTTCATTATCTCTCTTCTCTTCCATCTCTGTTAGCTTAGACATTATGAATGATCTGAATTCCTTATCAGACATTTCCATGATTTTCACCGAACTGCTTGTTCCCTAGAAGGAGAGGTATTTTCTTGTTTTCCCATATTTCTCGTGATCCAGCGGTGATTTCTTGTCATCTGATGGATGTTGTGTTTCTTTCAAATTCTTGAAGTTCAGCCTTAATGTTCAGGAGCAAGCAGACAGAGGTGATCCAGAATCTCTTTGCTGTTCTATTGTGCTCGTGCTAGCTCGTTTGTTGGAGGCTGAATTATTAGTAGAAAATCTTCATTCCCTTAAAAATCTAGTTCACTCACTATATCTCTCTTTTTGAAACTTTTCATGGTACCAGGCTGACAATGAAGGCTAATGGAAAAGATACAGGGAGTAAGCGTTGAGCTCAGTGTGAGGATATTTTTCAGAACCAGAGATATTTTGCCCCACAAAGAGCTGCATTTTCTCAACCAAAGAAAAAGGAACACTAAAGGGATTCTTGCATTGAGAAGGTGAGATAAATCAGATCCTCCCAGCCTTCTTCATTAAATGATGTATTTAGAGACTGCCCACCTCATTATCTGAGGAAACTTGTTTATTTTCTTTTTTATTTTGATATGAGAACAAGAAAGCCATAAAGAGGAAGAAGAGAAGGGAGAGAGAGAGATAGGTATTTCCAATAGAGTTTCATCGTAACTGTCTTCTGCCCCAGCCTCCCAGTTAGCTAGGATTATAGGTGTCTATTACTGGGCCCAGCCTGTTGGGGTTGGTCTGGGATCTGAACTCAAGGCTCCCAGGAGACCCCATCTTCACACAGTGGCAACTACTGCTTCTACTACCATGACTGCACCCTGGGTAAACTTTTTAAAATCTGAAGCAGAGAAAAAAAAAAAAAAGCAGTTCTCCACCCACCCATAGTAATTTTCAATAGTCCCAAAATGAAGGAATCCAAATCTTGCAGCATCATTATCTCTAACAATGCACCCACTCTTTATTTTTAACATTGCAGGGTTTTTTTTTTTAAAGTTTGTTTCTTCTGAAAGAGAGAAACAGCACCCCAACACCCTCCGCCTCATCCAGTTCAGATCACGGGCAGGCACATGCCAGTATATTCAGGGAGGCATTGGGATGTGAACCCAGGACCTTCCCATGTGTGACAGCCTCACAGAATGTTGCATTATTGCTGTACCACTGTCCGGTCCTGACAGTGCACAAGTTCTGTCACCCAAGCTCATAGCCTTCACAGGCTTCACAGGCTTGGCAATACATAATAGTCTTTGAAGGGTCCAACTCATGGTATCTTCAAGTGCAGACTCTTTTTTCTTTGGAGAGGTTTTTGCTATAGGGCGTGCGCACTCGCCAAACAGACAGAGAGAGACAGAGAGACACAAAGCGAGAAATCACCCCCCAGGGAAGATGACCACGCCACAATCCCTTCTCCTCCATTCTCCTCGTGGGATCTTGGGCACGCATGCACACACATCCGGCGTGAATTTTAAGCCACCGGGTCTGAGATACGAACCGCAGTCGACTACATGGGAGTCCAGCGATATAGCCATTATGCTAACTGCTGGTCCCCAAGTGCAGACTCTTTACCCTCAGCCCCAGGTGACTCAGCTCCCAGCAGCTCCCTGCAGGCATCTCACCACAGCAAGACCAGATTCAGGTGCTGGTCTGCAAGATGAGCACAAATGAAGGCAGCCAGCCCTGGGCAGAGAAGGATGGAAGCAGCAGTCCACACAGCAGCAGAGTTAAAGAGAACAGGCTGTGGGTCCAGGACAGCACAGGACACTTTAATATGGTCACAGGGAGAACAGAGCCTCAGCAGCAGAACCAAGATGAAGAAGAATAAACGGTCTTGGTAACCCCACAGCCCAAGTATTGGAGAGCTCCCTGATCTCCAGGGAACAGAGAGGGATGTCACCACAGCCTGCTACAGTTTGTCACATACAGAACACCTTAGTAATCTGTGCTTTGAACATATTGACTTACTAGCTCATTCTAGAAGTTTTACTGTATGCCTCCAGTGTACCAGGAATGATATTGGGCTATGAAGGGCATGCCTGGTGGCCTGGTGGGGATCACAGCCTGATGGAGAGAAGGGGTTCACACCTATGACAGGGCCCTGAGGCTGCCTGGGGAGCCGCGGATGTGAAGACCACACCTGACCTCACTGAACTCCAACACCAGTGGCAGGTGTTCCACGTGCTGGGACCTCTTTATCAATAACAATAGAGGAACTCAGACCCCACAGACTCACAACCATGCGCCCATTCTTGAGCACCAAGGTGGGCATATCGAACAGTGCCTTCTGCTGTATCTCTTCAGGTGGGGTGGCAGGTACCTGACCCTAATGAATTCATAGGTTCACTGATGAGACAAGACTAACTGAAATAAAGAAATTCAAAGGCAAGTCTTCCACAGAACAGAATCAATGTGACAATGTCCCATCTGGCACAGAACCAAAAATAGACTTGATTGGAAGAATAAATGAGAGGGTGCTAGCACATACTGCTGTGGGTGAGTGAATTCAGGAAGGACAAGACAGTAGGAGCTGGTGTGGCTCCTAAAAGATGTGTCTGGGGTTGTTTTCGGCGG
>NW_006159888.1:698741-702877 GCF_000334495.1 Tupaia belangeri chinensis | reverse complement strand
GATTGTTTCAGCAGTACTCTGAGTCCCACTCCATAACACCTGGGGCCTAAGACAAGACAGGCAGTGAATAAAAAGGATCACCATCCTGCGGACTGGCTCAAATCAGCGCTTCATGGCCAGTTACTGACACTGCTGTTTGGAGAACTCTGAAAATTGGCCTGGTCTTTACATTTTTCATCTGAATATTTTGGTGGAAGGGACATATAAGTATACTTTGAGTTAAATAAGAGGTAGAAATGATCTTCATTCACTTTTGCATTACAAGGACACCTTACGTTGGTTTTCTTTGAGAGCCACTGGAAAATAGTTTTAAATGCTATCATACAAAATGTAAGAAATTCTCCTTGTGTGGGAAAGATGTAAGTCAGCCAGAAGAGTTCCTGACACTTTTTGTCTAAATGTAGCACATGGTTAGGTCATCATGCCAGCAAACAATATTAAGGCTTGAAGAAAGAAAATTGTCTTACGACCTGCAATATGACAGAAAGAGGGACACTTCTTCCTGGGAGGTGTGTATCTGATTTGATCTTTCTCTTGTCATGCTTGTCAAGAGCCATCTTCTGATTCCAATACATATCAAGTTATAAAAATGTATATTTGGGGGAAATTCTTCAAAACAGCACATGTGTCAAAGCAAATGCACTTTCCTCTTCTGCCTCCAACAGCATTGAATTGTGAGATCTTCTCTAGATTAGCCCCAGCTATTTGCTGGCCTCCAGCACGGATTGGAACTGCCAACCCCCTCATGTTCCCAGCAGCCAGCCTGCTCCACAGCTGTCATTGGCCTCCTTTTCACTTCTTACAAGCAGGTGGGAAGAATGCTGCCAGCATGCAGCAACTGACCCTTTCAGACACATGTCTTCACCTGGGCACCAAGACAGGGGAACATGCCCTCCGTTTCTCATTCACTGAGACAGGTGTCAGCACAGGGAGACAGCCTGTCAAGCTAAAGAAGCCTTCTGCTTCATTTTACCTGTGGCGGGGGGGCCCAAATTAGCACAAAGCACCCTGACAGATCAACCATATGAACACAATTATAGGCTGTGTTTGTCCCCGTTACGTTCAAGAATCAATACCACATTGATTCCCACTTAATTGTCCTCTAATGGCTTTGTGCGTGTTAGGCCTGTCTTTGTCCATCAATTGACAGCTTCTAAGCAGATGAGGTCACACTTCCCAGCTTTTCTAGTGCCTGGGATCAGAACGCAGGCTGAGTGCTTCAGTGGCAAGAGCACTGGGTTGAGATTGCACCTCATTTTAGAAAGTTATTTATGCTCGCTGAGCCTTGGTTTCTTTATCTGTGAAATAGAAATAATACCATCTAACACACAGCATTAATGCGACAATTAAACAAGTTAATGAATGAATATAGAGCACCCCCACATAGTACCTTCGGAAGTTCTTCACTGGGAGGGCCAGTTTTATTTATTTTATTTTATTATTATCATTATTATTATTATTATTATTATTTTAGGTGCTTGCCATAGAGACAGAGAAATATGAGTATAAGAAGGCAGGGACGGAGGAGGCAGTTAGGAGTTTTAGTTTTAACTTATCTTATTTTATTTTTTGATATTTTTATTTTAGTAAGTTTTTGGACAGGAGTTTTTAGTTTTTGTCTTTGATATATAGGCCTAATTTTTATTAGTTGTCTTCTTTTTTAACTTTGGGAAGTTCGGTTTTTTTTGGAGAATTTAGTAAGTTTGTAAAAATATAATTTTATATATTTATATACAAATAAACAACAACAGTAACAAAATTTGTTTAACAATTTTTTTAATGTAAAACTGAACAATCTTAACAAATTCTTTATTTTTTTATAAAATTTAAAGACCAACAGTAGGAATAACTAAAGTTTATTAACTTAATAACAAGAATTATAAGGAGGACTCAGAGAGGACTAGGCGGCAATGTTCTCCTGAGTCCATGTTTAACATTGGATTTTTTTTAATATTAATTTTATCTTTTTAACTTATGTGTATTGTATTGTCTATTTAACATGAAATTTTGTTAAACATTTGTTTTGGTTAATTTTGGCTTAACAGTTTAGAAAACCAATTGGTTTATACAGAAAATGAAAATTTTATTCAGTTAAATGATTAGACTTTTTAGAAACAGGTTTTTTTTTTTTTTTTTTTACTCTCTCTGTGTACTTTTTTAAGGACATAACATTAGGATTATAGTCATAGTTAATGTTCTGACTTTATAACTTATAAACTATATAACTGACAAAGAAACTTGGCTAGATATCAGTTTAACATAATAACCTATAACATAGCTGATAAAAATCTCACCATAAATTTCTGGGAATTTCAAATTATTTTGGGACACAATATGTATATAGACATACAAGTACATAACATGTTTTTATAGATCATTAAAATATAATGTTAAGAATTCTAGAATTGCTTAATTTGACAATGTTTTTGTTTTTTTTATTCTTTGTCAACTTATGAAGAATAAGCCTTATCAGTTTAACATCTCCCTTTTGGATGTTTCAGGGCCCTCTGTAAACATCTAAGAGTTATTTTAAAGTCAAAAATCTTCTGTTAGCACTAGAACTAAAGACAGAAAAAGTCATGATTTGTTTTTCTGTTAGATATCTACCTTGAAAAATGTAACACACAACACATAAATATTAACTGTTTTATTAAACCAACCATATTAAGATAAACATGACATTGTTTGATTAATAAAAACCTAGACATAATATATGTTGGAAATTGTGAAGACTTTTACTTATTAATTTTTTTATCATATTTGAAACCAGATCATTTACTAAAGCTATATGAACTTAAAAAGTATTTAAACCAATTTTTATGAGTGCTCTTTTTATAAACCAAATTGAATAGCATTTTTAAGGCCTTTTTTATACAAACATACAACATATAGTACATAACATGACATATTCTATGTATGGATGTGCACACACATCAGGACTATAAGAGCCAATTTTTCTGGGGCTACTTTGACACTAATACTCTTTAAGAGTAACCCCCTTTCTTAACATTTTAAATTATACTTTTTGTTGTCTACACTGTTGGAGTTTTTACAACACAAATAGTCTTGATATTTTCTGCCCTTTTAAGTGTGGTGTATTTAAGAGGCCCTCTCAGTTTTTGCTTGGAGAGTTAAGCATGCATTCTAAGGGAGTTTTAAAGGAATCGTTTTAGTCTTTTATGATTTTTAAAAAGGCAAGTATGTTCTTTGGTCAGAATATACCCTGGGACACTCTGGGACCATCTTGCCCCCACCTGTACCTCCTACCGTCATAAGACAATTTCCAGAGATTGTGCTGTGCCTGTAGGGACCACCATTGTAGGGCTCCAATGTCTTGATTTCTCAGCTAGTCCAGACTGTAACAGGAATAGTAAGGCTAGCAAGACTCAGATGTAAGAGAGAGTTGGGATTTATCTGTGTAAGGGGAACTTCTGCCTCCGTTAGAGCACAGATAAAATGCCAGAGGGCTGAAGTAATAGAAAAATTTCTACAACCGGGACACCATAACCCTTGGCCCAGCATCAAAAGTCCTAAAAGTGATCTAGAAAACTGTTAAGGGGGGTACATTTAGGCAAACAGACTAACGACTTTCCCTGACCCATCTTGACAAAAGCAAGACTGACAAAGATGAGACAAATCAAGACAGTGTACCCAGAGACCACTGTCACCAAGGACCTGAAGTGCCATCGTACTTGGGCCCAAGGACCTGGAGGTATTGCTATGTCCAGTCTTCCTAAAGTCCCACCAAGAGAGCTTTCAAACCAAACCAAGATAACTAGAGTCTTATCATTTGAGGTCATTGTTATTTCATCTGACATTTTCTTCACTTTCAATGAATTTAAGGATCATTTAATATGTTTTCCAGCCATTTTACTTTGTCTTTGTGTATTGCCTAATCTAGCTCTTTGCAAATTTCCCTTTTGGAAAAAGGGAAGATGAAGAACAACATATGGGAAATTGTAGACACCGTGAAATGCCCAAATATCTGCATAATGGGTATTCCAGAAGGTGAAGAATCTGCTAAAGGCATGGAAAACCCCTTTCATAAAATACTATCTGAAATTTTTTAAAATATAGAGAAACATGGGCAAATTCAGACTCAAGAAATAAAAAGGACCTCAAATAGAATCAACATA
>NW_006159888.1:659042-687154 GCF_000334495.1 Tupaia belangeri chinensis | reverse complement strand
TTAAGTTTTTGGGCAGGAGTTTTTAGTTTTTGTCTTTGATATATAGGCCTAATTTTTATTAGTTGTCTTCTTTTTTAACTTTGGGAAGTTCGGTTTTTTTTGGAGAATTTAGTAAGTTTGTAAAAATATAATTTTATATATTTATATACAAATAAACAACAACAGTAACAAAATTTGTTTAACAATTTTTTTAATGTAAAACTGAACAATCTTAACAAATTCTTTAATTTTTTATAAAATTTAAAGACCAACAGTAGGAATAACTAAAGTTTATTAACTTAATAACAAGAATTATAAGGAGGACTCAGAGAGGACTAGGCGGCAATGTTCTCCTGAGTCCATGTTTAACATTGGATTTTTTTTAATATTAATTTTATCTTTTTAACTTATGTGTATTGTATTGTCTATTTAACATGAAATTTTGTTAAACATTTGTTTTGGTTAATTTTGGCTTAACAGTTTAGAAAACCAATTGGTTTATACAGAAAATGAAAATTTTATTCAGTTAAATGATTTGCTCTTTTTTCCTCTCTTTTTGACCTTGGGCAGGTTGCCTGGTTAGTCTTTTTTTTTTTCAGTTTCCCATAGTTAATGTTCTGACTTTATAACTTATAAACTATATAACTGACAAAGAAACTTGGCTAGATATCAGTTTAACATAATAACCTATAACATAGCTGATAAAAATCTCACCATAAATTTCTGGGAATTTCAAATTATTTGGGGACACAATATGTATATAGACATACAAGTACATAACATGTTTTTATAGATCATTAAAATATAATGTTAAGAATTCTAGAATTGCTTAATTTGACAATGTTTTTGTTTTTTTTATTCTTTGTCAACTTATGAAGAATAAGCCTTATCAGTTTAACATCTCCCTTTTGGATGTTTCAGGGCCCTCTGTAAACATCTAAGAGTTATTTTAAAGTCAAAAATCTTCTGTTAGCACTAGAACTAAAGACAGAAAAAGTCATGATTTGTTTTTCTGTTAGATATCTACCTTGAAAAATGTAACACACAACACATAAATATTAACTGTTTTATTAAACCAACCATATTAAGATAAACATGACATTGTTTGATTAATAAAAACCTAGACATAATATATGTTGGAAATTGTGAAGACTTTTACTTATTAATTTTTTTATCATATTTGAAACCAGATCATTTACTAAAGCTATATGAACTTAAAAAGTATTTAAACCAATTTTTATGAGTGCTCTTTTTATAAACCAAATTGAATAGCATTTTTAAGGCCTTTTTTATACAAACATACAACATATAGTACATAACATGACATATTCTATGTATGGATGTGCACACACATCAGGACTATAAGAGCCAATTTTTCTGGGGCTACTTTGATACTAATACTCTTTAAGAGTAACCCCCTTTCTTAACATTTTAAATTATACTTTTTGTTGTCTACACTGTTGGAGTTTTTACAACACAAATAGTCTTGATATTTTCTGCCCTTTTAAGTGTGGTGTATTTAAGAGGCCCTCTCAGTTTTTGCTTGGAGAGTTAAGCATGCATTCTAAGGGAGTTTTAAAGGAATCGTTTTAGTCTTTTATGATTTTTAAAAAGGCAAGTATGTTCTTTGGTCAGAATATACCCTGGGACACTCTGGGACCATCTTGCCCCCACCTGTACCTCCTACCGTCATAAGACAATTTCCAGAGATTGTGCTGTGCCTGTAGGGACCACCATTGTAGGGCTCCAATGTCTTGATTTCTCAGCTAGTCCAGACTGTAACAGGAATAGTAAGGCTAGCAAGACTCAGATGTAAGAGAGAGTTGGGATTTATCTGTGTAAGGGGAACTTCTGCCTCCGTTAGAGCACAGATAAAATGCCAGAGGGCTGAAGTAATAGAAAAATTTCTACAACCGGGACACCATAACCCTTGGCCCAGCATCAAAAGTCCTAAAAGTGATCTAGAAAACTGTTAAGGGGGGTACATTTAGGCAAACAGACTAACGACTTTCCCTGACCCATCTTGACAAAAGCAAGACTGACAAAGATGAGACAAATCAAGACAGTGTACCCAGAGACCACTGTCACCAAGGACCTGAAGTGCCATCGTACTTGGGCCCAAGGACCTGGAGGTATTGCTATGTCCAGTCTTCCTAAAGTCCCACCAAGAGAGCTTTCAAACCAAACCAAGATAACTAGAGTCTTATCATTTGAGGTCATTGTTATTTCATCTGACATTTTCTTCACTTTCAATGAATTTAAGGATCATTTAATATGTTTTCCAGCCATTTTACTTTGTCTTTGTGTATTGCCTAATCTAGCTCTTTGCAAATTTCCCTTTTGGAAAAAGGGAAGATGAAGAACAACATATGGGAAATTGTAGACACCGTGAAATGCCCAAATATCTGCATAATGGGTATTCCAGAAGGTGAAGAATCTGCTAAAGGCATGGAAAACCCCTTTCATAAAATACTATCTGAAATTTTTTAAAATATAGAGAAACATGGGCAAATTCAGACTCAAGAAATAAAAAGGACCTCAAATAGAATCAACATAGAAAGGACCCCCCACCATGATACATCATAGCCAGATTGGTAAAAAATGAAAGACAAAGACGATATTCTAAAAATGGCAAGGGAGAAATGTCAAGTGACTTATAAACACTATCCCATTAGGCTAACATTAGACTTCTCAATTGAAACAATGCAGGCAAGGAAGGAATAGAAGATGTTCTCAAAGCTTTAAAAGAAAACAATTTCAACCAAGAATACTATATCCTTCAATTTGGAAGAACAAATAAAAGTATTCTCAGATAAACAAAAACTAAAAGAATTCACCAATAATAGACCAGCTGTACAGGAATTACTGAAGGGAGGGTCATATCAGGATAACTAAAGAAAGACAAAAAGAAATTGGAGAACGAAAAACAACTGAGAAAATGTCTAATGAAATGACAGTAATAAATCTGCAAATATTAATAATAACATTAAATGTTAAATTTTCCCATTAAAAGACACAGACTGGCTAAATGGATACAAAAGCAGAAGCCATCTATCTGTATGCTGTTTACAATAAACACACCTCACTGATTAGGACATACATAGACTGAAGGTGAAGGGTTGGAAAAAGATATTCCATGCAAATGGAATCCAAAAAAAGGCTGAAGTAGTGATACTGATATTAGACAAAATAGACTTTAAGATAAAAGATGTAAGAAGAGAAAAAGAAGGACATTACATAGTACTAAAAAGACTGGTTCACCAAGAAGACATAACACTTGTAAATATATATTTACCCAACACAGGAGCACCTAAATACATCAAAGAGAGAGTATTACATTTCAAGGGAGAGATAGACAGCAACACAATAATTGTAAGGAATCTCAGCACCCCACTGACTTCTCTGGACAGGTCATCTAAACAAAAAATAAACAAAGAGATACAAGGTCCAAATGATTCTATAGACGAAATGGACTTGACAGACATCTACAGAGTATTTCACCCAACTACCACAAAATATTCATGTTTCTCACCCCCACATGGAACATTTTCTAAGACTGACCACATGATGGAGCACAAAAAAATCCTTTACAAGTTCAAAGATATAGAAACTATACCTACTATCTTTAATGACCACGATGGATTCAAACTTGAAATCAACTATAGAAAGAGGTCTCAAAAATTCACAAATACATGGAAAGTAAACAACCTACTCCTAAATGACTTTACAACTATAGAAGAAATTAAAACTGAAATCAAAAAGTTCATAGAAGGCTGCCTGTGGCTGCAGACCCTAATGGCTGAGACCCCTCCCTTTAAAGTGTTAAAAGTAGATTAGAAGGACCAGCAGTTAGCGTAATGGCTCCCATGTAGTTGACCATAGTTCAAGCCTCAGACCTGGTGGCTTAAATTCATGCCAGGCAAGTGTGCATGCATCCTGAGAGGAGAATGGAGAAGAAGGGGAGAAGGGATTGTGGCATGGCCATTCCCCGCCCCCGGGAGGGGTGTTAATTTCTCACTTTCTATCTCTCTGTCTCTCTCTGTCTTTCTGGCGAGCGCAAGCACCCTATAGCAAAAACCTCTCCAAAAAAATAAATAAATGAATAAAAATTAAAAAAAAAACAGCAAAACCCTGTTATTCAATAGAAAGTGACCAAATATGGAGGATCTATTGCCGAGTGAAGCAAGCCAGGATATGAAAGAAAGATAGTGTACGTACCCACTTAATACATACTAACTATCTTCACTTTATGGTAGAGATCGAAATATTAGAGGGTATAAAAGCAGTGAAATAGTTATGAGTGCTGAAATCAGTGTGGAACAGAAGGGAAGAGTGTAGAGAAGGATAGTAAGAGAACAAATAGAGAGTCATGACAATAGTGGGACATAGAAATGGTTTATTATCTGTTGATGATAACATGGATAGTATTCTCAACTGGGCTGGTCTAAGAAGTATTTCATGTTGGGTAAATTCTTTATATAAGCGAAATGATATACAGTGATTGAATGTTTAAAATATATAATGAGAGTACATAATTATAATACAAAAAATATGTAAAGCTATTTGATGATGATGATGATGTGGCTAGTAATGTCTTTGCGTTGACTGACATGCATGGTAATCACGCTGGGAAAAGAAATGTAATACACTGTAAAGATATGTTATTCAATGTAATATAAAAAAGATTATGATAATAAATTAAATTTAAAAATTCATAGAAGCCAATGATAATGAACAAACAAGTGTTAAGAACCTATAAGACAAAGAAAAGGTAGTCATAAGAGGGAATTTCATAGCAATTAGTGTCCACCACAAAAAAGCAGAAAGGTGGAAAATAAACAACCTAATGACACAACTCAAGGAACTGAAAAAACAACAACCCCCAAAAAATCCCAGGAGAAGAGAAATAATTAAAATTTGAGCAGAAACAAATGAAATAGAAAATAAAAGAACTATTCAAAAAATAAATGAAACAAAAAGCTGGTTTTTGAGAAGATAAAAAAAATTATCAGTTGATTAATCAAGCTAGATTAATCAAGAAGAACAGAGAAAGGAACCAGATAAATCAAATCAGTAAGGAAATTGGCATTATTACAATGGATATAACAGAAATATAAAATATCATCAGAGAGTACTATGAGCAACTATATGCCAATATACAAGAAAATCTAGATGAGGTAGACAAATTTCTGGACACGTACAATTTACCAAGATTGAACCAGGAATTAATAGAAAGTCTAAATAGACCCATAACAAGCAATGAGATTGACTCAACAATAGACAATCTCCCAACAAGAAAGAGCCTAGGTCCTGATGGCTTTACCTCTTAAGTCTACAAAACTTTTAAGGAAGAACTAACCCCAATTCTCCTTAAACTACTTCTAAATATTCAAAAGGAACGAATCCTCACAAGTTCATTCTATAAAGCCTCCATCATCTTATTTCCAAAACCAGACAAGGACATGACAAAAAAATAAAAATTTGGGCCCATATCCCTGATGAATACAGATGCAATAAGAATCTAGTAAATTGTATTCAACAACATATTAAGCAGATTATACACCATAACTAAATAGGATTATTCTGGGGATACAAGGATGGTTCAACATATGCAAAACCATAGATTTAGTACATCACATGGGGACCAGCAGTTAGCATAATGGCTATGTCACTGAACTCCCATGTAGTCGACCACGGTTTGAGTCCCGGACCTGGTGGCTTAATCTCACGCCGGGCGTGTGTGCGTGCGTGCCTAAGATCCCTAGAGGAGAATGGAGGAGAAGGGATTGTGGCATGGCCATCCCCCCTGGGGAGTGATTTCTCACTTTCTAGCGCTCTCTCTCTCTTTCTTTCTGGCGAGTGCATGCGCCCTATAGCAAAAACCTCTCAAAAAAAAAATCACATTAACAAAAGGAAAGATAAAAACCATATGATCATATCAATTGATGCAGAAAAAGCATTCAATGACATACATTATCCTTTCATGATTATGACTCTCAGCAAAATCACCATAGAAAGGACATTCCTTAACACAATAAAAGCCGTCTATGGAAAACCCATAATGACAAGTGCTGGCAAAGCAGTGGTGAAAAGAGAACTCTCATACACTGTTGGTGGGAATGTAAATTAGTACAACCACTTTGGAGAATGATATAGAGATTCCTTAGAAACCTACAAATACAACCCAGTAGCTCCACTCTTAGGTATTTCCCCAAAGGAATAAAAAAATCCCTCAATCAGAAAAACACTTGCACATCCGTGTTTATTGCAGCATTATTTACAATCACTAGGATATGGAATCAACTGAAGTGTCCAAAAATAGATCACTGGATTGAAAAAGTGTGGCATCTGTATTCTATGGAATACTACTCAGCCATTAAAAAGATAATGAAACCCTGACATTTGATACAAAGTGGGCCAATATGGAAGACTTAATGCTAAACAAAGCAAGTCAGACTATGAAAGACAGACTTTGTATCTCCCCACTCAATATATGCCAATTATTTGCTCTGTATGGCACAATTTGAAAGCTTGGAAGGTATAGTAGCAGAGATAGTAAAGATAGGGGTAGTATGGGGGTAGGTAATGAAGGGAGGGAGGGAGAAAGGGAAGGAACAGGGGAACAAAAAGGAAAAAAATGTATGTTTAATTGATGAAAAAATTAAAAGCTCTTTGCTGATGATGATGTGTATAGTAATGTCTTTGTCTTGACTAATATGTATGGTAATCGTGCTGACAAAAGAAATAGTATACATTGTAAAGATATGTGTGATTAAATGTAATATAAAAATTTTTTAAAAAGAAAATAATTTCTTATAAAAGTCACAAAAATTAATAAATCATAAATAAAAGCAATATAGGGACCAGCCAATGGCATAATGTTTACGTCGCTGGACTCCCACTTAGTCAACCATGGTTCAAGTCCCAGACCCAGCAGCTTAAACACACACCAGGTGTGTGTGCATGTCCAAGATCCCAAGAGGAGAATGGAGAAGGGATTGTGGCATGGCCATCCCCTCGGAGGGGTGATTTCTCCCTTTCTGTCCCTTTGTCTCTCTCTGTCTCTCTGGAGAGCATGAGCTCCCTATAGCAAAATCCTCTCCAAAATGAAAAGAAAAAGGAAAAGAAAAGCAATATAATAAATTTGGCTATATTAAAGAAAAATTTCAAAACAAAAGAACAAAAAGTACCCTCTAAAACATGAAAGTAGGGCCACAGTCTAGAAATAGCTTTTGAAATATATTGAGCCAATGCGTACAAGTGGGTGATCATCCATCCAAGTCCGCCTGGACAGCCCTTGCCTTCATTTATTGCTCAGTGTAATTGCTAGTAATGGCTCTTCTCACTCTCAGAAATGTCCAACTGGCATGGCATATTATATGATCATTCTGTGTATTAATAAAAAAGATCAGTATCAAGTAAGTATAGAACACTGGAGAATAAATAAATATTTTAAAATTTTAAAAATAAAGCAAAGATAAAGTGAATAATTGATGTGGATAGACAATTCACAGAATCTTTCATAACAGTACATTTATGAGACAATAGTTGAAAATACAAAAACTAAAATTATTGCCATTAGCTTGGCAACAGTTGAAAATGTCATGTCAAAACAATTAAAAATCTTAGGCGGCACTGAAGGTGGAAGAATGTAAAGACTCATCTGTCTCCCTGCAAAGCAATTTTGATCCAGTCATATGACTGGGTCAAAGATCATGTCCTCTCTGACTTCTTGAAATATTTAGTCATGTCTACAAAGAGACACGGATAGGACAGGTGTGTTCATAATGAAGAAAAATTTGAAATCACCTAAATGATCCAATAATTTGAGTCATAGTCACACATCATAATACAACAGAGTATTTAAAATAAAGGAGCTAGTCCTGAGATGACGTAAGTGAACCTGAAATACGATAATAACAGGGAAAAGCAAGTTGCAGAAAGCTGTGTAAAGTATAGGCAGCTCATGTGAAATTAACAGCATGCAGAGCAGTGCTGCTCAGCAAGAATACGTAGACGTGTGGGGAAAGCAGAGGCAGGAGGATGGGAAATGTCAGGTCCGCATTAGTCATCCTTCTGAAGAGAGAAATGGCAGGATCATCAGGAGAGGACCAGGGGCGGTGTGGTACCACTGGCCTTGCCCTATTTGGGTGTCCTCTGGTGGGCACTTGATCTTGATGCCCCTTTTAGACTAGAGAGATGAGGCCTAAAAGACACGCACAGCAAAGGAGCATCAAAGCTGTCCCAGATGACCTGACCTCAGGACCAGCCATGTGGCCCTCTTGCATGGGCTCCTTTGAGAGGAAGCTCCCCAGGTGGAGGTGGGAGGCTGAGGGGCCCAGCAGTAAAAGGATCCATTCTCTACTCCTAGTGTCCACAAGTGTTTACACCTACTCTACAGATGAAAAATTAGTGACTTGAGGAGGTTAAGTAACAAGTCAAAGTATACAGCTGGTGAGGAACCAAACAGGTTGGTGAATTGGTCATGTTCCTACACTAGTGGGGCTCAGTGAGGGGCCTCTGTCATAACTGAGAAAGTGCCCGCCATGTAAGCCTTGGAGGAAGACCTGAGGCCCTCTTGAGAAGCTCAGTCACAACCCAACTTCCCTTACTCCAGGGCAGCAGGGGTGCACACCTAGAACTGCGTGGCATGCAGACTCCCGCTCCACACTCTGCCCTGGGGGAGGCGGGGGAAGGGGCACTGGCCCTGGGTCAGTCAGGGAGCAGCCACAGCCGTAACACCAGCCTCCAGGGAAGGTGGCCATGGGGACAGAAGCAGAGGCCAGGCAGAGAGCAGGCTGCCTTCCCCATCTCCATACACGTCTGAGAGGACTAGGAGCCATTGAATAAAATTGTCCTGGTTCTGGTGCTTTCAACTAAAAACGTCCCTTTACACACTCATTCATTCATTCACTCACTTTTGCATTCAAGAAATATTTGTTGCTTCTGGCAATACTCAGAGTCGAAGTCATGGAGTCAGGAGCCCTCTTCACTACCTACTGCTGTGTGTCTGCCCGTAAGTTCACTGACTCTTCTGTGCTTGGTCCAGAAGGTTGTTTTAAGATTTAGATGAGTTACCATATGCCTGTGTAAGTGCTGGTCGTCTATATTGTCTTACCTTTATTTTTGCTATTATTCTCATTACACCATCACACATGGGCCAGCAATCACACACCACGTCCTGAGAAGGTGAATCCCATCAGGACTTAATCCCAAGGAGACAGGATTTGGGAACACAGAGGCCCATGATAACAGATGCTGGGCAGGGGGCAGAAGGATTCTCCTTGGGGTTGGGTGGGGTGAGGGGCATCAAATCCCACCCCTGGTAGGGATCTAAATCTCTCCCACTGGCTAGTCTCCATGCTGATCACATACCACTTCTTTCCTCCGAATTCTCCCAAAATACCAATGTGTTCCAGGGGTGGTGACACGAATGTCCTCCCTTCTGAAAGAGGACACAACAGCAGCTGTGGGGAGAGAAGGAATATTTCAAAAGGCAGAGAGAATAGCGGGAATAGCAGAGACCCTGGCAGGCCCTGAACTTGCCTACGAAGTGGGTACTCACTCTGGGTCCCTATCTGCCTCCCTTGTCCAGAACCTTGTCCCTGGATTCTGGGTTCTGACCGGAGGCAAGACGCACAGCCTCCTCTGGTGCCATGGACACCTGGGCAGGGACCCTGAATGGAACTTTCACCAAGGAGTGTTGTTTTCTCATTCTCAGGGAGGCCCTCAGCAGCACCCAGGATGCATGCGGAGGGCAGCTCTGCAAAGAGCTGGGACCTTTGTCCATCAGAGGAGGGATGTTTTGTCTGGCGCCTTGGATACAGGTGCTCCTACCCTCTCTTCATGTCTCCTTCTCCATGCTGCTTGCTCAAGTTCCCAGGGCCCTCATGCTACCCCAACGGTCTGCAGTCCCCAATATCCTAGCCCCACCTTTCTGAGCTTTGACTTCCAGGCATGAAACCTGCTGACGCACTTCTCTGAGGAAGCTCATTGTTTCCCGACTGTCATTTTCCCCTTCACACAAGAGGACACAGGCATCATCTCAGACCTTCCTGGGTTCCCCACCCACAGCAAGTAGGTTGAAACCCACTGGCCCGGCAGCACGCAGGGCCTTCCATTACCCCCACCTCTTTGTGTTCCCCTTCCTCACTCTGGACTGTAGGAAGTCCTGGGTCCTAAGCACTTCCCTCTACTTCCTCATCCAACCAACACTCAGCCTTCATACACCCAGCTGCCAGGAATGTTCCTTCCCAGAAGTCCCTTGCTCTGAATCCAGAGCCCCGTTCCTGCCACAGCACAGGCAGGGCCCTTTGGCAGGCCACACTCAAAACTTCAAACCATGGTAAGAACAAACCAAAACGCACTATTCACTTCCCACGGAGAAAGGATAATTCTGCTGCAAATTGAACAAGCATCTGAGGCCAGACCATACCCCACTCAGCAGAAGCAAAGTGAAAGTCCCATTCCTCTGCTGCTATTTTTTTTAGAAATATTTATGCTAGGGGGCCAGCAGGTGGCAAGGTGGTTAAAGTGCTGGAATCCCACATGGCCAACCACGGTTCGAGTCCCAGACCTGGTGGCTTGCTTTCTCACTTTCCCTTTCTCTCTCTCTCTCTGTCTCTCTCTCTGGTCAAATTAAATAATAATAATAATAAATAAACAATTTAAAAAATATTTTTTCTATAGGATATGTATGTTTGCTGGAGAGACAGATAACAAGAAATTACCCCCAGAGGGAATGGCCAAGCAACAATTCCTTCTTCTCCACTTTCCCTCTCAGGACTTTGGGTGTTCACACACACACACACGCACACCTGACATGAGTTTTAAGTTGCCGGGTCCAGGACACGAACCACAGTAGGCACATGGGAGTTCAGCTACATAACCGTCACTCCATCTGCTGATCCCCCCCCCCTGCTTCTTTTTAATCCTTTCCCAGTCTTGGGAGTTCAGCTACATAACTGTCACTCCATCTGCTGATCCCCCCCTGCTTCTTTTTAATCCTTTCCCAGTAAGCACATTGAACATCAGCCTTCCCATCTTGCCTCCTTTTCATTTTCACTTCCTGGTCTCAATCCCTCCAGTTCTCAGCAGTGTTCACTCCATACCCAGAAAAACAAGGGATCCACTCATCAGGCAGAGTCCCATGGGGTGTGCACACACATGCACACACATAATCATGTGTATTGTTCCATCTGCCTCATCCTTGCCAGGCACAAAGTAAGGACAGCAGGTGACTCACAATGAAAAGACCTGGTCTCCCCAGGAAGCTCCCCACATGCATTTTTAAGGATGAAATTGAGGATGCAGGTACTAAGTACATGATCAGCTCAATGATTGATATAAGAAGACAAGATTATCTCCTGGGCCTTCTTGATTTATTCAGATTTCTGGTGCCATTCACTTGGGGTCAATGTGCTCAAAAACAGCAGTATCCATCATGTGAAATATTTTAAGAATTTAAGTTAAAACCTTATCTCCCCTTTAAGTGGGAGTTTTAAAAATCCTATGACCCTGATTCATGGCCAATGTGACTTAAATAACAACCAAAGCCTGAAGTCTTACCCCTTACTTTGGGTCATTCAAATGTAAATAAATTTTGTATTCCAAGTTCCTTACAAAAGACATTTTACTATTAGTTCTGCCCTGATCAATTTTCAGTTTGAAGAATTTACATTTTTTTCCTCATAGAAGGAGAAACTGAGGGCCCAGTCCTTTCTACAGAGTATCTGGTCCATTTCCCTCAGACTCACAAGATAATCTCTGGGAATAGAAACACTCCCCCAAGATACACCCAGAGTGGTGCTTTATCAGGTCTCTAGACACACCAGTCAAGTACACCCCCAAAACTGGACTGTCCTTGAAGGAATATGAATAGAGATAGATCCAAAGGTGGTCTCAAGACTTGTCACACTCAGGTTCTCCTCACACATGCCCCCATTCCTGGTGGGAAGGGCCCCTGGCAACACCTTTCCTTTTGTTAGAGAGAGCCCGGTAGGTGGTAAGATCAGAATATCACCTCTTGTGCAATTCTTTGTGGTATTTCAAAGCAGAGTTGCACCTGTTCTTTTAGTTGGCTTTGCGAGATCCCATTCCAAGACTAAGTTATGGCCCTAAACCTGAGAGGGTAGGAGTTAACCGTGGACTTCAGAAGCTGGCCAAGGCCATCCAGGGGAGTGACCTAGAAACAGGAGGAGCAAAGAAAGGGAGCCGACAACTGTACCCAAGGCACTCCAGTGCTTTGTGTAGCTGCCTTTCAACATGGGAAGCTACGGTCTCAACAGCCTCCCTGTTTGTGCACCTTTTCCCACCCACCCACCTCCTCCCCTGTCCGCTATGTGTTGTCACTTCTGAGGGTCTGTGACAGCTAGCCAAGAAGTAAAAATATGTACCAAGACCTTGGCAGATACTCATGGCATTTGACCATATCATTACACTCCTGGGGAGGTTACCATGGCATAGCAGAAAGAGGATGGCCTTAAACTTCAGAGGTGTCAGGCTTCAATCCTGACTGCACCACTCACTCTGCCACATCACCTGCAGAGTTGCCTGCCTTCTCTCACCTTCACTCCCTTGACTCTACAATGACAGATAGAAGCCCAGTGACTGTGCTAAGCCGCAATAACCACTCTGCGGGCAGTGTCCAGTGTAATACGTACGGCAAAACCCATTCACAAAGGTGCTTGGCACAGATTTACTTAAAGACTAGAAAAATCTGAAATAGTGTTAAAACTATGGAGACTTCATTTCAGAAATTTACGAGTTTAATTAGAGAATCTTCAGCATAGCTGCCACAATAAAAGTGAGCCTCAAATGCTGACAAGCCTGGTACCTGCTAGCAATCACCTAGGTAAGCACTGAAAGATTACCCGTAACCTGATGAGAAAGGATGGGGAAGATCAGAGCACAGAAGACCCTGGACACCACCAAAAATTCCCAAATGAGGAAGCCTAGATGGAGAGGTAATCCTCCAACACCCTTGAATCTCAGAGAGAGACTCAAATCCAAGACACTAAGACTCTAGTTCTAGAGTCCCTGCCATCAGTCTAGAGCTTGAAACTGTAACCAAGGGATAGAAAGATGAGTATTAAACCCACATGGGCCAGCCCCTAGCATACTGATTAAGGGAGCTAGATCCCACATGGCTGACTGTGGTTCAAATCCTGGCTCCCAGTGGCTTGAAAAACATGCCAGACTCTTGTGCATGTGTGCCCCAACCAAGAGGATGGAGAAATGGAGAAGGGATTGCAGCGTGACTTTTTCACACTGGGGGTTGTTTGCTCCCTCCCTCTTTCTAAGTTCCTCTGTCTGTCTGTCTGTCTCTGGTAAATACACATATCCTCTGGAAAAGTACGATAGTAGAAGCAGAACTCTTCATGTAGACCCACAGATTGTTACTCTATAGCTCCTTCTCTGTGATTCCAGGTCTCAGTATAGTTACAGAATGTAAAGTACAGAGTACACCACACACAGTAAAATGATATCAGGTTTATATCCTTGTCCTCAGAGGCTTCAGGTAGAATTCCAAACATGGTTTTTTTATTTTCTCATCAATCTATGGAACCAGCATCAAGCATTTGTAAGTTCATTCTGTCAAAGGTGAAACATTTGGCATTATTATGACTGCCATTACAAAGACAGTTTAAAAGTTCAACAGTAAAGATAAAATTATTGTTTTGCAGTGACTACCTGAATAAAAGTTTGGAGGAGCACAGTATGTGATAAAAGGCAATATTCTCACTACATTTAAAAATATTTGTAGCAAAAGATATTTGGAATTGATTGTGTTATATATAAAATTAATCATTTCATTTCAGCAAGCTCTACTATTATATTATAGTGGAAATTAGGTTAGCTATTTAAATACTTCTGTGTCCACAAAGAGAAACTGAATTTCAAAATGTCTATGGCGGGGCCAGCCCCTAGTGGATGATGAGTAGTCAAGTAATTAAGGGAGCCAGATCCCACACAGCTGACTACATAGTCAAATCTCAGGCCTGGTGGCTGAGATTTGTGTCTCAAATCCTGTGACGGCGGAATAATGGAGGAGAAGAAATTGTGGGGTGACCACACAACAAGGGGGTAGGGAAGTGCTTTCTCCCTTTCTCCGGCAAGCACGCATGCCTTCTAGCAAAAGAAAAAAAAATGTCCACCACAGACTGTCAAGATCATCAAAAACAGTCTATGAAAAAAAAAATTTCCAAAGTAGTCCAAGCTTTCTCTAAGCTAATATTTAAAAATACTTGAATTTTCAAAGAAATATATAAACCAGCATAAATGGCTAACAGTGGTATTGGACCATATTGTTAATGAGTCCCTGATATTCTACTAAATTTGATCAAAAGCAGTTGAAAACCAATAAGGTACTCAACCAAAGACACACATACATTCACACACACACACACACACACACACACACACGCATATGTTGCTGGTGCTTCTGAAGCTTTTACAAGAATGTAATTATTTAAAACAAATAGGAAGATGTTGAAATCTATCCACCTCAAGAACAAGAGGAGCAGTCTAGCATGGTAGCACAAGTGCAAGGGCCGTTTATGGTCACTGAGGCCACACGGGAGGCCCAGGTTCAGTTTTTATAAAGGCTAGGTACATCTGCCTGTGGTATTAGCTGAGGCAGGGGGATCACCACACCTCTCTCAGGACCAGCAGTTGGTGTAATGGCTATGTTGCTGGACTCCTGTGTAGTCGACCGTGGTTCAAGTCCCGGACTGGGTGGCCTACACTCACTCTGGGCGCATGTGTGCGGGTACCCAAGATCCTGAGAAGAGAATGGAGGAGAAAGGATTGTGGTGTGGCCATCCCCCCTGGGGAGTGATTTCTCACTTTCTATCTCTCTCTGTCTTCCTGGTGAGTGTATGGATCCTATTTTAAAGTCCTCTCAAAAAAAAAAACAAAAACTCTCTCAAAATAAATAATAATTAAAAGTTTTTAAAAGCCTGCGTAACTTAAGCAATGAAAGCTCAAACTGTGTACAAGTCTTTATTCTGAAATTTTACAATCATCCTTGGGAATATATCAACCAGTAGGGAGAATCTTTGCCTAGAGCTATATCTTTAATCGGTTATATTTGTATTCTGAATTGGAATGAATTAAAATGAAAAGACCCATGATTTTGCACACCTGAATTCAGCAAAATCTCCAAAAGAATCATATGTATTTAGTAATTTTTGTCATGTAAATATTTCTGATGGGGCTAGGAGGTAACATAGAGGTTAAGATGACTGAATTCCACATGGACTGTTATACAGTTCAAGTCTCAGAACTGCAGCTTGAAAACACGCAAGGCACGTGTGCATATGTGCCCAAAATCCCAAGAGGAGGTTAAGGAAGGAAGGATGGTAGCATGGCCATCCCCCGGGGGGGTGATTTCTCACTTTCTCTCTTTCTGTTTCTCTCTCTCTCTCATAAGCTTATGTGCCCTACAGCAAATTAAAAATTATATTAATAAGGGATCAGCAGTTGGCATAGCTATGTCACTGGACTCCCATGTAGTAGACCATGGTTCAAGTCCTGGACCCGGTGGCTTAAACTCATGCCAGGCGTGTGTGCGTGCATGCCCAAGATCCCAAGAGGAGAATAGAGAAGAAAGGATTGCAGCATGACCATCCCCCCGGGGGATAATTTCTCACTTTCTGTCTCTCTCTCTCTGTCTTTCTGGTGAGCACACGTGCCCTACAGCAAAAGCAAGTGAACAATAGAGGGGATGTTAGTGAGAAACAGATATGGTTTATTATCTGTTGAAGATGACGTGTATAGTATTCTCAACTGGACTGGTCTGGGAAGTATTTCATGATGGGTGAAGTCTTTTAACAAGCAAAATGAGAAATAGCGATTGACTTTTAAAAAATTATAATAATAATAATTATTGGGAAATGCATGGAAAAGACTTTGAATGATAAAGCGGGGAGATCGATGCCTCTGTATTGACTGACATGCATGGCATTCCCTTTTGAAAAAGCAATGGAAGTCAATGTAAAGTTATATGTAATCCAATGTAATATAAAGAAGATTATGATAATAATAAAAAATAAATAAATAAATAAAAATAAAATAAATAAAAATAAAATTAACTAAATAATTTTTAAAAACATTATGCTCTATATGAAGAATCCATTGAAAACATTTTTTAAGTTTATTAATTTATTTTTCCATAAGAGAGAAAGAGAGAGAGAGAGACAACCTCAACAGTCTTCACTCCATTATCCACCTCCAGCCTCAACCAGGCTTGAGTACAGGCACATGTACTCAAGCATCTGGCATGCAATCAGGATCACAGGCACATGTACTCAAGCATCTGGCATGCACAGGGATACCTTGGGACATGAACCCATGTGGTTTCAGCATCATGAATCATTGTGTTACTGTCGCATCCCCACACTTGACCAAGCAATATCAGTTTTGCTTTTCCAACTATATATATTCCTCCTGGACAGTGGCTTTGTTATCTTCAGCATAGCTGTAGCTAGGAGAGAGGGAATAGAGCCCATGGCATATTTTGAACATTAGTTAGCTCATTACTAGGCATTTAAATATATATATATACATATATAAAGAGAGAGAGAGATATCTATCTATCTATATATATATATAGGGTCTCACTATACCTCCTACCTCAGCCTCTCAACTGTGACTACAAGTATACACCCCCATGCCTGGCTCTTTCAGACAGGGTGTCCCTTTGTTTCTCAAACTAGTGTCAAGCTCACAGTCCTCCTACCTCAGCCTCCTGAGTCGCTGGGATTATTGGTGCACACCACTACACCTGACCTTTAGGTTGGAGCAAGAGCTGAACTCGAGCCTCCTATGTGGTCCCAACCTGCAGAGGATACACTCTTGGCTATGCAAGCTGGGCCACTAGATGAAACTGTGTTGCAATGACCATCACCAACACAAAGTACAGATGTTGATGGTCACAAGATGGACCAAAGGAGAGAAATGACCATGAGCTGAGTTTCTGAAGCCTTTGTTGATAAACTGAGTTTGCTATTATCCTATGTGGAAACCTGCATTCTGGCACTGGGAATCACCACCTGATATTGGCATCCATTAGAAATATTCTAGGCTTCTTTGAACAGCATGAGTCCACTGAGAAAGAGCAAGGAGTGAAGGGTAATACCTGAATTAACCAAGAGGATTCCTTTAATTAAGATGTAGTTTTATGGTCTGCCATTTTCCTCCATGGGAATTCTAATGGCTGGTAATTTTAATTAAAAAAGGAAATCTATAGATATAAAATGCACACATTTACAAGGAGGTATTGATCATTACATTCTTTACAAATACATCAATGAGGCCCATAATGTTATATGAAATTTTAATTTCCT
Organism: Tupaia belangeri chinensis; assembly: GCF_000334495.1. Lineage (NCBI taxonomy): Eukaryota > Metazoa > Chordata > Mammalia > Scandentia > Tupaiidae > Tupaia > Tupaia belangeri. The sequence continues at coordinate 669,827 of NW_006159888.1, read as the reverse complement.
AATGACAACCTCACAAACTATATTTGCAAAAGACTGGACAAAGTGGAAGGAACTCATGCAAGCCAATCTTGCGGTCTCCCAGGTGTCTTCATTATCCACTCTACCCTTTAATTAGCGAGGCCTCCCCTGCCCCCAGCAGATACTGGGCTTTGCATTGTACACATAGTGGATAAATATTATTTTCCTCTTCCAGTGGATAAAAAACTCAACTGAGACAAATAATTTCTGAGGACCAGCAGTTAGCATAATTGCTATATCGGTGGACTCCCATGTGGTCGACCTCAGTTCAAGTGTTGGACCTGGTGGTTTAAACTCATGTCAGGCATGTGTGCATGTGTGCCCAAGATCCCGAGAGGACAATGAAGGAGAAGGGATTGTGGCGTGGCCGTCCCCCCTGCAGGGTGATTTCTCGCTTTCTGTCTCTTTGTCTCTCTCTGTCTGCCTGGCAAGCGCACGTGCCTTATAGCAAAAAATAATATAATAATAAGAAGAATTTCTGCAAGGTCACATAGCTTGTAAAGGGTGTGGTAGAAAGTAAACTCAGAGTGCCCAGTTCTAAAATTATTTTAGTCTTCCTCTCTAAACTGCAAATAGAAGTTTTCTTCATGGGAATCTCTTTCATTGAGAACTTAACAAAGAGGAGGCCAAGACAACCACACAGATCATTTTGTTTGTTTAATTTTTAAATACAAAATACATACAGTATAAAATTTACAATCTTCACTATTTATATACGCAGTTCAGTATTGTTAATTATGTTTCCGTTGCTCTGCAACCAACCTCCATAATGTTTTTATGTTGCAAAATTAAAACTCTATCCATTAAACAATAATCACCTATTTCCTTTCCCCCAGCTTCTGGTAACCAACATACTAGTTTACATAGCTACAATTTTGACTACTCTCAGTAAGTCATGTAAGTGGAATCATACAGTATTTGTCTTTTTGTAACTGGCTTCTTTAACTTAGCATGATGACTTCACATTCATCCATGTTGTAGTATATGTCAGAATTTTCTTCCCATATAAGATTGGATAATAGTCCATTGAATCATTTAACCATATATTGAGGGTGTATTTCTTAGCTCTCTATTCTGTTCCATTGGTCTGTAATTCTGTCATTATGCCAGTACCACGATGTTCTGATTATTGTGGCTTTGTAGGAAGGTCTGAATTCAGGAAGTGAGTCGTCCAACTTTGTCCTTTTTTTCCCCCAAGATTATTTTGACTAGAATTCTTTCAGACTCCATATAAATTTAAAAAATGAGTTTTTATGTTCTGAAAAATAAAAGGTTACTGTAATTTTAGCAGAAACTGTATTGAATTTCTAAATCACTTTGGGTAGCATTGGTAACTTAACAATAGTAAGCCTTACAATCCACAAACAAGATATCTTTTTAGTTTTGTGCATGTCTTCTTTTTGAGGCCAACATTTCATAGTTTTTCAGTACACAATTCTTTCACTTCCTGTGGTAAATTTATTTGTAAATCTTTTATTTTTTTTGATACTATTGAAAATAAAATTGTTTCTTAATTTCTTATTTGGATTGTTCATTGTTAGTAAATAGAAATGCAACCACCTTGATTTGATTATTGCACACTGTATACATGCTTTAAAACACCATATTATACCTCACAAAGATGTAAAGTAATTATATGTAAATAAGAAATTACAATAAAAAAGAAAATGAAGAAATATAATTGATTCTGTGTGTGTGTGACTTTTTCCTTTTTTTTTTTCACAGGGTACATGTGCTTGTAGAGAGACAGATGCAAAGGAGAGGAAGAAAGCACCCGATAAGCATGGTCACACACAATTCCTTTTTCTCCATTTCTACATCTTGTGGGAACTTGGGGCATGCACACACACACACACACACACACACACACACACACAGCATGTTTTTCAATCAGCCAGATCAGGGATTTGAACCACCATTAGCCATGTGGGATCCAGCTCCCTTAATCTTTAAGTTATGGGGCCAACCTTGAGTGGAATTTTTTTTTTTTAAGAGTTTTGCCATAGTGCCCATCCATTCACCAGAAAGGAGAGAGATAGAGGGAGTGTGAAGGAAAGTGAGAAATCACCCCACAGCGGGGACGGCCATGCCACAGTCCCATCCTCTTCATTCCCCTCCCGGGATTTTGAGCATGCAAACACACGAATCTTTAAGTTATGGGGCCAACCTTGAGTGGAATTTTTTTTTTTTAAGAGTTTTGCCATAGTGCCCATCCATTCACCAGAAAGGAGAGAGATAGAGGGAGTGTGAAGGAAAGTGAGAAATCACCCCACAGCGGGGACGGCCATGCCACAGTCCCATCCTCTTCATTCCCCTCCCGGGATTTTGAGCATGCAAACACACGTGCCTGAAGTACCATGCCACAGTCCCATCCTCTTCATTCTCCTCCCGGGATTTTGAGCATGCAAACACACGTGCCTGAAGTTATTTTCAAATTGCCAGGTCTGGGTCTGGTACCATGGTAGGCCATGTAGGAGTTCAGTGCCTTAACCACTACAGAACCTGCTGGCCTCATCCTTAGCTGAATTTTAAGTACGACAGTTTGACAAGAACGGAGAATACTCTCCACCAACTCAGGGCTCTGCTCACCTGCCCACCATGAAAGCCTTCTGGATGATCACACACACCAAAGAGGCTGTCTCTACCCTGTATTTCTCAAATCCATCCCCTTTAAGAATCACCACCTAAAATCTTGTATTGATCTGTCTGTCTACTTATTGTCACATGGTAGAATGTAAGCTCCATTAGAGTAGTGATTCCTCATTCACTACTAAATGCCTCAGTGATTTTTGTCACTACCTGCCACCGGGTCCGGGACACGAGCCGCGGTCGACTACATGGGAGTCCAGCGACATAGCCATTACACTAACTGCTGGTTCCCACCACCTAAAATCTTGTATTGATCTGTCTGTCTACTTATTGTCACATGGTAGAATGTAAGCTCCATTAGAGTAGTGATTCCTCATTCACTACTAAATGCCTCAGTGATTTTTGTCACTACCTCATTCACTACTAAATGCCTAGCTTCTAGATCAGATTTTGGAGTATGGCAGGTGCTCAGTAAGTATCTGTTGAGTGAACGATGGATGATGATGAATGAATGAATAAATGAATACACAAGACCGAGTGTTGGAGCGTTGTATGGCAAGATCTGAAAATGAAGAAATAAGGCCTTGATGCACCAAATTAAGGAATATGAGGGACAAAAGGGTTATGAAAAATTCATATTATGAAAAAAAAACTATGCATGATGTCAGCAATTTTTGTTTTGTACTGAAGTAAACTCATACTTCTGTCCCATTTTTTCCACAAACTTTTGGAAACTTTCTTGTCTTTTTGGGCAGGAAGTGACATGAAAGAAAGTATTTTATACTTCCTAAACAAACTAAAATGTAACTATTGCCTACGGGAATTGACCAGAGTTTTTAACAGTCATTATCTCTGGATATGAAGGTGATTTTTTAAAAATATGTTACTCTTGGGCTGGATTCATGGTCAAACGGTTAAGAAAGCTGGATCCCACAAGGATGACCATGATTTGAGTCCTTGTTGTGGTGTCTTGAAAACACTTCTGTCTCATGAACCTGCACACTCCAAATCTTGACAAATGGAAAGATTGAGAAGGGATTATAACCTAACCATATCTTGCAAATGGTACTTTCTCCCTGTCTCCCCACCTCTGTCTCTCTTGTCGGATGAATATACACTCCCTCTGGCGATAAAAAAAAGATATGTTGCTTTTGCTCTTCTATATTTTAAAAGTTTCTATAATGAATATCTGCCACTTTAAAATAGAAAACTTTTTTAGGTTTTTGCCATAGGGTATGTATGTTCATCAAAGAGAGATGGAAAGAGGGAAAGTGAGAAATCACCCCTCAGGGGGGATGGCCAAGACACAGTCCCTTCTCTTCCATTCTTCTCTCAGGATTTTGGGTACTCACGCACATGCACCTCATGGGACTTTTTTTTTTTTCACAACAGTAAATCCACAGCGCTCACCAGACAGACAGAGAGAGACATAGAGACAGAAAGCGAGAAATCACCCCCCGGGGGGATGGTCACGCCACAATCCCTTCTACTCCATTCTCCTCTTGGGATCTTGGGCACGCACACACACGCGCCCAGTGTGAGTTTTAAGCCACCGGATCCGGGACATGAACCGCGGTCAACTACATGGGAGTCCAGCAACATAGCCATTATGCTAACTGCTGGTTCCCCAAATTTCCTTTCTTATGCTCTTCTCCTCCCACACTTTCTTTCCACTTTGTCTCTAGTGTCCATTACAATTTTTAATACTTATACATTTTCCAGTCTTTCAGATGCTATCATAGAGTGCAGTCAGTATATGTTAAGTGGAAACATACAATGTTTCTCTTTCATAGCCTGGCTTGCTTCACTCAGAAACAAATCTTCCATGTTCATCCACTTTCTATCAAATTCCAGGGCCTTGTTGTTTTTTATGGCTGAAGAGTATTCCATGGAGTATATGTGCCACAATTTTTCAATCCATTCATCAGTTTGTGGACATTTGGGTTGGTCACAAGTCTTAGCAATCTTGAATAATGCTGCAATGAAAATAGTTGTGCAAGCACTTTTCTGACTGAGTGTTCTCCTGTCCTTTGGGTAGATACCCAGGAGTGGCATTGCTGGATCATATGGTAGTTCTATATGAAGGTCTTTGAGGAATCTCCATATCATTCTCCACAGTGGCTGGACCAATTTACATTGCCATCAACAGTGTAGGAGTGTTCCCCTTTCAGCACATCCCCTCCAGCACTTACCATTATTTGTTTCTATAATCTTCGCCAGTCTGACTGGGGTTAGGTGGTATCTCACTGTGGTTTTGATCTGCATCTCCCTTACAATGGAGGATGTTGAGCATTTTTTCATATGCTTTTTGGCTGTTTATATGTCTTCCTTAGAGAGTTGTTTATTCAGCTCATTTTCCCATCTTTTAATTGGGTTTATCATTTTCTTCCAGGTAAGCTGCTTGAGTTCCCTATGTATTCTAGTTATCAATCCCTTATCTGAAGCACAGTTAACAAAAATTCTCTCCCATCCCGAAGGTTGTTGATTAACACTAATTATGGTATCCTTTGCTGTGGAGAAACTACTTAATCTGAGTCTACGGAAGCACTCATGTGACTTTCAAGTCATCGAATCCAGGGCTCAGAAAGCTATCAGCCATGTAGCAGTCTAGTGCCTTAACCACCACACCAACTGCTGGTCCCTAGAAAACAAATGTTTTAATTTTAAAAGGCCAGGAAAGTGATGGAAATGTGGAGAGATCAGAAACTGAAAATGGAAAACCCAATTGCCAGAATAATAAATAGTCAAACTAAAATTTCAACCTATATATAAATGGTTAAATCTCTTGTATTCAAAAAAAAAGGTACAAGAAATAGTTAAAAGACTTTCTAAATTATCTTTTCAGACATAATTTTTTAGTTTGTTGGTATTGGAGAATCAAGCATCAGAGATTAATGCACCAAATTATTAGAAAGAGCAGTTCAATTATCCTCGAACTCAGCTAACTCTCAGCATCCTGACCTGAAAACCCAGGAGTCAACTGACAGATCAAACCCTATGGTTCTGGCCAGAGATTTTAGCACATGAGCCAGAGTCTGCCTTGAAGGCCTATTAGAAACAAGCATCTTTAAGACCATAAGAGATATTCATGAGAAAAATGAGTTTGAGTGACAAAACTGGCTGCATGTGGTTTCTGCGGGAGTCTATCTATAAAAATCGAATTTGTAATTCATGAGGACGAACCTTTGGCTCCTGAATCACTGAAGAAGGAATCACCTACAGGAGCAAGTGATGCAGAATTACAAATTGAGGGGCATCAAATGGACAAGGATAGAGGGTGTGCTGAAAGTTGAGGGAGCAAGGACAGGTATGGGGAGTGAGCAAGTGAGACACCATAGGAGAACGTCAGAAAACCAGGAAACAGCAGGGTTGCAGAGAAGGTCTGCAGGTCAGGGCAGAAAGGTATTAGCTAAGAGAGTTGTTGAGGGTGTGTGGGAGGGAGACCTGCAGAGGAGTCAGGGCAGGAGCACAGCTCACAGGGCCTCCCCACAGGCTGGAAAATAGATAGAGAAGTATGTGTGTGCTGTGCATGTATGTATGCATGTACGTGTGTGTGTTTGTGTGTGTGTACTCATACACACACATGCTAGTATCTGTCCCATATGCTTTCTGTCTGTCACACATGAGTACCCTCAGGGCCTCCAAGAAAGACCTAGATCTGATGGCTAAGTGTGGTCAATTCCAGGGGTATTTGCTAAAGGTCCTACCAGTAACCCACAAAGCACTCTAGCTCTCCTATAGGTATGGCAATCTGGAAGCTCATTCAATGAGCCTCCTGACTAGTGCTCTAATGCTCCCTGACAGCTGCCTAGTTTACTAGTTAGAAATACTACTTCTCTTTAACTGCATCCTACACCTGACCAGATCAAAACCATGCCCTAGATGGAGTCATCAAGGTCATTGAATTCCACAAAACTGCAGCCACCAGAGAGACTCTGGCTCCCTCTTGGGTTTAGCATGGGAGGAAGGAAGAATGCAATGATGGGATGGGCTGCATTTCCCTTCCCTTCAGGGACCACAGCTCATTCCAGGAAGCCCTGACCACATGAGCCCCCTTCTAGGTTCTGGAAACCTCTCTCTCCTCACTCCTTGAAGCATAGGGATAGTAACATCTCCCCATGGTTGCCAACTCCAAAATACAGCCTTATTCTTTGATAGACCTCCTGATTATATTTTTGTGAATAACCCCTCATTATAACTTTCTTCAAATGACTGGTTTTGAGTGAGCCATCTGCTTCCCACTGGAACTCTGATCCCCATGGGAGGTTTGCTTCACTAAGTACCATCATGGGAGAATGTATTGATAGAAACATCAGTATATTTTATTTTCCTATAAGCCAGGCATTACAACTATGGCCTATGAACTCGATTTTGCCCAGAGCAGGGTGTATTTAACCTGGAACAGAATTGTTAAAGAGCTGAATTCCAGTGACTTTAGGCAGGGCACGTACTCCCCAACTGGTCACAGTCTCCACTGTCCCCTATGCTTTATACCAGGTTAACTGATGAGTCATAGGACTTGCTTGGCTCTGTGGTCATCTGAGCATATAACTTTTATATCCAAAGTCATTGGTAAGAAGGAGGAGCCTGTTCGGTCCCTACTTTGATAACCAGACTAAACTAGATGCAATTTGTCTAGGTTCAGATTAGGAGATGTGGTATTCCAAGGCCACTCCTCGTGGCAGAAAGGAGCTGGTCTATGAGGAGGATGGTTTGAAAGACAGAAAGTGAGGACTAGAGCCCAGCCAAGGGACACAAATGGGATGCAGTCTTATGAGAAGATCAGAAGCATAGCATATGTCTGGACCCTGGTCCCAGGGACTGGGAGCCTCCACAGGACAGTACTTGTGGCCAGTTGTGTGTTCAGAGCTACCAGTTGCTAGTAGATATGTGGGCTTGGATAGTGACACTGTCGATAGCAGGCAAAAACCCTCCTGCAGATGTCCTGGTATGCATAACCTCTGCGAGACTCTTGAGAGACCATAAGGGTAAAAACTGAAACCCCACATCAAATATGTTTGGCACTGACTCTTCCAGCAATTCATTGGAAGCTGGGTTTAACTTAACTCCAACAGATGGAGAACTGTGGTCTAGTGCAGGAAAGCTAATGTGGGCTGCAATGTGGTGAGAGGCCACAGGTGGATTGCCAGAGAGTAAACAGACAAATACCCCATGGGTATTTGTTCAGCCAGCTCCCACCAATCCACCTCTTCAGAGAGATCTGCTATCTTTCTGGTGAACTATGTCCAGCCACCTGGACAAAATGCTCAACATTTAGAGCATCCCCTGAGAGTGTAAGCCAGAAATTGGAGGTGAACTGACAAGGCCCTAGACGGCTGTGCTGGCTGACAGCAAGGGGTTCACAGTATTTAAAGCCAGAGGACACCCCAGCTTGTCTGGAGCAGTTTCCCTCCTGCCAAAAGCAAGTCACTGAATGTTTCTCATCTACTTTAATGTAGAATGTGGCGGGCACAGAGAACAAGTGAAAGGAAGCTCTCATCATTTGTAGAGCAAGCTTTGAAGAAACAGGAGCCCCTTTCTGTCAGCATTTCCCCTTATTTGCATTGGAATGAGCTAGTGCTTCAGTCTTAGAACTGCAGTAGAGGGTGATGGTGACTTGGTGTTTGCAGTTACTCTGGAGTTACTGTGGCTAAAGGCAGGGCTGTGTGCAGTGAGATCAAGAGAGCTGCCACAGGTGCCCGCAGGCCTCGGTGAGGCCTGAGAACCTCAACAGCATGGCCAGGCCCAGCCCTCGCCAGTGGGAAAAATGGCACGGAGGGGTGTGTGCATGCATACACAGATATGCATGTGCATGAAGTGCTGCATGTGATACATACATGCATGTATGTGTGCACATGCAAGAAGTTTCCAGCAAATTCATGGAAAATTATTCCATTTTTCTACAAACTATTTTTGCTTTTGTTTTTCTTTTTCAGTTTTTGCTGTAGGCCACTAGTACTCACTAGAGTGCGACAGAGAGAGAGAAATGGAGAAAAAGTGAGAAATCACCCCCTCCCCCCCAAGGATGGTCATGCTGCAATCCTTTCTCCTCCATTCTCCTCTCAAGATTATGGACACACACACACACCTGGCATGCTTTGCAAGCCACTGGGTCTGGCACTTGAACTGCAAAGTCACCTAGGTGGGATCCAGCTGCCTTAACTACCATACCACCGTCTAGCTCTTTCTTAAACATTTTGTAGTTTAGGGGACCAGCAGCTAGCATAATGGCTATGTCGCTGGACTCCCATGTAGTTGACCGTGGTTTGTGTCCCGGACCCGGTGGCTTAAAACTCACACTGGGCACGTGTGCGTGCGTGGCCAAGATCCCAAGAGGAGAATGGAGGAGAAGGGATTGCGGTGTGGCCATCCCCCCCTGGGGGGTGATCTCTCGCTTTCTATCTCTGTCTCTCTCTGTCTGTCTGGCGAGCACACGCACTCTATAGCAAAAAAACCTCTTAAAAAAATTTTGTAGTTCATTACATGTGTATATATATCTAGTATACATACATTATATATAATATATACATATACATCACGTGAGATCATATACATTTATATGCACATACATGTGTTAACATATATAAAGTCTTCAAAAAGTTCATGGAAATGCATATTATTAAAAATTATGTAAATATTTCCAAAAAATTGCACTCAAAAAGGTCACACTTTAATTCCATTCTCCCTGAACTTCTTTGGAGAAATTTTTGCTATAGGGCACGTGCACTTGCCAAAAAGACAGAGACAGACAGGGAGACAGAAAGTGAGAAATCACCCCACCCCCCCCCGCCCAGGGAATGGCCACGCCACAATCCCTTCTCCTCCATTCTCCTCCCAGAATCCTGGGCACACATGCGCACATGCCCGGTGTGAATTTACGCCACCGGGTCCAGGACTTGAACCACAGTTGACTACATAGGAGTCCAGCAATGTAGCCATTATGCCATCTGCTGGTCCCCCATGAAATTTTCTAAGTCTCCTCATGCATCTGTCATGGGTAGTACACGTTTGTGTGAAGACTGTTTCTGTATCATTCTTCATGGAGGGGCTTCGGGTGTTCACAAACAACCACTTTGCACATCCCTTGTGTTCCTGAGTAGAAGTGACCTTCCTCGCTGGGGACAAGCATGGCTGGCTGGGCTTTCTCCATGCTGCCTGTCACTCCACTTCCACACCCACAGCTGCCGCCCCCAGGAGCCCAACTTCAGCCGAGACTGGTGAAAAATAAGAGCCCTCTCTCTCAGCCTCAAAAGTCAACTGTCTTTTCAGTTGTCTCTTCGGGATGTCCCCAAATTACAACTGTGATCCTGACCACAAGCACAAAGAGGAGCCAGCCAGAACCAGTGGCAGCAAAGATGGAGGACCAAAATTGACCCAGAGAGAACTATGCCTCAAATCCAAACTAAAAATCACTGCCCCAGACAGAGATTTAAGATGCCAAATGATGTATGCAATGTATGAAGACTCACGAACAGCCACCACGTGTGTACTGAGAAAGTTCCTCCTGTACCTCACAGCTTCCTGTCTCCTACCTTGATCACAACCCCAGGCTCCAGCCTTCAGATGGACAGTTGGAACTCTGTCCTGCCAGCTCTCTGTGCTCAGGCAAAAGCCCCAGTGAAGCCTCGCCTGGGCTTGTCCACCTGTGGTCTTGTGTTCACTTCTTTTCTCTTGGGACCAAAACCCTCATCCTATGGCATAGCCCACACCAGTGGCTCAGCTCATAGCCAGCTCTCAGTCAGGGCCACACAACTCACCCATGCTCATGTCAGGTGTATTGGCGGCAGGGGACGTGGGCCTCATGCATTGTGCTCAGCACGGTCGCCTGGAAAGAACATACTCCGTGGACTGAGACAGCCTGATTCTGAGTCATGGGCTGGCCCTGGCCTCTCTGCAGGCTTCAGCCAGTTTTCTGCTTTGGTGCCAGCTGTCTTCATTTGTAAAGTGTGCCCATGAACACTGACCAGGGATGGAGCCATAGTGAACTTCACTGCTGGCCCACAGAAGCAACTCAGTGCAGGTCACTGTCCTCAAGAGTCCCTGTAGCCCCTGTTTGGCCAGACCGAGAGGCCGTGAGAGACCCCTGCTAGGTGAAAGCAGAGTTTAAAAGGCCATCTCCTCAGCTGGGCACTGGCCTTGTGGAGGCTATCCCCAACCTTTCTGCAGATTCCTGAAGTG
>NW_006159888.1:647626-658947 GCF_000334495.1 Tupaia belangeri chinensis | reverse complement strand
AGGAATGGGGAGAGGAACAGGCATACTGAGTGCCAGGGCAGAGCGCCGCAGAGCAGACACACAGGAGGCCTCATGTCCGCACCTCTCCCCCCTACCCCGCCCACCTCCACCACCACCACCATTCTCTTTTCCAGGGCTGAAGCAAAACCGCATTTTGCTCGTGAGTGCGAAGAAACTGTCCCAGTGGCCTCACCATAAACCTCCAATTCTGCTCCAGGCTTCCTGCACACAGGATCCTGAGGAGGCCCTTGGCCAAGGGTATTGGTGGAGCAGGGAGGTGCGATGGGTGGAGAGGTAGCTGAGCAGTGTGAGTGCAAAGCAAGAGAGAAGGGATCATTGGCCAATGAGAGAGGCTGAGGCAAGTGAGGAAATCAGAATGAATTTGTAGCCCTGCTACAAGAAAGATTGCAAGATTCAGGGTGAATGTAAAGGCAGAAAGTCACGAATAGGAGGAGAATTGACCCAAAGTCTTATCTTGGTCCAAAGTTACAGCAAGGCATCTGTACAACAGTGACTGGCTAAGTTCTATGAGCTCAGTCATTTTGAGGTCATCATGGGAGTTAATATTATTAAATCTTTTAAAGGGAGAAAGAATGGACTTAATGTTCAGACCATGATCTCCTTGGGAGCTGGACAGGCCCGCGGGATGGACAGTAGCTCATGAAAAACTCTGTCTGGGTGTGTTGACCTTCCTCGGTGTCCCTTCCTGCCATATGAACTTAGTGATGGAACCTCAGGAAGGGGGCCGAAGGCATCTGTTCTATTCTTTGGCATTCTTGGTTTATAGGTTGACAATGGACTAACGGCCAAGGTCTCTCCCATGCTGTGGGAGAGAAAGGGGATCAAAACCTGGTGCATTTTCTAAGTTCTGTCATCTTCAGCATGCCTGTGTCTTGTCTCCTAAACGACGTCCTCACTCTGCTTTGGGATAAATGAGCTCTATCTGTCTGTCTACTCATTTATTCATTGTATAAATCAACAAATGAGTGCAGGAACTCAGAAGTGAGCCTGGGAGGTTTCCACTTACTAAAATCAATCCATGCTGCCAGATATTAGATCTCCATGTACCTAATTTTCGAAATCTCAGTAAGTTGATTATTTTAGAACAAAATGAAAGAGGGCATAAACCTTCTCAGAGGAAACACAAGGGTTTGGGGAAAAGATACGTGCAGGGGAAGTAAAGTCAGTGGAAAAGGCAGGATAAACCCTGTTTTTCTTGAGGAAATTCTTCCTTTCAAATTGCCACCCATGCTTGTAATATCTTATTTCTACGGTTCTTGGCCTCTGGGGGTGAACATCTAAGAGCATTTATCATGTCAAGGAAAACTCCCTTATTACTATTGTTATTAATCCTAAATCAGAAGAATTAATCCAACATAAGAGGCACTGCCTGAGTCCTGGCACAAGAGGCTTATTTCCTAAACATTTTTATTGTATTTATTTAGTGCTACTTGCCGTCTTCTGAAGGCATCCACTGCCTAAGGCCAGCAATGATGGTGAGGAAGAGCCACTGAGAACCTAGATATCAATGTAGCAGGTCCGTTTTTCCTTATACACAGGAAGGCAGAAAGGCAAACCAGGAGGAGATGAGGAGGTAGGCTGGCTAGAGAAAGCCTTGCCTGGGGCAGGTCCTTTTCCATTTGTTTCATGTGGCTGATGCTACAAGATCTGGCCTCTGGGATACTGCTTTGAAACCTGCACATTTTCAGCCCTTCCCGACTCCAGGTGTCGCTGTGGAGAGTCAGGATGAGATGCTGTTGTGTGCTGGGATATGCCTGGCTGGGATATGCTGGCAAAGTGGGGCAGCCACGGTGAAGGGCCCTGCAGCACCAGGCATCTGGCTGTGCCAGCTCTGCCACTCCCTTTCTGCAAAACAGACTGGGCTTCCCCAATGCCAATTCCATGTCCCCATCAGAACACTGCCTACCGAGCTCTTGATCCCAGAGTCCTTGGACTTGCCTAGCCATGTGCTTGGTGGCATGTAGCCTGCTCCTGGACTTGGCTCAGTCTCCCAGCCCCCAGCCCAGCTCTGACTGTCTGGGTGGGTTGCAGGCAGGGTTTAATGCCCAGAGGAGAGTCATCCAGGGTGTCCAGGATTTGAAGGGCCTTCACCTATAGGGCTCTGCTTCAGACAGGCTGGGCCTTCTCAGGCTAGGCTGAAGGAGGACTCCAGGAGGGAGGAGGCCAGGCCAGGCATTCACCTGCTGTGCAGTATCTGTCCCAAAGAGTTGAGGACACAGCTCTGTGACTAAGCCAGTAGCCACAAGCTGCTGGAAGAGGGAGTGCAGTTCATCATGATGAAGCCAGGACTATGGCTGGTCTTCCCCTTATAGCCACCAACAGCAATGCTGCCTATAAGACAGTGAGACACCCAAGGCCCAGACCGTGATAAGACCAGCTGTCTCCTCTCTAGTTTCTATCTCTCCACTCATGCACCTAGAACAGGGGCCAGCACACCAAGTGCAGTGCACTGAGTGTTTTATGAGAAACACAACAGTTTTATTAGAATGCAGCCAAGTCCCTTCATTCATTCTATGACTGCTCTAGAGCCATAACACCAAAACTGAGTAGGACACAAATGCACTGAGTGTTTTGTGAGCAACACAACAGTTTTATTAGAATGCAGCCAAGCCCCTTTATTCATTCTATGACTGCTCTGGAGCCATAACACCAAAACTGAGTAGGACACAATGCCCTTTACAGAAAGTTTGTCAGCCATGTGTGGAATGTCTCTCTTCCCTGGTCACCCTCCGTCAGCACTTGACCTCCCCCAGTGAATGTAGGAGTAGTGGCCACAGGAGCAAGGCCTACTGAATTCCAACATTTTTTTCCCACCACTCTGCACAGTCCTTCCCCCTGGCCTCTCCACAGGGACTGGCCAGGTCTGCTCTCTGCAGAGTTCATTTATTTATTTATCTTTTAACCGGTTCTCTGCAGAGAGTTCATTTATTTATTTATCTTTTAACCGACACATAGTAGTTGTATGTATCTGTGTGATACAATGTGATTTTTTTCCATGAAAGAATACAATGTATATTGATCAAATCAACCTAGTTAGTATATCCATCATCTCAACCACCTGTCATTACTTTGTGTTAGGAATATTCAAGATCCTCTTGTTTAGTTACTTTGAGATACATGGTAAATTCCTTTTAGCTATATTCATCCTACTGAATTTTATAACACTAGAAATTGTTCCTCTTACCTATCTGTAATTTTGTTTCCATTACTCAACATCATTTTATGCCTTTCTCCATCCTTCCCAGCCCCTAGTACTCACTTTATTTTTTTAGGTTTTTGTTAAAGGGCATGTGTGCTCTCCAGAGAGAGAGAAAGAGACAGAGAGGAAAATTGAGAAATGACTCCCCTAGGGGAGACAGCCATGCCACAATCCTTTCTCATCCGTTCTTCTCTCCAGATTTTGGACATCCACACACACACACCTGGCATGATTTTCAAGCCACCAGGTCTGGGGTGCAAACCATGGTCAGCCATACAAAAATCCAGTGCCTTTGCCACACCACCTGATGGCCTCTCTAGTATTCCTTCTTCAACTCTTTATTTCTATGAGGTCATTTATTTAATTTCTACATATGAGTAACAACATATGATATTTCTCTTTCTGTGCCTGGCATATTTCACTTAACATAATGTCCTCTAACCTCACGCATTTAACCTTAAATATAGTGTAGCAGTTTATCAGAAAGCTCCTTTGATTTTAAGTCTCATTAGAACAACCCAAGAGTAAGTGTGACTACACTGTGAATATTCTTAATTCTTTCTAAGTCATGGTTGAAGGTGTCCCTGAAAAAGTTAGCATCTTTATTCATTCCTTCTCATCTAATCCACACGTTAATAAAAAGTTAAAAAAAAAAAAGAGTTCCTTTGGAGATGATAGCCTGGGGGAGAAATCAATTATTTACAACTCATATTCAGTTAAGTAATCACACTTAATGCCTAGAGAGATTTCTTTCCCAGACTAGTGGTAATGCATTAAGGCCACCCGCAGGCATATTTTGCAGCAGGTGACATTTGCATTGGAACCTAATCATAGGCCCCTTCTGCTCTCAGCAGCCCCTGGACCAACCACCAAGGTCCTCACTCCCCCTGCTTGCACCTACATCTAGACTACCTGCCATCTACTCCCAGGAGGTGACTCACCTTTGTGGACTTTCTTCTCCTTAATTGAGGCACACTGCTCTTTGCAGATTCCTTCTAGCCTCTATTATCTCTTCTTTTAAACCTATTTAAGGGCTTCTTATCCCAGCTGGGCTCTGAGATAGAGTGTGCAATTGTTGCCCACTGTCAGCAGGGGGAATCCTGCCCTGATGGTATAGGGATGTGTCCCTGAGATATCCTTTGGCAAATGAGGAGTGAGTGCAAGTTACATAGCCCACATCCATGCTAAGCTTAAGAAACACTTGTGTCTCACTTTCTTGCTCCTCCCTGTTACAGAACAGGAATGTGCCCTTGTGCTGGCCACTCCTTCAATCAGGATCTAGAATGAGGAGACACTGGAAGTGGAGACACAGAGAGCAGAGCCATAGCACCCAACCTCTGCACCGCGGGGACCAGAACATGCTGCCTCCACACATGCCTCCTTTGCATAAGGGTTGTTGAGCTGAAGGCGATGAGGAAGAAGCAGGAGTAAGAAAGCTCTCTGCCCTTCCTATTTACCTAGCAGGACATAGGTTGGCAAAGGCCAAAATATCCCTTCCCTGCTCTCTACCAGGGAGAACAAGGTTAACTGCGAAGACAACTTTAGGTCTCATCTGCCTGGAGATGGTCCCAAAGGATCTATATGACCACGCTTTACTAAACAGCCTTCCTCTGCCACTTACTTGCCTTCCCAGAAGCTGCCACTGCTGTATACTCGAAGTCATCTTTCTTTGTCTTATTCCTTCAGTAAGTATGTGCTGTTCTTCCTCGAAGATGCCATATAAGCTGGAATTCAAAGCTGCACATTGAGAATTATCCATTCTTTGGTGTTTCCTGTGTATATCTGAACTAGACACGTTAATAAATTTATTTTTCTCTCATTGATCTTTTATTATAGGGGTCATTGGGAATAGCCCCATGAGGAATACAGGATGAGGCCTGGGTCTGGGCAGCAGGTGAGCACAGGGAAGGTAGTGAGGGGTAGAACAGAGGGAAATGCTCCAGTGGGGTGAGGAGATCCAAAGGTGAGCAGCACACATGTCTGCCATGTAGGCTGGGGTGCTGGACTGGGGACCACAGGCCTGAGTCGCGGGGTGACTGCGACCCATGACTCTGCGTCTGGGGCTCTTGGTTTCCCCTTCTGTGTAATGAGAGGGGTCAGCAAATGATGGCTGAGGTCCTTTTAGGCTCTGACATAAAAACTGTGACTCTGTCTTTGCAGTTCCTTCCACCAGCTGTTACCGCGTTTTCTAAATGGAAACCAATTTGCTCATGCTTCTTCTGCAGCTCTCCTCCCCACCACACCCTCTTGTGAATTATGCAAACTGCCTTTGCCACCCAAGGTGAGGCTAATTAAAAATGCTAAAAAAGACTTTAAATGGGGTGTCTACCACCATTTCATCTTGGTTAACACTCGCAAGCAGCTGTCATCCTCACTGAGCTTCCTGTCCCCTTCTCAGACAGGAGCCATTGCTAACTGTGAGTAACAGACAGGCGCAGAGCGAGTTTAAAGGTGCATGAGGTGTATGTGGTCTCAAGTGGGCTGGACGGAGGTATATATCATGCTGGGTAGAGTCTCTTCACAATCTAAATAATGTATAGTGATTTAATGTATGAATAATAATAAAAAATACATTTAAAAAAAGGTGCATGATGAATCTAAAACCACTGAGTAGTGGACTAGTTCTGGGGTCTTGTGTAGACGTTGTTTGCCCCTCGTCCCCATAGCCACACAATTTTCATTAGCATAAATTTACATTTCTAGAACTCACTCCAGCTACTGATGAATTTAATAAAAATTGCCCCAAAAGAGATCTCTCAAAAGTCCTCTTTATTTTATAGAAAAAGGTTTGCAACTATTAACAAATATCTTGGCAATAGAAAGGAAGCAGCCATTCTACAATACCAGTCCCTGTGAATTCAGTCAAAATGGCACCCCCCAAAATAGTACTAAATACTTGCAGCTAACCTTCAGCTGCTCTTAAAACAACCTTTTCTCCCTCAAACTGTCTTCTCACATCTGCCTCTCAGGCTGGTCCTCAGCCTTCTCTTTATACCACCTGCTGGGCCCTAACTCAAGGGTCAGCCAGTCAGTGGGGCTCACTCCGCCCCATTTCTTCCCTCTGATGCCTCACTATGGCCAACCACAGCCACCAAAGGCATCAATAAACCAGTGACTCATCCCAGTTTTCCTCTCACCTGTGGTCTCCAGACCAGCTGGCCTACTACCTGCCCATCTCAGCCCATCGTAAAGCAACATGTCCAGTTGAGCCCAACCTGTGCCCACATCACTGAAGTTCTCCTCTAGTGCTCCATCTTAGTAGAACCCGCACCAGGCAGTCACACAGGCCTGAATCTGAGGTTACCTAGCAATTGGCAACTCTTTTCTCACCCCATGATTGGTCCATTACCAAATGAGTAGACACTGGCTTCTAAATCATACCTCTATAAATAAATATACAAAGATCTTTCTTTTTCCTTTTTCTTTTTTCTGTAGAGTGTGTACACTCACTAGAAAGAGACAGAGAGAAAGGGAGAAATCACCCTCCCAGGGAGAATGGCCACGGCATGATCCCTTCCCCTCCATTTTCTTCTAGGGATCTTGGGCATGCAAGCACACATTCCCAGCATGAGTTTTTTGTTTGTTTGTTTTTGTTTTTGTTTATAGAGGTTTTTTGTTATAGGGTGCGTGCACTCAACAGAAAGACAAAGAGAAACAGAGAGACAGAAAGCGAGAAACCATCTCCCAGGGAGATGGCCACACCACAATCCCTTCTCCTCCATTTTCCTCTTGAGATCTTGGGCATGCACACACACGCACCTGGTGTGAGTTTAAGCCACCAGGTCCAGGACTCAAACTGCAGTTGATTACATGGGAGTCCAGTGACATAACCATTATGCTATCTGCTAGTCCCATCCCGGCATGAGTTTTAAGCCCCTGCGTCTGGGACTCGGGAGTCCTGGAACCCCCAATAGGATCTTTATGCCACATCCACCCCGGTGTCAGCCAGCCCAGATCACAGGCATGTGTGTACATGCATTCTGCATGCTCAAGGAGGTCCGACAACACCCAGGACCTTTCCCTTATGTGTCCAGTCATGTCACTGCTGTGCTACCACCTGGCCCCTGACAGCAGCAATTCTGTAAAGAATTATTTTTACTTTCTGCCTCTACTTCCTCCCTATCTACTTGCTAAAAGACTTCTTCCCAGTGAGCCTTGGTCTGTACTGACCTCTCAGAATGTTCCATGCAGTGGAATAATTCCCTTATTAAGTTCTTTGTTCTCTTAACTCCTGTGACACCATCTACTTCTCCCGTGTCCCTGGTCCTTTAGCCTTACCCTGCACATGCTCCCTCTTCTTCCTATACTGTCCTTTCAGCTTTTCAAACACCTGAAACCTATTGCTCTGGGTGTCCCTTCTCCCTGCAACACTCACACAGAGAGGCCTTCCAGTCTCTCATCCACTCTCACACTCTATCAAATCTGCTCATTTCCATCATGGCACAATACGAACTTGTCCTGCTTATGTATTATTCAGTTATTTATAGCTTGTCCTCCTACTAAGATATGAACTCTGACTCCATGAAGACAGCGACCTCACCTTTCTTGCTATCAGTCACACCCTGCTACAGCACAGAAACTCAATAAATATTTACTAAGCGAATGCATAAATTTATTCATTCTTTTTTTTAAGAGAGGGAGAGATTTTTGCTACAAGACAAGTGTGCTCGCCAGAGACACAGAGTGACAGAGAGAAAGTGAGAAATCACTCCCCAGGGGAGATGGCCACACCTCAATCCCTTCTCCATTCTCCTCTCAGGATTTTGAGCATACACACATATACATCCAGCATGCATTTCAAGCCACCAGGTCTAAGACTCAAACTGTGGTTAGCCATGTGGGAATTCACAGCCATAACCACTACACCACCACCTGCTGGTCCCCATTTGCTCATTTATTAAAGCACAAGAGAGAACCATGGATCAGTTAACATAAGATGAGTTTAGCTACAGTAACAAATAACCCCCAACTCCCCAGGGGAGATGGCCACACCTCAATCCCTTCTCCATTCTCCTCTCAGGATTTTGAGCATACACACATATACATCCAGCATGCATTTCAAGCCACCAGGTCTAAGACTCAAACTGTGGTTAGCCATGTGGGAATTCACAGCCATAACCACTACACCACCACCTGCTGGTCCCCATTTGCTCATTTATTAAAGCACAAGAGAGAACCATGGATCAGTTAACATAAGATGAGTTTAGCTACAGTAACAAATAACCCCCAAATCTCTGGGACACAAAACAGTTAAGAACTTATTTTGTTGTTCAATCTATAGATCCACTGTGAGTTATCAGGGCATTTTGCTCCCTGTAATTGCACAAGAAGCTACATGAAGAGGTCAGAGGAGAATAAGTCTCTGAAGAGTGGCAATAAAATGTCCCAGCCCCACCATGATACATGTACTTATACTCACAATTCACTGCCCAGATCTAATCATAGTCTGCACCGCACGCACACACACGCACACACGCGTACATGCACAAAACAAAACAGAAGATCAGCTTTCCATGTACCTAGAGTAAAAGGCAAGCCAAGCAGCAGAACAGCCACAGCCACTGAGGGTACCCTGGGAGGGATCAGGGAGGAGGAGAGAGACAACCAAAAAGCACTTTGAAGCATGAAGAAGCCCAGACAGTGGTACAACAGTAAAGTATAACTCTCTGCAAGGCTGAACTCCAAGGGAAGGTTCTCGCTATCTAGAGATGCCCCTGAGTATACCAGGTACATGCATGAGGCAATGACCTGGGGCTGACTGCAGTTTGGGGTGGATCATAGCGTGGAGAATCTAGTGGCAGTACTGTCTCTCTATCTCTCTCTCTCACTCATCAAAGAAATAAGCAAAATAAATTATTTTTTGAAAAGAGAAAGAATGGTCAATAATGCTCCATCTTGCAGAAAAGATTAAAGAAGAAAGGCTCTACAATTATTCATCACATTTGGCAATTAACTAGTAACTTTAGCATATGAAGTTCCACTGTAAGAATATGGCAAAAGTCAGACTCAGTACATTGAGCAAAAGACAGAAAATGGTCAATATTTAGAGAGAGACACTAAGTCAAACTGGTAACATTTGTAGGCCACAGATAAATGTATATACATTGAGTGGAGATAGGGGCAGGTTAACTACACAAATGAGAAAATACATGGAAATAAAGGAAAAGGTAACCAGAAACTCTTGTGAAAGACCATGGGGTAGAGGCAGGAGGAGGACAGTGAGTGAAGGACAATGAGCCTCAGGATGGTGTGGGCTGGTAATGGGACAGAAATCTTTACAGTTCTGTGGGAACCCTGATGAGCATGGCAATTTTGTCAGCTATTGCAAGATTATTATCCTACATTCTGCTTACTCAACAAGATCAGAAAATGCAGCTGTGAGAGAAGCAGGCCCAGATGACAAATAACTGCTAAAGTAATTTCCTTGGGTCAAGTAATTATTTCCCCACCAAGCTGGAAAGAATTATAAGGAGAAGGGCACAGCCAACAGTGATCAAAGCACATACACTGGTATTACCCAATGAGGAGATGCAGAGACACATGGCAGGAAGGTAATGGAGGGAAGGACCAGAGAGGTCAGTCCCAAAGGTAGACAGGCCAAGTGGGGTCAGCACAGATCCAACCACCCTGTCTAGTTCCACATGAGGCTGGCAACAGAAGGGCAATTGACTCCTATTTAGTAGGTTAAGATGACATTGATAACTGGGCAGGTAAAAGGAACTTAAAAACTGGACAGTTTGCATGAATATAACATAAGAGTTAAGGTAAAGAGTTATGGAGGTACCAGCAGTAACACAATGCTCTGTGATGCTGTACCTACACAGGATGTCCCAGTTCCAAATCCCAAAGCCGCCCTTTGCATGCTGGGAGCATGCATACCCAAGCTGACTGAGGCTAGGGAGAACTGTGGCATGAAGATTCTATTGGGTGACTGTCTCTCTTTCTCTGTCTCTCTCTCCTGGAAGAAATGAATAAATAAACTTTAAAAACAAACAAAAAGAAAGCAACATTTTTAAAAGAATTGTTTTATTTAACTTTTTTTATTATTATTATTATCTCCCAATTTGACCAAAGAGAAACAGAGAGAGAGAAAGTGAGAAAGCAAGCCACCACATCCAAGACTTGAACCTCAGTCAGCCATGTAGGATTCTAGTACCTTTAACCACCATGCCACCTGTTGGCCCCAGAAAACAACATTTTTATCAAAGCTATACAGTTAAGCCAGAATCATTCAACAAAGGACACACAGCAGATCTGAATCACTAAAGACATAGCTCAGAGGCAGTGTTTCTAAAGGCAGCGTAAGTAGAGTGAATGTGGCGCAGGGCTGTGGTGAGGAGCCAGGCCTCCCATACTGCTCAATAACAGGCTGGGCCAGCAGATGGGCATTCTGGACACAAGATGGAAGAGACATTAACCTCTGTGCCCTCTCACTCCTCTGCTACACAACTCCATGTGCTCCCAAGGACCCATCATCCTCAAGGCTGCCCTGGTACCCAAGAGAAATGCTTCTTACTGCTATGCCTCCATCTTGAAACTCAAATGTGAAAAGTCCCTATTTTAAAACTTGATTTCTCATGTGAAGAGCCTTTGCAACCATTCAGAGTTCTACAAGAGACAGATACCAGCAGGCTGTTGAGTGTCTCCTTATAGAAGGCAGCTTTGAAAAGTACGTGGGGGTTGTTTTGGTTGTTAATAGATAGTTGGGCAATATTAAAAGGTGTTTTTGTTTTTTAAAAAAATGTTGAGCATAATAGAGCAGAAAAGTGAGATGAGAAGAGATGGCTGGAGAAAATCAAGGCCCACCATCCCACCAACAGCTTTCTGAATGAATATTTTTTACTTCTTTTTAAAAAAAGAATTATTATATTGAACTTAATTTATTTAATTAGTTATTTATTTTAATTTGACCAGAGGAAGACAGAGAGAGAAAGAGAGAGAGAAAGAGAGAGTGAGCAAGAAAGAAAGTGAAAAAACAAGCCGTCAGATCCAGGACTCAAACCACAGCCAATCATGTGAGGGCCCACCGCCCTTAACTACCACTCCATCTGCCAGCCCCTTTCTTGCTCTTTGTTTACATGTGGAAGAACGAAGGTAACTG
>NW_006159888.1:639649-647607 GCF_000334495.1 Tupaia belangeri chinensis | reverse complement strand
CTAGTTTTTAAGCACTAATAAGCATAGAAATTCCTATAAAATTCATATGTTATGTTTTCACACAAGTTTAATATTAATTAGTAAAGATTAATATTTGGCTCTAATTTTCCTCTGTTAATGCTGGAGTTCATCTGAAGCTTCCAGTGCTAACTCCACCTCAGGTCATTACATTGCACAACACAGAAACAAATGTTTAAATAATAAACATGTTCCCTGAGTCTGTTAAACATAGAACTTTGGCTGTAACTAAGAGTTACTAGTCCAAGATTCAGGGACTTTAAGATGGTGGAGGGGAAAGGGAAATAATATTACCTCTACTATCCAAGCCCTATGCTGAGCTCCATAGCTGTACATGATCATTTCGGTTTCCAATAAGCTCATTAAATAAGTTTTAATATTGTATTTGGTCCAACATAAAAAAATTAATGAATGTAATATATTATGTTAATAGAATGAGGGAATAAGACGGCATGGTCATGTCAATAGTACACAAAAAGCATTTGACAAAAGCCAACACTCTTCCAAGGTAAAAAAAAAAAAAAAAAAAAGGAAAAAAAACTCAGAAAACTAGAAGAGAACTTTCAAAACAGGATAAAAGGCATTTATAAAAAGTCTATAATTAACATGATGAATGACTGAAATCTTTCCCTCAAAGATCAAGAAGAAGACAAGGATGCCCACTTTTACCACTGCTATTCAACATTATACTAGAAATTTTAGCCAAATAAAAACATGTACAGAGACCAGAGATGGCCTAATAATTATGTTGCTGGACTCCCACATGGCCAACTTCAGTTTGACTCTCAGAACCAGAGACTTGAAACTCACACTGGGTGCATGTGCATGCTTGCCCAAAATCCTAAGAGAAGAAGGGATTGCGGCATGGTCAACCCTCTACAGAGTGATTTCTCACTTTCTGTCTCTCCCTGTTTCTCAGGTGAGAGTATGCAACCTATAGCAAAAATCTCTCTAAAAAATAAATGAATAAAAACATGAAACAAAAAGGATTCAAATAGGAAAGAAAAAATTGAAACTGTCTCTATTCGCAGATGACATGATTCAATATCTTTACAAAAAAGAAAAATTAAAACTAAAGCTAGTTAAAGAATTTAGCCCATTTTTAAATTGATTATTCATTTTTTTATGAGCATGTTGCTTGAGTTCCCTATATATTCTGGATATCAATCCCTTGTCTGAGAAGTAATTTGCAAATATTTTCTCCCATTCTGAGGGTTGTCTTTTGGCTCCAATTATTGTTTCCTTTGCTGTGAGGAAGCTTTTTAGCTTGTTGTAATCCAGTTGTCTATTTTGGGGAATATTGCCTCTGCTTTAGAGGTCTTATTTAAGAAATATTTACCAATTATAATATTGCTAGTATGGTATAAGTTGTGTTTACTAGCTCATTTCTAATCTATTTTAAAAGAAAATCACTGTCAAATATTCATTATAATACTGACAAATTCTTAGAATATGATTGATACAGAAATATTGGTATTTTTTCAAATAGTATTTAGAATTTTAATCAGTACAATTATAATTGTCATGCATAATGGCTAAAGATATAAAATTTTCTTTAATATTTATTATCTAAATATATATTCTCATTCATGTCTTTAAAAAAAATTGTCTACTCCAATGTCTTTAAGAGTTTCCCTCACATTGTCTACTAGTAGTTTTATAGTTCGAGACTTTACATTTAAATCTTTGATCCATTTTGAGTTGATTCTTGTTAATGATGACAGATATGGGCCCAATTTTATTCTTCTGCAGGTAGATATCCAATTCTTCCAGCACCATTTACTGAAAATATATTTTCTCCACTGCATTGTATAGCACTTTTTTGTCAAAGACCAGTTGACTGTATGATTTGGAGATTATTTCTGGATTTTCTGTCCTGTTCCATTGGTCTGTGCATTCATTTTTTGTGCCAATACCACACTGTTGTGATTATCACTGCTTTGTACTATATTTTGAGGTTAGGTAATGAGATGCCTCCTAATTACTCTTTTTGCACAGTATTACCTTGGTGATACAGGGTCTTTTAAGATTCCAGACAAATTTTATATATTTTTTTTCTATTTCTGTAAAGAATGTCACCAGCAATTGGATCAGAATCACATTGAATATGTAAATTAATTTGGGTGGAACTGACATTTTGATTATATTCTTCCAATCCAAGAACACAGGATGTCTTTCCATTTTTGGGTATCATACTTAATTACTTTTTCAGTTTTTCATATTTTTTCTTGTAGAAGTCTTTCAGCTCTTTAGTTAGGTTTATTCCTAGGAATCATATTCACCTTGTGACTATTGGAAGTGGGATTACTATATTTCAATCCTGTCTTGGTCAGTTCATTCCTGGTGTATAAAATTGCTATAGATTTTTGTATATTGATTTTGTATCCTGCTACTTTACTGAATTTATTGATCACTTCTAGGGTTTTTTTCATGCACTGCTCTGGATTTTCTATGTACATAGTCACATCATCTGCAAATAAGAACAGTTTAGCTCCTTCTTTTCCTATCTGAATGCTTTTTATTTTACCGTCTTGTCCAATTGCATTGGCTAGGGCTTCCAGCACTGTATTGAAAAGAAGAGGAAAAAGTGGACAGCCTTGTCTTGTTCCAGTTTTCAGTGGAGAAGCTTTCAGCTTTTCCCCATTCAGTATCATGTTAGCAATGGGTCTGTCATATATGACTTGTATTGTGTTGAGGAATGCCTTCTATTTTGCTGACAGTCTTGATCATGAAGGAATGTTATATTTTATCAAATAGTTTTTCTGCACCTATAGATATAATCACGTGCTTTCTACCTTGCTTTCTGTTAACATGATGCATTACATTTTTGTTTTGCGTATGTCAAGCCATTCCTGCATCCCTGGGATAAAGCCTACCTGATCATGGTGTAAATCTTCTTAATATGCTGTTGGATTCCATTTGCTAGTATCTTGTTGAAAGTTTTTGCATCTGTACTCATCAGGAATATTGGTCTGTAGGTTTCTTTTTTTGTTCTATTTAGCTTAGTTCTTAAAGATTCTGACATTTTTAGAATGGTTAATGAGCCACTGGCTTCTTCTTAGTCACTAGCTGCATTAGACGCTAGCAAGAATTGGCCTCTCCTTGGAAACTTTGAAGCTAGGCTTTGACTTCTTCTGTTTAGTTATGAAAGTCCTAGATGGTTCTTTCTGATGTGAAACTGTGTTTTGTCTACAGTGAAAATCTGTTATTTAATGTGGCTGCCTTCAATAATCTTAGTTAGATCTTCTGGATAATTTGCTGTAGCTTCTACATCAGCATTTGCTATTTCACCTGCACATCTATGTCCATTTTTTTCACTTATTTATTTACGCTTTTTTAAAATATATTTTGCTTCTTTTTCCCTCCTTGCTTCCATCCCTTTCACCCTCCACCATTTCCCATTTTCCTCCCACGCTGTCTTTGGTATCCATAGTTCCTCTCCATTCTTTCATGCAGTCCAATTTTTGGTTTCTGCCAGAGTGCAGACATTTGGTATATATTAAGTGGGAACATACAATGCCTCTCTTTCATAGTCTGGCTTGCTTTGCTTAGCAGTACATCTTTCATATTCTTCTACTTTTTATCAAATGTTAGGGCTTCATTGTCTTTTATGACTGAGTAGTATTCCATGGTGTATATGTGCCACACTTTTTCAATCCATTCAATTGTTCATGGACATTTGGGTTGGTTCCATGTCTTAACTATTGTAAATAATGCTACAATAAATATGGATGTGCAAGAGTTTTTCTGATTGAGTGTCTTCCTATCCTTTGGGTAGATACCCAGGAGTGGAACTGATGGATCAAATGGTAGTTCTATGTGTAGGTCTTTGAGGAATCTCCCTGTTGTTCTCCACAGTGGACTGATAACCAGAATATACAAGGAACTCAAGCAGCTCACACATCTCCCCCCAAAAAAATAAAACAAACCAATTAAAAGATGAGCACAATGAGCTAAACAGAAAACTCTCTAAGGAAGACCTGTGAACAACCAAAAAGCATATGAGTAAATGCTCAACATAATAAATTGCTCAATGCTTATCATAAGGGATATTCAAATCTGTTATCACTATGAGATGCACTTCTGTGTTGTAGGGATAGCTTCTGTCTTTCAACCCATGAACCAACCACTGCTAGCTCTAAACTTTTATTATGTAGTTTTCTCACTTCTCGCAGCCTTCCTATTATATAATTGGAAAGAGCTATGGCTTTGCTCTGGATTAAGTTAGGCTTAAGAAAATGTTGTGGTTGATTTGATCTTCTGTCTAAACCTCTAAAACTCTCTCCATATCAGCAATAAGTTCATTTTGCTTTCTTACAATGTTTGTGTTCACTGGAACATCACTTTTAATTTCCTTTGAGAACTTTTCCTTTGTAGTCACATCTTAGCTAACTAGCACAGGAGGCCTAGCTTTCAGCCCATCTAGACTTCTAACAAGTCTTCCTTACTAAGTTTAATTATGTCTAACATTTGGTTTAAAGTTAGACACGTGTGATTCTTTTTGCTTAAATACTTAGAGGCTAATGCAGTGCTATTAATTGACCTAAGTTCAATATCATTTGTCATAGGAATAGGAAGTCTGAGGAGAGAGAAAGAGATAGGGAACAGCCAGTTGGTGGAGCAGCCAGAGCACACAAACAACATTTATTAAGTTTGCCCTTTAATACAAGCATGGTTTGAGGCACCTCAAAACTATTACAACAGTAGTATCAAAGATTACTGTAGGGACCAGCAGTTAGCATAATGGCTATGTCGCTGGACTCCCATGTAGTCAACTGCAGTTTGTGTCCCAGAACCGGTGGCTTAAAACTCACTCCAGGCATGTGTGCATGCATGCCCAAGATCCCGAGAGGTGAATGGAGGAGAAGGGATTGTGGCGTGGCCAGCCCCCCCTGGGGGGTGATTTCTCGCTTTCTGTCTCTCTGTCTGTCTCTGTCTGTCTGGCAAGCGCACACACCCTATAGCAAAAATCTCTCTCAAAAAAAGAAAAAAAGATTACTGTTAACAGATCACCATAACAGATATAACAATACTGTAAAAGTTTGAGATATTATAGGAATTAACAAAGTGTGACACACAGATACAGATAAGCACATGCTGTCTGAAAATGGTGTCAATAGATTGCTTGATTTAGGGTTGGAACAAACCTTCAATTTGTGAAAAATGCAATGTCTATGAAACACAATAAAGATTATGTATATATATCAGTGGATTAAAGACCTAAATATGAGATTTAAAATTATTTATCTCTTTTAAGAAAACATAGCAGCAAGACTTCATAACTTGGATTTAGCAATGGTTTCTTCTTTTTAATTTTTATTTATTATTATTATTATTTTGTTTGCTATAGTACACATGCATTCACCAGAGTGAGGCAGACAGAGAGAGAAAGAGAGTGAGAAGGAAAGTAAGAAAGCAAGCCATCAGGTCCAGGACTTGAACCGTGGTCAGCTGGGAGTTCAGTGCCTTAACCACCACACCATCTGCCAGCCCCAGTAATGGTTTTTTTAAACATAGCATCTAAGGCACAAATAACAAGAGAAAAAGAGACAGATAGTACATCATCAAAATTTAAAACTCAAGTATCAAAGGACACTATGAATAGAGTGAAAAAGAAAATATGAAACGCATTGCTTGGCAAAGCTGACCCATATGGGAAGGTTCTGGGTTCACATCTGGAGGCTTCCTCAAACATGCTTGGCACATATGTGCCTATGATGTGAGCTGACTGAAGCTGAGAAGGATCATAGTGTCAAGAACCTGTAGAGATGTGTCTCCTTCTCTCTCATTCTCTCTCTCATACTCATGGAAGAAATAAATAGATAAAACCTAAAAATAAATAAATAAATATATAAATAGAATAAGCTATAATAAAAATTATATAATAAGAGAAAATATTTACAAATCATATCAGAAAAGTCTTGTATTTAAAATACATAAACAAAAATATATAAACAGGGAAAAACAGCTAAAACATGGGCAAAGGTCTTGATACTTCTCCAAAACTTCATACCAATGACAAACATTTGTTTGTCACTAGTCACTAGAGAAATGCAAATCAAAACTACACTGAGATACCATTTTATACCCACCATAAAGGGCATAACCTGAAAAAAAATAGAAAATAAGTGCTGGAAGTCTTCAAAGAAATTGGAACCCTCATATATAGCTACTGAGGTTGTGCAAAGATACAGTCACTGTGGAACACAAGTTAGTACTTCCTCAAAAAATTAAAAAGAGGGAACCAGCAGTTAGCATAATGGCTATGTCGCTGGACTCCCACGTAGTCGACCGCGGTTCGCATCCCGGAACAGGTGACTTAGAACTCACACTGGGCGCGTGTGCGTGCGTGCCCAAGATCCCGAGAGGAGAGTGGAGGAGAAGGGATTGCGGCGTGATCATCCCCCCTGGGGGGGTGATTTCTTGCTTTCTGTCTTTATGTCTCTCTCTGTCTGTCTGGCAAGCGCATGCGCCCTATAGCAAAAACCTCTCCAAAAAAAAAATTAAAAAGAACCACCACATAACCCTTCAATTCTACTCCTTGGTATAAACACAACAGAATAAAAATAACTACTTGTACAAATATTTGTACATGAATGTTTATAGCACCACTATCTACAATAACCAAAAGATAGGAACAACCAAATTGTCAAAATATGACTGGATAAATAAATGTAGTCTGTCCATACAATGAAATGTTATTAAGCCATAAAAAGGCATCAAGCACATGATGCTGAAACATGCTACAATGTGATGAACCTTGAAAGCACTATATTAAGTGAAAGGATACCGCAAACAAAAGGATTCTGATGTACATAAAATGACCAGAATAGGCCCAGCCTAGCAGCACAGTCTACAGCCTACCTATGTGCAGCCCTGAAAACCATGGCCGACCAAGGGTTTGGATCCCTGGCTGGTCTAAAAATGCGTGTGCCTACCCAAGATCCTGATGAGCTGGAGGGTCAGAGAAAGGGGATCATGGCATGACAAGATCCTGCTAAGGGTATTCCTCTCTTTGTCTCTCCCTCTCTCATGCATGTGTATATACTATCGTGAATAAATTTTAAAGTCTATATATCCAGAATAGGCAAGTCCATATAGACAAAAAATATAATAGTGGTTTACAAGGACTGAAGAGAAGAGGAATGGAGAGTCTTCTTAATGGATACAGGGTTCCTGGTTGAGGTGATGTAAAAGTTCTGGGACTACATAGTAGTTATAGCTGCATAACACTGTGTATGAATTTATTGTCACCAAATTGTATGAAAACAGTGAATTTTATGTTATACACATTTTTATCCAATTTTTTAAATGGGGAGAAATGGGTGAGATATAAAAAGTGACTAAGACTTCTATATATATATATAAAAGACACACTAATGACAAATTCAATGGAAGAGTATTGGAAACTAAAGAGAGAATTTATAAGTGGATGAGTTAAACAACAGAGTATTGGAAACTAAAGAGAGAATTTATAAACTAGTAATAGAACTCAAATTACTTCCTAGGGTACAAGACAGAAAAATACAGAAAACATGAAAGATTAAGAGATGAGTCAAATAAAATAAGTAGCTTTAAGTATCTATTAGAGTCCTAGAAATAGGTAAGAGGTCACTGAAAAAAGGGCAATATGCAAGGGATGAAGAACAAAAATTTGAATTGATCAAAGAAAAGATTACTCAGCCTCAGGAATCATAATGAATTTCAAGTAACATAAATAAAAATAATGCCCGAAGGGAATACCATTGTGAAACCTCAGAATACCAAACATAAAAAGATCAAAAAAGGAGCAAAAAAGGAAAAGAAAATCTACAGACAATTAGTCTTACAACAGTATTTACTTATTTATTTATTTATTTGCATTTATTCACTATACATCAATACAATATACAAAATGAGATTTTCCGTCCAGAATACACTATATATTGGCTCAATCAAGG
>NW_006159888.1:618148-639629 GCF_000334495.1 Tupaia belangeri chinensis | reverse complement strand
TACACTAGATATTGGCTCAATCAAGTTTATCGCTATCCCTGTTATCATCAATTAATGATTTTCCATTTCTTATTTCTTTATGTTTTGTTTCCCCCCCTTTATTCCCTACCTCACACCCTCTTTTTTATATTTCCCCCCCTTTATTCCCTACCTCACACCCTGTGCCATTTCCAACCCTCCTCCCACACTGTTTCTGGATCTGCAGTTGTTTTCCATGCCCTTTTTTTCCCCCACATTTTATTGATCCACTAAAGATCTTATTAATCAAAAACTTTCAATAGCAAGTATAGCTGATATATGCATATCTATATGAACACTTGTCTGACTTTAGGCATACACCTCAGTGAGTAGAGTGAGCATACTATAAAGTAGCACCTAGCTGCGGCTATATAGCTTACTGCAGTCATTAAATAAGTATTTTAAATGTATTTTTGCATTTTTTTAATTTCAAGGAAGACAGTTTTAGATTTAATAGATCAAAATCAAAAACTGCTAAGACTTAAAGCCAGGAAAAAGTTTAGGACTTAGTTCAAATAGTAGGTAGATGAAACTATCAACAGTTCAAGAGAAGACAAAAATCTTTAAATATGGAAAACAAGCATAGAAGAAAATTAGTAATGTTTTAGTCAAAAGTCATAAAATTCTATTTCACCAGTTCAGTCTCCTGTAATTAACCTCTATTCTATTTGCAGTGTTACTGTGATCTGATCTTTCCATTTAAACTCTGGAAGTTAACATTCAATTCTAGACTTGTCCCTAACATTAGGCTGATCATTTTCTCGATTGTTTTTCATACTTTTATTTCTGTGCCAGACTTTAGTTTCCTGGTATAGCACTCCCTTCAGCACTTCTGGAAGAGCTGGTCTGGTGCTGGTAAATTCTTTCAGGTTTTGTTTATCTGAGAACGTTTTTGTCTTTTTTTTTTTTTTTTCATATGAGGGATAATCTTGCTGGCTATAGTATTCTTGGTTGAAATTGTTTTTCACTTAACATTTTGGATCTATTTTCCCGTTCTTTTCTTCTTCGCATTGTTTCCAATGAGAGGTCTGACATTAGCCTTATGGGATATTCTTTGAAAGTAACAAAATTTTCTCTCTTGCCAATTTTAGTATCTCATCCTTTTCTATGGTTTTGGTCAATCTGGCTATGATGTGCCTTGGAGAAGATCTTCGTGGACTGATTCTATGTGGGGTCCTTTGTTTTTCTTGATCTGAATATTTGAACACCTCTCTAGGTCTGGAAAGTTTTCTTCCAGGAATAGATTATCAATGCCCTTAATAGTTTTTCACCACTGGGATACCAATAATACAGATGTTTGGGCATTTAATGGCATCTAGTATTACTTGTAGGCTATTCTCATTTGGGGGGGTTATTTTCTCAATCTTTTAGGTGAATTCTGCCAGCTGATGGCAGAATACTGACTTCATAGTTCTCAGATAAATAGTGTAGTCTAAAATATCATAGTCAGTGTGATAGTTGTTGGTGCTGTTCACCAGCTATTTTGAGCATAGTGGAAATAACCAAGATGGTGATTTATAAAGAGAAGAGGTTTATCTGGCTCACAGTTCTGGTGGCTAGAAAAGTCTGAGAGCATAGGACCAACTTCTGGTGAGACCACAATGTGGATCTTGAGCTAACCAGCTGTCAATAACTTTCTTCTGGATCTGGGCAATATCCAGGTGGGTTCTGCCTGCTTCATTTCATCTCCTTACATGTACATCAGAACTCAGTCATGGGAGCCTTGTCCTAATGATTTCATCACACCCCACAGGCCCCACCCTTAGGACACCATGAAGGGATTTTAAATTTTCGCTTTACACCTTTACAATACAACCAAGTCCCAACACATGAACATACAATCACTGCCAACTAAGACCACAGCCCAAAACATGAGTCTTTGAGAGACAAACCATTACCCAATTATAATAACTCCCATGTCCCAAACACCTCCCAACACTGCCACTTTGGGTGCCAAGTTACAGTGTAACTGTGACAGTTAACTGTAACTGTGGGGGCACCAAACCACAGCAT
Organism: Tupaia belangeri chinensis; assembly: GCF_000334495.1. Lineage (NCBI taxonomy): Eukaryota > Metazoa > Chordata > Mammalia > Scandentia > Tupaiidae > Tupaia > Tupaia belangeri. The sequence continues at coordinate 637,598 of NW_006159888.1, read as the reverse complement.
AGGAGGTCTCACCTAAACATACGTAATCATGAGTCAGACATGTACTTTTTTCCTCCAGAGCCTTAAAGACATGTTAGATAAAAAATTTAAAAATACTCAATTCAGTTCAACTGAGCAAATATTTGTAGAGCAACCTATACTAAGCACTGAAATTACAGTCATCCTCTCAAGTAGTCAAAGAACAGCAAACAAACCACCAACTGCTATTATTTACTTTTCCAAGGGACCCACATCCACCACCCAGAGCCTGGAGACAAGAGACTCTTGAGGGATGTGGCACCTTTATGGGGTGCTGGAAGCAAACAAGAGCCCCCCCAACTTGCAAGTGATTGGTGAGCATCCAGTGGCCCTGCAGAGTCTGAACTCACTGGATAGATTTGTTACTCCAATATCAACCATCACAACTCAGCTTGGAGCAGCCAGCAGTCCCTTCTCCTTGTATTAGGCCACCTTGAAAACCACTTCTGACCCTGGATGCCCTCTTCCTGGGGGCACAGTGTTTACTCTGAAGAATACTGTGAAGCAGGACCTCAAGCATGCTCATGCATGCTCCATCCCATGACACAGGGCCTACCATGTCCTTCCAGGGTGGGAGTTTCTCTCGCTCTACTCCATGTCACAAGGCCTCCCCCACAATATTCCTCCAGGGAAGCTCCTCTCCAGGCCCTGAACCCAAGGTGAGTTCTCGACCCGGAGCTCACCTGACTCCCTTCCCCAGCCTCAGACACTTTCTGGACTTCATCCTTGTAACCTAGAGCATTCCCGGGAAGCTTCATGCTAGTCAGAGTCTAGAGCAGCTCTTTCAGCCAGGGTGATTCTACCTTCTCACTCTCCCTCCACAGGGCTTCAGGGCCAGCTCAACGCCACCTTCCCCATACACCTCCCTACAGTGCCCCAGTTTAAAGCAAGTCAGAGCCACTTGACTGATGGTAAGTAGGGTCTGCTTAACCAGACTGATTCTATCTTGTTAAAATCAAAAACTATTTCTAGCTCAACCTGATAAACTTTGTTTGAGGTTCCTCACAGGAACCACAAGGAGACAAATGGCCAACCTGGAGCTAAAATAATGAGGGACTCTGCCCCAGCAACAAGCAAAACTCATGTCTTTGAAAATAGATTGTTTAATTGTACCCCTTAGCTAAGACTGAAACTCCTGTCCCAAAGACAAATTATTTGTGCCCCCAGCTGAAAATTAACCTGATCTATTCTTTCTATGCTTCTCCATAGATGACTGTAAGCCGCATCCCATTTCCCCTATAAAAACATCTGTAAATCAGCCGACTAGTTTAAGATATTCTTACATATCTTCCTGTTAATGGACACACTGTAATAAATTTTTCTTTCCTCTCTCATCGACAGTTTTGCCTCTCTCTGTTTTGTTCAGCAGAGAGAGGTTGGGCCTGCTTTTTGTTCCTGGACTAGGGATATAGAGATCCTCTTCAAATAACCTGAGCACAGCCTCAGCTGATTTGTCCTAAGAGCAGACCTTGCACCCTGGAATTGCCTTCAGGACACACATTCATCTTCTCCTGCAGCTTCCGGTCAGGGTGTGTCCTGGGATTATGCTACAAGAATGAGACACTATTCAGTGGCTCCTTAGGGCAGTGTTTCCCATCCTTTCATCACCATCACCATCATCATTGTATCCCCCTTCAGAAAAATCAAAATCAGTTTTGAACGAAATAACTAATAGGAAAAGAATAGGGATTGTTGGAGCTTTTAACAGAGAAAAGAAACAATGTTTAATGACTGTCAGACGTATACAAGGGGACCTCAAAAAATCGAAAAATAGAATTAAAGTATGAATTATTTTGGTGAAAAAGTGAAATCTATGCATATATTTTTCATAATATGCATTTTCCATGAACTTCGTGAAAACTCCTAGCACTTAGTTTAGTTTAACATGTGGTGGCACATGCTGGTAATCTCAGCCTTTCTGGAGAATGAGGTAGATGAGTTGTACAAATTCAAGGCCAGACTAGACAACTGAGACACACACACACACACACACACTCACACTCACACTCACACTCACACACAAAAAAGAAGAAAAGAAAGAGAGAGAAAAAAAAGCACTTAAGTACTGAGTAATATACATTTGTCATATAGAGTTGAGCTTTGGAGAGCCATAAACCATTATAATATTTAAATTTATTTGTCCTTCCAAGAATCAATATCACTCTTCTGAAAATGCACATAATCAAAGAAGTTTCAGGTATACAAGAATACACGTGCATGGCCCTAAAACAGCCATTTTCTCCAGTCACACGCCCTGGGGTCTGTGGGAGTAACCCAGGGGCTCTACCTCTCAGTGGTCTCCAAGTCTGCCTCTTCAATGTCATACCTCCTACCCCATCTTGTTTGTTGCCAATCCCAGTGTCCCTTCTGCTACTTAGAAATCAGTTTGTCCCAAATTTCAGAGCACCTCTGCATGGTCAAACAAAGGTATGCCCAAGTCCTAACTGGAAAACCAAGAAGAGCCTTCCTATGGAAGATGAGCTTCCTGTGTCCATGGGAAATCTCTGTCCCCAACCCTGCCCTACCAGGACGTAGCCATGGTCACTCTGCAGCCCTACCCAGGTCTAGGCCATCCCAGCCCTGTGGTGTGGAGGAGGTTAACTGAACTGTGAAGGTATGTAGCAGTGTTTTACATTCCTGTAATTATTTACTAATTAAAAAGAACCATAATTGTTTATCAAGGGGATAAGGGTATATTAATGGTCTGCAGAGCTGTTTGTGTGGAGCATTTGATGGGGAAAGTAAACATTACTTGACACCTTACCACAGAGCTTTCTGACAGAGCTTTAAACATCAATCAATTATTTAAAGTCCCGTTGGAGCTTTTAACAGAGAAAAGAAACAATGTTTAATGACTGTCAGACGTATACAAGGGGACCTCAAAAAATCGAAAAATAGAATTAAAGTATGAATTATTTTGGTGAAAAAGTGAAATCTATGCATATATTTTTCATAATATGCATTTTCCATGAACTTCGTGAAAACTCCTAGCACTTAGTTTAGTTTAACATGTGGTGGCACATGCTGGTAATCTCAGCCTTTCTGGAGAATGAGGTAGATGAGTTGTACAAATTCAAGGCCAGACTAGACAACTGAGACACACACACACACACACACACTCACACTCACACTCACACACAAAAAAGAAGAAGAAAAGAAAGAGAGAGAAAAAAAAGCACTTAAGTACTGAGTAATACACATTTGTCATATAGAGTTGAGCTTTGGAGAGCCATAAACCATTATAATATTTAAATTTATTTGTCCTTCCAAGAATCAATATCACTCTTCTGAAAATGCACATAATCAAAGAAGTTTCAGGTATACAAGAATACACGTGCATGGCCCTAAAACAGCCATTTTCTCCAGTCACACGCCCTGGGGTCTGTGGGAGTAACCCAGGGGCTCTACCTCTCAGTGGTCTCCAAGTCTGCCTCTTCAATGTCATACCTCCTACCCCATCTTGTTTGTTGCCAATCCCAGTGTCCCTTCTGCTACTTAGAAATCAGTTTGTCCCAAATTTCAGAGCACCTCTGCATGGTCAAACAGAGGTATGCCCAAGTCCTAACTGGAAAACCAAGAAGAGCCTTCCTATGGAAGATGAGCTTCCTGTGTCCATGGGAAATCTCTGTCCCCAACCCTGCCCTACCAGGACGTAGCCATGGTCACTCTGCAGCCCTACCCAGGTCTAGGCCATCCCAGCCCTGTGGTGTGGAGGAGGTTAACTGAACTGTGAAGGTATGTAGCAGTGTTTTACATTCCTGTAATTATTTACTAATTAAAAAGAACCATAATTGTTTATCAAGGGGCTAAGGGTATATTAATGGTCTGCAGAGCTGTTTGTGTGGAGCATTTGATGGGGAAAGTAAACATTACTTGACACCTTACCACAGAGCTTTCTGACAGAGCTTTAAACATCAATCAATTATTTAAAGTCCCACAGATATTGACATTTTTTAATTACAGAGCTTTCCAGAGTTGAAGGAGTGTAAAGGAAGAAAGAATGAGGTCGCTGCAAAGAACACTCCATTTGTCTTCGAACTTGATCTATTTCCCTTCTACTTTATTAAGACCTTGCTTTGCTTTATAGATCTTATGGCCAGGTGTCGATTTGTTTCCAAGACATAGTGCTTGATTATTTTTTCCCAGGACAGGAGCCTCTCCACCTTAATTGGCATGTCTGGATGGATGGAGCCTTCTAGAGAGGGCAAACATTCTGAGCAGTGGAGTGTTGTTTCTGCAGCGGGGGCCCTCAGGGAGCCCCACCCATCCCCGACATTCACTGTGGTAGTTCTGGGAATATTGCATCAGGGAAGAGAACAGGAGAGTGCTAAATCTTTCCCTGAAGGGGAAAAATGGAAACATATTTCAAAATAGGGCCACATTTATGAAAACCGTTACACATGAGATGTTATTTTTCAAAACTAAATGGAGGGACCAGCAGATGGTGTAATAGTTACATCACTGGACTCCCACATAGTTGACCACAGCTCAAGTCCTGGACCTGGTGGCTTAAAACTCACTCTGGGCACATGTGCATAAGTTTCCAAGATTCCGAGAAGAGAATGGAGAAGAAGGGATTGTGACATGTCCATCCCCACCCCGCCCCCGGGATGTGATTTCTTGCTTTCTGTCTCTCTTGTGAGTATACGTGCCCTATAGCAAAAATCTCTCTCAAAAAAAAAAACAGTAAATAGAAATAACAAGGGATGATATTTCTGCATCTCAGGGCACCCTACAGTCCAGCGAACAGGCAAGTTGGCTTATTAATCTATGAACAGCAAGGCTTGTCATGGACACTGGAAACAGTATGAATGGAGCATAGTGGTTGCCCTCAGAGCTGCCCATCATCGGGTAAAGACCGCCAAGTTCATTAACAGGATAATGGCAGGTATGGAGAAGATAAACAGGCATTATCATGAGAGCTGAGGGCAGCTGCTTCAGTTAGAGGTGGCCAAGAGCAGCCTCACTGAGAAGTGATTTTTGGGATGAGACCCGAGCAATGAGAAGCGGCAATTGTGCACGTATGGGAGAGAAAGACATAAGGCATAGGAACAGCAGGTGTAGAAGCCCTGAGGCAAAGCAGAAACAAGCATGGGATGTTTGAGAGAGAACAAGTGTGTGTTTGGGCATGAGGAGTCCTGCAAGCACAGAAGAGGCTGTGTTCCCTCTCCTCAGAGTCGTGAGCAGTTCCTGCAGGGCTGTCATCTGAGGCTTAGCAGGGTTGCCTTTGTGCTTTAGGAAGAGTGCTCTGGGTCCAGCTACAGTCGTGTGCACTGCTAAGGCTCTGTGCTCCTCAGGCTGGGACCACATGGGAGGTCTGGATTCAATTCCTCATCTAACTTAAGGCCAGATATGGTAGAGTGCACCTGTAATCCTAGCAATTTACGGAGAGGAGGCAAGGCGATCATGAGCTCAAGACTGACCTGGGCAACATTGCAAGACCCCGCCACAGCCTTCCAGGTAGCTGGGACCACAAGTGTGTGCCACGATGTCTACCTCCTTATCAGACAGGGTCTCACCGTGGATTTCCTAGGGAAGAAAAGGCAGGCAGGGTAGGCAGGCTCAGCATTGGCTGGTGTCAATGACTTCAGGGCTCTGTGTGGAGCCTTGTCCCAAGGTGTCCAGCACCTGGCCCTGGGATGACTGGACAGGGGTATTGTATCCTGGAATGTAAGAGCCTTCATGGAGTGCTTCTTAGGGCTTTGGGCTTCAGGTTGGTGGGTTCCCTTATGAAAAGCACAAAGTTGTTTTCTGTCTCCAGGAATCAACTCATCAGCCTAATTTCAGAGCCAGTTTTAGATGAAGCAAGGTCCGTCCACTGTATCCACCCCACCCACAGATGCCATGGACAGGATTCCAGAGAAGCTCATCCTGCGATTCACAAGACCTCTGCTCACAGCAGCTCCTCGCTATGACTCCCCACAAGTCATCTATATTCTGTGCTCCCTGATACTCACCTGTAAGAGAAGAGCTGTACTATTTCTATCTCTGTGGAAAATTAGGATAAATGACTTCAGGGCACATTCAGAATGATGCAGCTATCTGGTACATGTTAATAATAAATAGCAAGTGTGAGCTAAGGATCTTCACAGGGGCCTGTCTCCAGGAGGATGTTTCTTTTTATTTTAGTTTAGTAATTTAATTTAGTTTAGTTTTTAGTTTAGTTTTGGTATAGGGCATGTGTACTCACTGAGAGAGAGAGAGAGAAAGTGAGAAATCATCTCCCCACCGCTGCCAGGAGGGGATGACCACACCATAATCCCTCCTCTTCTATTCTCCTCTCAGGATTTTGGGCATGCGCACATGCATGCCTGGCATGCCTTTCAAGCTGCCAGTCCAGCACTCAATGCAGTCAGCCATGCGGAAGCCAGGCACCTTTACCTCCATGTTCAGAAGGACATTTCTACTGTATTAGCTCTGCAGTCTTATCTGAAGTTAGCCTTCTATTTTAAGAACTAATGGACAATTTTTTTAAATTCATTTATCTATTTCTTCTAAAAGGTCTTCACACCACAATCCATCCCCAGATCATGCATGTGTGCATGTACCTGGCACATACAGGAAGACCTCAGACACAAACCTGGGACCTTCCCATGGGGGTTTGGCATCATGACACTTCGTGCTACTGCTGTGTCACCATTCTTTGTGATTGTTGCTGCCTGTCAGAGACAAAGTTCAACTGTGAGAGAAAAATACAAGACCAAGATCTTACTTTTTTCTTCCAGAATATGGGCGTCAATCCTGTCAACATTTTTTTTTTTTTTTTTTGGAGAGGTTTTTGCTATAGGGCGCGTGTGCTCGCCAGACAGACAGAGAGACAGAAAGCAAGAAATCACCCCCCAGGGGGGATGGCCATGCCGCAATCCCTTCTCCTCCATTCTCCTCTCGGGATCTTGGGCACACACGCACACACGACCGGCGTGAGTTTAAGCCACCAGATCTGGGACTCAAACCGCGATTGACTACGTGGGAGTCCAGCAACATAGCCATTACGCTGACTGCTGGTCCCAATCCTGTCAACATTTTTGCAAAACAGTAAGTCTGGCAAGTCCCGTGGTTGAACAAGTCACTAGTCTGCACACTCAATGCATATTTGTCCATGATGAGCACCAGATGAGGAAAAACTAGCTCACAATCTGTGTGAACTCAGAGAAACACACAAACCCCTGTGTCTCAGTTCCCTCAACTATCAAGTGGAAGATTTGACTCCTCTCTTTCAACACTTACACAAGTGTTCTGAGGTTCAAATTGGTTCAGATAAGCCTGAATCTACATGATAAATGAATGGAACCATTAGCTATTCAGTTCATTAGAGGTTTCTTAGTCAATGGAATAGATTGTGGGAAAATAAATGACTCAGGACAACCACACACAGGAAAAAAAATGATAAGCAAAAAGAAAAAAAAGGGATTCATTCCCATAGTCAGTAGGCCGACCAGCCTATTCTCTATGTCTAACTCCTATGAACAACTGTTCTCAGGAAGATGTGCTGATTCTGATTCTGCTGTCAAGATGAAACTCCTTTAGAAAGACACCCTAACCATAATATCTGCAGTTACCAAGCTTCTCCCTCTCTGTTCTAGCATTGCTGTGGTCAAAGGTCTCCTCTAGAACTTTCTTGACAATAGCTTCTCCATTGGGGTCTTCATTATGTCCCAAAGATTATTCATTAGGCCACTAACCATTGATTTCTGTATCCAGAAGAGAAATACTTTAATTAACAGAACAATAAGAACCCATTGGGATAGTTTTCATGGCTCAAATACGCTGAAGGAATGCAAAATGTTAATGTAGAAAAGTATGAATAGGTCCACCATAGCTAATACACTGCCCATTGCCTGGTATGTTTTAAAGAAATTGCAGACAAGCATGAGGCATGTGCAATTATGCACTTTGTGAAATACAGACACAACATCTTTTCTAATAATAGTAATAATAAACCATACACTCACAGAGTTAAAGTAAGTGATATAAAAGAAGCTGACCTCTGGACCAGCAGGTGGCATGGTGGTTAAGGTGCTGGACACTTCCACCTGACTGACCACGGTTCAAGTCCTAGAACTGGTGGCTTGCTTGCTCTCTCTCTCTCTCTCTTTCTCTCTCTCTCCTGGAACTGGTGGCTCGCTCTCTCTCTCTCTCTCTCTCTCTCTCTCTCAAATTCAATCTCTCTCTCTCTCTCTCTCTCTCTCTCTCTCTCAAATTCAAAATAAATGAATGAATGAATAAAATTTTAAAAAAAGAAGCTCATCTCCATGGCAGACCAGGACAGTTACAGTCTTTCTTCAGACAGGTGGGGAAAGATTGGTTCCCAAAAACATCTTTGCAAGGAATATATACAGATATGGTCATCTTTCATGTGAGTAGAGGACAGTTCAAAGGTTTCCTGGGCACCTGGCTACTACCCAGCCTCTACCCACCTCCATCCAGCTGGTAGTCTTCATTCATTCTCCAGCCCTTTCTAAGGGACAGTGTGAACATGTCACAATACCAAACCTTCTCTCTCAGCCATCCCAAGATGCAGTCCAAACTCCTTGCTGTAGGTCTATGTGCCCTGGACCCAGAAATGCAACCAGCCCCTCCAGCCTCCCACACCCTCATTCTGGCTCCAGCAGGCTCTGTCTTCCTTGTCCCACCAACATTGCCCATGGAACCATGCACGCCCTCTCCCTTCTCCACCTGCCACACCCAGCACAGGTGAGAGCTCTCCATCTAAGGGGGACTCCTAAAAGCTACCATCGGGACCAACAGGTGGCATGGAGGTTAAGTCATCTGAATTCCACATAGATGACTGTTTGTTTTATGTCCTGGACCCAACCATGTGAAAGACAAGCCAGGAGCATGTGTGTGTGTGCCTTAAATCCCAAGAGAAGAATGGAGAAGAGATTGTGGCATGGCCATTCCCCCTGGAGGTGATATCTCAATTTCTCAATCTCTCTCTCTCTTATGCAACCTCTAGAAAAGTTAAAAAAAAAATGAAAAGTTACCATAGACTGTGTGGCTTATAATCAAGAAGAATTTACTTCTCATAGTTATGGAGCCTGGGGAGCCAACATCAAGGCACCAGAGGATTCGGATGAAAAGCCATTTCCTGGTTTATACACCACACCTCATCACTGTGTCCTCACATGGCAGAAGAGATGAAGGGTCTCTGGGGCTCTTTTACAAGAGCATTGATCCCATTCACTCATAAAAGCCACACCCTCATGCCCTAATCACTTCCTGAAGGTCCCACTGCCTCATTCCACCACTCTGGGGGTTAGATTTCAATACACGAATTTGGGGGTAGGGAGGGACACAAACAGTACTTGTTAGAGAAGGGGGAGCTTCCTGCAGCAGGTATCAAAATCAGCACTGGCCAGGCCCAGGCTATGTCTGTACGGAGAGGCCATCCAGTTGACCTACGTCACTCCTAACTGAAGCCCAAGGACAGCTTGAAGCAACATAGTAAGCAAGCCAGTAAAGAGCTTAGGACAAGCCTTGGAAAGCACATGGCAACCTTTCTGCTATGGGAAATTTGTTTCCTTCTGATCCTCTGAGTAGATAGACAAGTGACTCTTCTGTGTGTCCAACCTAGGTCAGGGGAGGGAATCAGATGTAAGGAGTGGATTGTCCAAAAAGTGATACTGTGGCTCAAAGTCCCACACAGCACCTGTCAACAGAAAGCGGTCAAAGCATCCTGGTCTTCCCAGGGGCAGCTTTCCTCAGAGGAAAACAGACTCCTGGGGGGCTCCAAAAACACTGTGGGAGGACCCAGCCATCAATGCTAATTGACAATAACCTGTGAGGCCAGCTGTGGGTAAGACCCACTGGTGCCAAGATCTGCTCTGCAGAGGGTGAACTACAACTGCATATGGGATGATGGTCCCAGCACCAAAAGAAATTACAGCTTAGAAGGATGACTTGCTTGTATAAAAAGGTTGATGTCCCCTAGAACCTGGCTCAGGGGCCTCCTGTCTTCTTCTATATCCATTCTTATAGCAAAAAGAGTCAATCAAATACTGATGACTCCCAGAAACTCCAGCTCAGAACTCTAACCTGAGTCATATCCTCCTATCTGACAGTTTGGACACATGCACATCTACAGGAGCTGGGACTCAAATCCAAGTTCAGCATCATTCTGAGTGCCCTTTCCCAATGAATCAAGCTAATGGTCAGCTTTAGTTTCCCAAATCAAATGATGGACAACCTTCATCAGCTTCTCCATTTCATCCTCCTACCATATTTATTCCCTAAATATTTTTGTCTTTACCTCTTGAGTAACTTTTCAACCAATATTATATCTGCAGGCCAGTCCTCATAGCTTATTTCCAAAACCTTCTAAGAGTTCCCTATTTTCACTCCATCAATATTGGCCATCAGGCAGTCATGTCACTGCTGCTTAAAATGCTCGTTCCTCCCAACCCTGAGCCCACCCTGCTTTGCTCCATTCTGTGACACTAGGTCTGGAAATCTGCAAAGGGTCATTCCCAGACTTTGGTGGCTTCCATCTCTGGATAGGATGTGCCATTAGAAAGCAATAGTAAGAGAAGACGTGATTAACTCTGGTGGGCTCCCACCTCTTGTTAGCCTCCCTGCATGAGAGTAAAATGCTTTACCTCTGATATCTGTTGAAAATTCCAGGCCTGGCCCGGTAGCACCCACTCTGACCCTCCAGCAATATGACCACTAATCTTGTGGCACCCCCTCGGCTGCCCAACATAGACAGTGTGCGCATAGCCTAAGGACCTTCAATTTTTCTCCCTTGAGGACCCAGTAGCCTTTCCACTAAGTTTCTAAGATTTGGGAACAGCATTCCACCACAGTCCCAAGAGTCATAGCTGCTACCTGCCATTTCAAATACTTGAGTTACTTCAGGGTCCACTTTCTTCTGTTAATTTAGCCTTCTAACACCTGTACAACTGATACCCTCCATTAAATCCCCTCTGATTGAAATACTTAGCAAGATTCTTCTCCTCCTAACTAGACCTCAACAGCAGGTAAACTAAAACCAAGTTTATGTCTACTCTCTTATAAAATGATAGTTTTTTAAAGTTAAGGTATAAACTTTCAACCTCAAAGAAAATACATGGAAAAATAACAGCAGAGGAGTGAAAACAGAATTTTGTGGGAAAAAAAAGAGCAGATGAAAAAGTGGCACCTGATTTAGCAGACCAGAGAAGGCAGAAATAAGTACACTCAGTTTCTTGGAGACAGCAGGAAGCAAGGCAGTCTGAGCTGCAGAACTCTAGGAAGGATGCTCAGAATTAGGAGTATAGACAGCCCTGGAGTTGAGGTTGCAGGTGAGGATAAAAAGATATTAAAACCTTATGTATATAAGGGACAGATTCCTTATGGGGCAGAAGGGGTGAGAGGTCTCTCTCAAGCCTCTTTTAGAAAGGCACTAATCTCATTCATGAGGGCTCCTCCCTCATGACCTAATCACCTCTCAGAGGCCCCCACCTCCTAAGACTATTACATTGGAGGTTAGGAATTCATATATAAATTGGGAGAAGGGGGGAACACAAACATTCAGTCCATCACAGAGGACATCACAGCATTGCCAAGAGTCTGCCCTTCATCAAGGAAAGCTAGAAGCTGCCCTCCCACAGTAGCTGAGCTGAGGCATCTCAGGGATACGAGCTAAGGGATGAGTGAGTGGCACAATGGTTAAGGTGCTAGACTCCCACATGGCCAACTGCAATTCGAGTCCCAGAGCCAGTGGCTTGAAAATCACACTGGGCACATGTGGGTGCATGCCCAAAGTTCTGAAGGAGAATGAAGAAGGATTGTGGTGTGGCCATGCTCCCTGGGGGGTGATTGGGTGATTTCCCACTTTCCTTCTCTGTCTCTCTGTGTCTCTCTCTGGTGAGTGCACACACCCTATGGCAAAAAAATAATAATAAATAATCATTTAAAAAAAAAAACTAAGAAAACAAAAGAGATGAGCCACAGGGAGTCTGAGACCAGACCATTAGATGTGAAAGACAGTTGTCCTAAAGTGAGGTGAATTTCCAAGGATCTGCAGTGCAAATTGCCTTGTATCTTGCTTCTTATGAAGCTAAGAGAGCATGCTATGACAAAAGGAAGGAATAATTTCTTTAGATAGGACCCAAGAGCACAAATGACCAAAACTAAGAAACAGATTATTTGAACTTGGATTGAGGTGAGAGTGCACAACATTGTGAATGAAATAAATCCCATTGAATTGTCCACTTTCAATGGGTTATGCTACACTTACTTTTTAGTCACAGTCTTTTTTGGGAGAAACATTTACAAATTATGTATCTGATAAGGGACTTGAATCCAGATCCAAAAAGGACTTTTACTTTTTAGTCACCGTCTCTTTTGGGAGAAACATATACAAATTATGTATCTGATAAGGGTTTTGAATCCAGATATAAAAAGGACTCTTACAACTCAATAAGAAAAAAATATCAATTATCAATAATAATTGGAAAATTAATTAATTATAAATATTCCTATTTTAAAAATGGGCAAAAGTGACCTGTCAGTAGCATAGTGGTTAAGGCAGCTGGATCCCGCATGGCTGACTGCATGGTTCAAGTCCCAGACCCCAGCAGCTTACAAATCACACCAGGCATATATGTGCATGCCCAAAATATCTAAAGAAGAATGGAGGGGAAGAGAATTCAGTGTGGTCATGCCCCACAGAGGTACTTTCTCTGTATCCCTCTGTCTCTCTCTGGTGAGCCCATGCCCCCATAGCACATTAAATAAGTAAATACATACATACATACATACATACATACATACATAAAAACAAGGCAAAGGGTCTGAATGAACATTTTTCCAAAGATGATATACAAATGGCCAACAATCACATGGAAGATGCTTCACGTCATTAATCATTAAGGAAATACGAATGAAATCCACAATGATATTCTACTTCACTCCCATTTAGGGAGCCATAATTAGCAAGATAAAATAAGTTGTGGAGGTTTTGGAGGATGTGGATAAATTGGAACCCTTGGTCATCACTAGTGGGAATGTAATATGGTACAGATGCTGTAGAAAACAGTATGGTGATTCCTCCAAAAAGTTGAATATAGAATGATGATATGAACCAGCAATTCTACTCCTCAGTATACACAAAATAAGAAAAACAATTTCAAACATGTACATGTATACCCATGTTTATAGCGGCATAATTTGTAATAGCCAAATGGTGAATACAGCTTAAAGGGCCATCATTGGATGAATGGATAAACAAATTGAGACATACACACAATGGAATATTATTCTGCCATAAAAAGGCATAAAGTACATATATGCTACAACATGGATAAATCTCCCAAGCATCCTACTAAATAAAAAAAGCCAGATACAAAAGGCCACATATTGTATAATTCCTTTTATCTGTGATATCCAGAATAGATAACAGCAGAATGAAGATTGGAGGTTGAAAATTCCAGAGACTGGAAGAAGAGAAGAATGGGAAGTAAATCTTATAGGCCAGAGGCTTTACACTGGAGTGATAAAATTGTTTGGGAACTTGGATTGAGGTGAGAGTGCACAACATTGTGAATGAAATAAATCCCATTGAATTGTCCACTTTCAATGGGTTATGCTACATGAATTTTATCTCAATACACACTTTTTAAATGCCTATAAAAACCAGTGTATGGATTATATATGGAGCCAAAAAACATGAGAACGAGCTAAAGAAATGAAAATGCTCATCTGTAGAGAGGTGGAGCCGGAGGTTTGATGAGTGGTAAGTGAACAACTGGTTCTCATTGTCTCTTTGACGTGGTATCATATGGAATACACAACTTTGATGAAAATGATTTTTGAAATATTTGTTATTTACATTTAGCCACCATACATCTTCACAGTGCACAAAACATGGGATAATTTCCTCCATCATGAACAGTGCATATCAGTCAAGACAAAGACATTATTCTATACATTATCATAAGCAAATACTTTTCATTTTTGTGTCAATTAAACATATTGGCTTTCTTCTCTGTTCCTTCCCTATGGGAATGATTTTTTAAAAACAGTAAAAATGGCAAATAAAGAAACTTCAGTCATGCAAGAATTTAAACAACATAGTACCCACAAATCCCAGTTTTTAAACTTTTATCATAATTCATGTAAATGGTCTTTAAAATTAATACTCAAAGTTTTTAGTAGCATTTTCCTATTAGGATATTTGAGTGAAATAAATCCTTTACCCTTAGAATGACTAAGGTGTCCAGAAAATTTCCACCAAATACTTAGTCTTGGTAAAAATCAGAAAATGCCAGGGATCAGCAGATGGCATAATGGTTAAATTTCTGGACTCCTATGTAGTCGACCACAGTTCGAGTCCCAGACCCCGTGGCTTAAACTCATGCTGGGCATGTGTGCGTGCGTGCCCAAGATCCTGAGAGGAGAATGGAGGAGAAGGGATTGCCGCGTGGCCATCCCCCCTTGGGGTAGGGAAATGATTTCTCAGTTTCTTTTTGTCTCTCTGTCTCTCTGCATCTCTCCATTGAGCCCACATGTCTGTTAGCAAAAATCTCTTTTTAAAAAGTCAGAAAATACCTAGAGGGCTGGCTTTGTGGCCTAGTGGTTAAGGAAGCCAGATATCACATGGGTTTTGAATCCTGACTCTGGCGACTTGAAAAACACATTGAGTGTATGCCCAAAATTCCAACAGGAAGGAGAAACAGAGAAGGGATTGCTGCATGACTGCTCCCCATCAAGGGATGCTTTCTCCCTCCATCTCAGTCTCTCCTCTGTTTCTGAGTGCACATACCCTCTGGGAAAAAAATAATAATTTAATTTTTAAAGGTTTTTAAATAGTAATTTAAAAAAGAGCTTGATACCCACCAAAAAATGTAGTGGGGCCAGCTAGTGTTGTGGTGGTTATGGTGACTAGATCTCACATGGCTAATTGTGCAGTTCAAGTCTGGACCCAGGAGCCTAAAAAACATGTCACGTGCATGTGTGTGCATGTCCAAAATCCCAAGAGGAAAAGGGAAGAGAAGGAATTGTGACATGGGGGGTAAATTTTTATTCTCTCTCTCTCTCTCTCTCTCTCTCTCGCACATACATCTGATAGCAAAATAAAATAAAAAGTAAGAAGGAAGAGAGAGAGAGAAAGGAAATGCATTGAGAACCGATAGGACTATCTGGTAATGCCATAGCAAAAGGGAGCAATGAAGAAAACATCTGGGGTCATTTGGCCTGAGGAAATGGACTGCCTATCTGCGTGTGGCAGGTGTTCCAGTTTGTTAACACAGTATGCATTAGCCTTGCCTGGGCAGAAGTGGCCATGGCCAGAGTTAAGGAGCAGGAATCATGCCTTCATTGTGGAAAATCCATGCAATGATTCAAGGGTTATGACTCCAGATTAAGGTCCAATTAGCTGAAATATTCCTGAGGCAGTAGAATAACTCTTGCACAATATTTTAGGTTTTATAATTTAATGGGTCTGACAGACAGAAATCCAAATCTTTTAGTTTCTCAGGTCTGCCCCTTCATTAAGAAAGCCTGCACATACACATTAACCCTTACACATGTAATTCAAAACCAGCACAATTATGTTTAAGGAAAATTAGCTGTAAGTCTCTTTGCAGTCTCTGATCTCCTTTAAGGCACATTTTTGCAGAGGAACAACTTGGAGTCAATAAATTTGACACAAGGATGAGCTGGCTGTGAAAGGAGTCCCCCACCAGACTCATCATGACCAGTACAGCCAGAGATTCAGAGGCTGGAAAGGCCCAGGAAAGGGGCAGTCTTAAAGGGGAGCAGTTAGTAGATCAAATAACACTCAAGTAGGAGTGTTATGTGACCATTATCCAAGAAAGCTTTGACCAAGCATCAGGCAAACCATAACCGGAAAGGAAGGAAGCTGGAACACAAGGAGAGGTCTGCATTTCCGGTCAAGATGAAGACTCCAGTTTAGAGAATTAGGGCAGAAAAACACCCTTCAGAAAGCTCAAGAGAATGGCAAAAGGTAGTTACTGAGTGAGCAAGGGACTGCAGAGTGGTTTAGAAAGAGGACCCATGAGTATCGAGCAGCAGGGAGTACTCTTTTCTTGCAAAGTTTCCTTGCTTTTCCCACCCTCTTACTCATCTTCCTCAACCTACTTCCTTCCTGAGACCCAATGTTAAGGGGACGTTTCCTGCTCCCCTGAGAATGTTTGTCAGCTGGTCCCTTGCTGTGCACAATGTGAGCCTACTGTGGGACTAGCTCTGCCCTCTTTGCCTCCAGAATTGAGAGAATGAGATCATTTTCCAAGCCATACACAAGGAATATCCTGTCAGTAGTATTGGAGATGATGAAGCACCATAATCTCTTCTCTGATCTATGTTCCCAAGAGCCTTCCTTGCCTGAACTGCATGCTCTAAACCAGTGGTTCCCACACTGTAGCCTGCAGCAGAGTCACTGGAGAGGCTGACACATACCAGTGGTGATGATGATGCCAGTTCAGGAATCACATCTTGACAAACTCTACTCTAAATATTCCTCCCTGACCATTCAAGTTGTTTAAGCCTTCAGGCATGTTTGATAGCTGTGTGACCTCAGAGAAGTCCTTCAGCCTCCCATGCCTCAGTTTTATTGTCTGTACAATAGGGATGATAACATTTCCCACTCCAGAGGACTGTTGTAAAGATTGAATGAGCTAATATATGTAAAACTTCAGAACAGTGCCTGACACACGGAATAAATGTATCCCCCCCAAAGTTTACATGTTGAAACTTGTTTGCGACATGATTAAGAGGGTAAAAGCTGGGAACTAGCAGTTAGCGTAATGGCTATGTCGCTGGACTCCCACGTAGTCGACTGCGGTTCGCGTCCCAGACCCGGTGGCTTGAAACTCACGCCGGGCGCATGTGCGTGTGTGCCCAAGATCCTGAGAGGAGAATGGAGGAGAAGGGATTGCGGCGTGGCCATCCCCCCTGGGGGGTGATTTCTCGCTTTCTGTCTCTATGTCTCTCTCTGTCTGTCTGGCAAGCGCACGTGCCCTATAGCGAAAAACCTCTCAAAAAAAAAAAAAAAAGAGGGTAAAAACTGACTCTAACTAGTGTTGAAAAGTAAAGCCTTTAGAAAGTGTTTAGGATTCAGGTCATAATTGCATCCTGGTGAGTTTATAGAGAAGGAATGAGAGAAACAGAGACATGGGTGCCCAGACTCTTCCCATGTGATGGATATGATGCCACATGATGCCTTGTGCCACTTCAGAAAACTGCAGAGATCCCACCAACAATAAGACTCTCACCAGAAGCAGCCGCATGACCTTAGACCTCCAAAACCATGAGCTGAATAAACCTCTGTGTTTCGTAGACCATCCACTATGGGACTCAGTGACAGGAATGTGGACATACTGTTGTATTAATATATGCATTTAAGATTATTATCTCCTTCCACAATGTCGCTCTACTCCTTTGCATAGTGTTGCATTAATTAATGTACTCATAGTAGCTAGTGGGAACCCTGCTAATTTTCTCACAAGAAAATGCATCAGCTGCAGTTGTTTCTGCCAATATCCCAGTTGGATGTTTCAATTTAGGTGCCAGCTGTACGCTTCCCTTCACAGGTGAGCACATTAATCAGGTAACTCTGAGTGATAACTTGCCTTCTGAGTGTGGCATGCTGGCACTTGCTCACACTCCTCATTGCAATTCTCCTAGCCCATTCAACTCAACTGTTCTCCCTTTATTCAGTTTTTCAACTCCATACCAGGTTGGACAGAACTCAGAGTCTGGCCTGCTCAGTTCAGGCAAAATGAGGGATAGCAATTATTTGGCTCTTGTGTCATAGTTTTGTCTCTAAATAAACCATAAGCTTTTTGTAGACAGCAGCCCTTTCTTCCCTTGTGCCGGCCAGAAACTGAGCCCCAGTAGGTATTCCATCTCTCTTCACTAGACTCAGTTCCTCACCTGTTAAGATGGAGACAATGACATCACCTTCACAAGGAAAATGGCACCACCTTCACCGGCCTCTGTAGATGTAAGTAGGATCATGACTATCAGTAAGTGCCTGGCACAGAGTAGGCACCCAAGAAAAGTGGCAGTCCTCTAGCACCCACCATACAGGATGTGTTTGTGGCTTCTTCCCAGCTACCAGGAGGCAGGATAGTGCCTATCAGCTCTGATCACACTCAGCACAGTGCCTGATGCAGGGTAGGGGCTCGGAGAGTCTATGCACAGTAAGAGGGAAGGGCGCTCAGTTTCATCCCTGGATTGTGGTACCCTTCCCTGCTATGAGGGGAGCTGGCCTCCCATCCAGGGAGAGTCCATCATTCTCCCAGGATTTACTGTCTGCATTGGCATATTGATCGTTACAGAGTGGCTTCTGCTCTCCTAGGCAATTGTAAATTGATCGTTTGATGATTTGTTCCAGCACCTTCTCACTTTTCCTGTTAGGCTGACAGATATCTAATCCCCGGCCCATCCTTACTGAGGTGGATGCTCTGTGACCCAATCTCCTGAAAGGCCTGTAGGGGGGCAGGGAGCTCAGTTCCAACTTACGACTTTGTGTGAGAGCTATTCTGACTTCAAGCCTTTGATGGGACCTTCTGAAGTGTGTCTGAAATGTAGTCCCTGGACTAGCAGGGCTAGTCTCAAGATCCAGCCCAGAGCTCTGGAATCTGAAACCTGGGAGTGCAGCCCACCAATGATTTGTGTTTCACAAGCTTTCCAGGAGCTTCTGAGGTAAGTTGGAGTCTGAGAACCATCGCTGGGGGAGCCAGGAAGAAGTTAGTACAGTCTATAAGCCCCTTGTTAAAGGTAAAGAAACTTGAAACCAATACTCATGACTAGTTCATTGTCTAATGAGAGGAAGCAGAAGTAGAGGGGATGGGGAAAGAGACATGAGAGGAAACAGGCAGAGATGATTAAAATCTGCAATGCATTCAGCACTAGGCAAATACATCCTCTGGGCCTGATGTTGAATACAGGCACTGTAGGCCTAGCCCTATGGAAGCACAGCAGAAGAGTGACGCAGACTTCCAGAGAAGCTCACAGTCACCAACTAGCGATCCTATAAGCAGCGACTTAGCAAGTGGAGCTGACCCAGTCTACTGGGTGCCAGTAGCTAAATGCAGATATGAGGCCCTCACTGACCATAGGAGTAAAGAGAGTGTCCCTTGTTTGCCAGGCTGAAACTCAGCAAGCCCAAGAGCCTACTTGGTCTCAGACATGCTAATTCCAGGTCTTTGGAGGTCCCAAGAAAGTATGTCTAAATAATGAGTGGATATGAAATCCAGAGCTCCTGCCAGAACCAGGGCTAAAGAGAGTAGGTAGCAATCTTCATCCTCAGGGGTCTCTGGAGCCATGAGAACACTAGGGTAGGAACGTCAGCTACCCACAGTGGGAGTGGAGAGAGGGATGCAGGAGAACTTGAAAAGCCCACTCCAAGGACATGGCTTCTTGCTGCTTCTCCTTGTTTTGTTGGTTGGTTTCGTCTGTGTAAGGCAGGAGAGGTGGAGGGGAAAGA
>NW_006159888.1:616005-618117 GCF_000334495.1 Tupaia belangeri chinensis | reverse complement strand
TGGAGATGCAAGAGTAATGGCTCCCAGAACAGAGTGAGGTCCCTGGACCTAAAGAAGGAGAGGAATCCAGAACACAGTGGGGCTATTGGCCGCAGAGAACGAGCACATCTACTCTACTCTAAGAGCACATCTACACTTGTCATTTCAGGATTTAGTAAGGAAGAATGGACACTGATACAAAGTACAGGCAGGCTTGGTGGGTAGAAGCAGAGGAAGCTCCTGGAGGACTCCCGTCTCCTCTGAGAAGAAGGTGGTGGTCAGCTGCCAAAAGTGAAGACGGAGCAGGAAGTGGGAGGATGATACAGAAGCTTGGTTTACTGTTGCAGAGAGTGGAAGAGCCAGCTATCCTGGCAGACCTAACAAGGTGGCTGGAGAGCAGCATGTGTGGATGCATCCAGCAGCAGCCCTTGACTTCCTCTTCCTGGAAGCCCAGAACCAGACTCCAAGCTGTGGGGAAAGGCTGGAGAGTAGGCAGGAATTGACAAAAGTGGTTCTGTCCTACATGGTCCAGACATCAGGCAGCCAGGTTAAAACCTTGGCTCTGATCAGACTTTGAGTGGTGGCCTTAGAGGCCACGTAGGTGCCTCCCAGAGTCCCATCTCCCTGATCTACAAGATCAGTTTCCACTGAGTTCACTGGACTCGGTCCCAGGTTGCCCAGTACCATCTCCACACTGGTCCACCCCCGAGGGCACTCGGTTGATGATGCATAGAGATAAAGCCATCTTGTATGCTCCCATGGGAAAGAGCCACAACTTAACTGCCCCTTTCTTGCCCTAATCCAAAGTATCTTAACGGAGAACACAGCAGAACTTGTCATTTCAGGATTTAGTGGCCATTCCCAGTACAAAGGCATTTCTGGATTTTCTAAGGCTGTGGAGTTGCCTAAGCTGGTCTTCTTCCTCAAAGAGGCTTAAATGCACCTGCCTTACCCAGTCTCTGCGGTTGGGGGAGTCTATTGATGGCCTGTGTGGATAAGCAGTCCCTGCTCTTTCTAAGGTTCTGGAGTTGCCTATGGTCTTCTTCCTCAAAGAGGCTTAAATGCACCTGCCTTACCCAGTCTCTGCGGTTGGGGGAGTCTATTGATGACCTGTGTGGATAAGCAGTCCCTGCTCTGGGGCGTGTGTAGGAAAGGCCTCCGTGCTACAGGGGGAAAGAACAGAGCTTCATGTACCACTCAGAGAACCAAGGAAGAGAGCTGCCAGTAAATCACAGAGTTTCAAAAGAAGTGGCTTTCAAAACAAACAGGGGGCTGGTCTCTCAGGAAGAGCAGCTTCTGTCTCAGAGCATCCCCAAGGCAGAGCTTTGAAAACTGGCCTCCACAGATGATCTCAAGACTGAGCTCTAATCAAGCCTGCACATCTAAAACCATATAAATTAACACTCTCATTAGGGCCCAGTAGCTACAGGCTCTGTACAAAACAGGCCCATTTAAATGCAAATTTTGACATTCAGCCCAAGACTAGAAAGAAATAGTTTCCACACCTCAGTTCTGGGAAGGAGAATGAGGATTAAATATTAATTCTTTATAAAGGAAGACTTTTTAATCATGTTTACTTTCAGACCATCATGATTCTGAATCTTTTTTTCCTTTCCTGGAGAATATTGGATTTTTAATTACCTGAATCTCAGAGACAGTGTCCACGCCTCTCAGATTCTCCCTCGTGGCCACAGATAGTATGATTAAGTGTAATTTTGTTAAAAGTGTAGCTCCAAGCACTGTTAATTGACAGGAGTCCTAGAGAAGCTGAAGACAATCCAGAAATGAAAACATGTAATTCTGGCTGAAAATGAAAAGAAAGCCCTGTTCTAATAAATCACACTGGGGTTTATAAAGTGTATGCTCTCTGTGAGCCAGTGAAAAGCTAACATCCTTCATTCCTACCTATGCTGCTCAGTGGATAGTCCTGATAGAAACAGGGTTATTCCAAATTTCTAAAGGCCATGCGACTCTCATCTCTGGGGAGAAGCAAGGGCTTTCAGAGCCGACAGCCTGGTCTGCTCCCCACCACTCCCCTAAGCTGGGTAACATTCAGAGAGACACAGAATGTATCTGAGCCTCAGTTTGCTCATTCGCAAAGTAGGGAGAGGACACCTGGCAGGATGCTGTGAG
>NW_006159888.1:611160-615973 GCF_000334495.1 Tupaia belangeri chinensis | reverse complement strand
GCCAGCTCCTCACCCCAAACTGTCATGCTCACAGCAGCACAGCAGAGTGCAGAAACAGGGGTCTTTCCTGGTGTGACCTCAGGACTTGACCCACTTTCTGGCCCAGCATCCCAGTCTGTAAGAATGGGGAGCCCCACCTTCCTGGAGCATTGCAAGAAGAGACCCACATCCCCTGGTATAGGAAGCACCAGCTCCTGTCTCAACTTCTCTGTGAAGTCTGTCTGTAAGATGTCCAGATGGCCTCAAGGACCTGTGCAAGGGAAAGGAGCAGGACCAGTCAGAGGCACCCCCTCAGCATTGTCTCCTCACACAGGGCTGAGATATCTGGCCTTTGCACTCCGCGTCACAGCCCCAGGTGAGAACCTGGAAGAGAGATGCTGTTTCCCCACAATCCTTCCTGGAGAGGGCCTGGACACTCACCACTATGCTCACCACTGAACATGGTGGGAGAGAAGACCACACACAAAGTACCTGGAGGTTGGTTACAAGGCAGATGAGCCAACTACAGGAGCATGGAGGTGTGAGGGGCTGCTGAAGCTGCCCAGTGGGAAACTACAAACATGCTATTTCTTTATTATTATTATTTTAATATATATTTTAAATTTTATTTCTTTTTTTTTTTTTGGAAGAGGTTTTTGCTATAGGGTGTGTGCGCTCGCCAGGCAGACAGACGGGTCCAGAACTCAAACCACAGTCGACTACGTGGGAGTCCAGCAACAGCCATTACACTAACTTCTGGTCCCAATTTTATTTCTTTTATACATTCAATCACACATGTCATTTAGCCTATAAAGTGGATTTTCCAACATGAATACATTTCTCACCAGTCCAGTTGGGGATACTATACACATTATTATCAACAGATAATAACCCATTTCTTTGTCCCATAAATGCTTTGCCTCTCTATCTTTCTCCTTAATGTCTTTCCTCAGCCTCTCCTCCTTCTTCCACCCTTTTTCCACACTGTATCTGGTATCTATAACCATTTTCTTTGTTTCTATATCCTCTAGTCATTCCATTTCAGCTATACAGTGTGGACAGTTGGTATATATTAAGTGGAGACATACAATGTCTCCCCTTCATAGCCTGGCTTGCTTCACTCAGTAGTACTTCTTCCATATTCATCAACTTTCTATCAAAAGCCAAGGTCTTATTATTTTTTATGGCTGAGTGGTATTCCATAGGGTATATGCATCACACTTTTTCAATCCATTCCTCTGTTCGTGGACATTTGGGTCAGTTCCATGTCTTAGCAATTATGAATAATGCCACAATAAACATCGATGTGTAGGCACCTTTCCGATTATGCATTCTTCTGTCCTTTGGGTGGATTCCAAGGTGTGGGAGTGCTGGATCATATGGCAGTTCTGTTTGTAGATCTTTGAGGAATCTCCATATTGTTCTCCACAGTGGCTGGACTAATTTTACATTCCCACCAGCCATGTAGGAGAGTTCCCCTTTCACCACGTCCCCACCAACACTTATCCTTTTTGTTGTTGTTGTTGTTGTTTTAAATCTTAGTCATTCTGACAGAGGTTAGGGGGTATCTCATTGTGTTTTTGATCTGCATCTCTGTTACGATGAGGGATGTTAAACATTTTTTTTATATGCCTTTCGGCTATTCATATGTCTTCCTTTGAGAGTTGTTTGTTCAGCTCATTTGCAGATCTTTTAATTGAGTTGATCATCTTTCTTTGGGTAAGCCACTAGAGTTCCCTGGTTATCAGTCCCTTATCTGACACGTAGTTTACAGAAATATTTTCCCATTCTGAGTGCTGTCAATTCATACTAATTACTGTGTCTTTTGCCATGTAGAAACTTCTTAATCTGATGTAATCCTACTTGTCTATTTATGGGATTATTGACTGTCCTTTGGGGGAGTCTTATTTAAGAAGTCTTTGCCTACTCCAATGTCTCCAAGAGTTTCCCCTGTGTTTTTCACCAGTAGCTTTATAGTTTGAGGTCTTAGATTTAGATATTTGATCCACTTTGAGTTGATTTTTGTCAATGGTGAGAGGTTTTGGATTCATCTTCCTGCAGGTGGATATCTAGTTTTTCCAGCACCATTTGCTGAAGAGGTTTTCCTTTTCACACTGGATTGACTGGTACCCTTTGTCAAAAATAAGCTAGCTATATGATTGGGAGTTTATTTCTGGGGGTCTCTATTCTGTACCATTGGTCCACATGTCTGTTTTTGTGCCAATACCAAGCTGTTTTGATTATCACAGCTTTATAGTATATTTTTGGGTCAGGGAGTAAGATGCCACCCACTACACTCTTCTTGTACAGGATTGTTTTGGCAATATGAAGTCTTTTATGATTCTAGACAACTTGTATAGTTTTCTTTTCTAGATCTTCAACAATGTTGTCTCAGGCCTTTTGGAGCTGGAATGTAGGGCCTGGTCTCAGACACCATCTAGCACATGCCATCACCCAGGGACCCACTGTCCAGTGACTCAGTGAGGGGGGACAATGATTGTGCTTGCTGTGGTCACTTCTCAAGCACAGAAGGTGAGTGGTGCATGGTAGGTGCTTAGCATGTTTTGTTGAACAGCTGAATGGTGAGGGAGAGATGTCTTTGACAACACACAAGGAACTCTGCCTACTGTGTGACCCTGGGAAAGTTGTTTAACCCTCACTGTTAGGTTCTATGGATTTCAACATGTAGAATGCTCTAGAACACGTCAGAGGGAGGATGAGAAATCTAATTACAGATCCTCTTAGTCTGCAATACCTGAATAGGGTAAGGTCTTATGTATTCATCAGCACTTAAAGAGCACTCACTCTGTGCCCTCCAGTGTGCTTCATAGACAGCTAGCTGGCAGAAGACAGCAGAGCCAGGGTGGGGGAGGTCACATTCAGGTCACAACCGGCTCACACACAAGGTCCGCTTTCTCTTGGGGTTTTTTGGTCAGGGTAGGGATCTCTCTCAGGGGCCTCAGACAGAGGAGGCAGAACTGCCTAGTGGCTGAATCACCTATAACACATGGTTCCTTGGGTATCCCCAGAAGTGACAACCAGCTGCAGGGGTGTAGACTGACTCCTCCCTGCTCTATTCAGAAGTGGCTCACAGCACTTGTTCCTGTAGCCTACTAGCCAGAGCTAGTCACCTATCCCAGCCTGATGGCAGGGGACCAGAAGTGTGAGGAGCAGATGTAACATATGATGAGCAACCTTGCCACTGTCAGGGTGAGGTACTTCTCATGGGCTTAAAAAAAAAAAAACAAGAGGCTAAGAAAAGTCAAGCTGCTTGCCCAAGGTCATACAGCAAGTATCAGTACAGGCCATCTGGGCCCAAAGTCCCTGCCTGTGTTCCACACACTATGCTGCCTCTTTCCTCTTGCTGACTTGAATGTGAATGATTTGTGTCATCTCCTGAAACCCACCTAAGATCATCCATAGGGAGCAGAGGGATAGGCGAGAGAGAAGGGAAAGTTTTAGAGGAAGCAGGTCAGCAGCATGTGCTTTGAGCTGGTATGTAGTCAGACCAGGATTAGAGGCTGCATGGCCAGCCAGAGGGCAGCCAGAAGCAGAACACACTGGGAAAGGAGGGGCACCAGGACCCTCATGTCTGCCTTAATGGCCCAGTGGAGCATCCCACGCAAAGGCAGCAGAAGTCGATCAATCACGGCTCCTCCTGAGGACCTGTGGAGCCCCTCATAGCACAGAGGTGCACGTAGCACAATTCTGGAGCAGTGCAGGCTGGTGAGCCCATGTCAGGCCCTTGGAGGATGGACTGTGCACACCATGAATCCCATGTCCCATGAGATGGACAGTAGGAGATATCTGCACTGCCACCTACCAGTAGCATAGTGACTTAGATGGGCAGTTCACGCACTATGTCATCCTTACGATGCTGAATGTCACACGTCAAGCTTGGGATCTCAAAGACTTCTCCCTGTGATGTGCCAGTACACCTTCAGATCACTGAAAATGGCCCCGTGTGACTAGTCTCAATGCCCCCAGTGCCTATCTGAATGGCACAATGATGGAGCAATGGGTGGCACAGTAAGATGCAGAGAGCACCCCAGACCTTCCCAATGCATGTACTTCCATGGAACACAGAGTGGGGTTGGCTTACAGTATTAGGGTGCCTACTGAGTCCTGCACATATGACAGCTTCCTCTTTGACAAGGCCACGTATTTCTATCTCCTCTTCCTACTCCTTCAAAAGGCAGAAGGCTATTCTAGAAGATACAGCATGGAAAATAAAAACCTAGAAACACGAATTCTTCAGGAAGCAAGTTCTACTTTGCATATTTGTAGTAAAGGGAATTGCTCCCCATGAAATTATATGGACTCTTTCTTTTATGGTCCGATGTGAGAGTGAGTTGTGAAATACTGGAAATTTCAAAATTTAATTAAAACCCAGTTCACTGCACTGAAATTCGCTTACAAAATACAGCAAAGATTAATGGGAGATATCAAACCAAACTGTTTGTGCACGACCTGTTGGGTCATAATTTATGGGAATGAGAGGAAAAGAGCAAGATCATTACCTTAAAATAAATTTACTGCTCCTCCAGCTAAGTAAAATGAAAATAATAAAAGCCCTCGGGTCAGCTCAATCGCACCAGAACAAGACGGCAGGCCGGCCAGGTGGATGACAATCAATCAGCAGGTATTGTCAGGGCCTGCAGGATGCTCCACAGAACGTGCTGGGAGGGAGAAGGGGCCCTGCCTTAGTCCATTTAACCCTCAGAAGGACTACTACAGCAACTGTCCCTGTTTCCAGATGAGGAAACTGAGACTCAGAGGCACAAGGTGATTTTCTCAAGGCCACAACACTAGGAGACACTAGTAGGCTGCTGAA
>NW_006159888.1:596566-611002 GCF_000334495.1 Tupaia belangeri chinensis | reverse complement strand
GGATTCAGACCAAGCCAACTGGCTCAGAGTCTGGTGTTCTACACCATAGCATGCTCCTCCCTTGAGTCCATCTTTGCAAGGACCTGACTACCTGGGTTAGGGGACATGGGCTGAGTAGGATGGGAGAAGGGGTAGAATTCCCTGCAGCCTCAAGAGGAAATGCTGGTCCTAACTCCATCCAGCGATAACTGATGGCAGCCTCATGATGTCCACAGCAGTGAGAGAATAATCACACCAATGTATGACAGCTTGTCATGGCAGCTCAGGAAACTGCTTCAGTGACCCTCACAAAGGACAAATAGAAGTGTCCTGAGTATTTCCAGATGGGGAATGAGCTGGTGGCTAGGGTGCTCTCTGTCTGACCAGGGTGCTCTTCCTCTCATCTACCCCAACCCCCTGCAAATCTTACCTCTGATCCCCTTTCCTTCCTGGTCAGAGCCAACCATTGTACCTCCCACCAGCTCTTCTGTACAGTGCAGGAAGCAGAGCAGCACTGGGCGCTCAGTAGGCAGCATCTGATGGCACAGAGCTAGACACACGTTTTGGGGTGGCCACAGTACCCCCAGTCCCATAAGTATAGACTAAGCCATGGGTGAGTTTAGAAATATTTGCAGAAGGACTGGGAGAGGAAGGCTCTTTGTGACTTTACAGTAGTGCTGGAGCCAGGCTGCTGGTGGTCAGACTGCCTTCTGTCTACCTTTACTTTGCAGAGATGGTCCTGAGTCCCTCCTCACAACAACCAAAGGCCCCCAGAAGAGAGAGATCATATGGCCCCAAAGGAGGTCCCCACAGCACCAACCCATTGTGCCTTGGGCCTTTACCTGGGAGGCTGACCTAGAGGTGGACAGGCTGCCCAGAACCCCTCTTCCAGGCCCATGCCAGCTCATGTCTGCAGAGCAGGAAGTGCTATAGGCCTTAACATCCAGGGGTCAAAGTAGAAAAAAGTCATGATGTAGCAGGGGAGCCACTGGGGTTGACACTGACCTGCACACAGGCAGCATGTCTTCTTCACATGTGGAGATGTATATAGGCTCTCTTGCTGTCCCACGTGAGCCTTCTCATTGTGCTTAGAGCTGCAGTTGTCCTGGGAAGTGAGGAGGTGAGCATGGCAAGAAGAGGTTCAAGTAAACTCTACCTGACATTAAGGGCATCATCTAGGTGGGCACACATCCTACCCCAATACACATCGAACCCTCATGGGCTTTGTGACATCCATGATGTTAGGGATTTAAGTCACCTAACCCAGTTGCACAGGCAGGTGAGAGCAGTGCAGTCCAGGTGAAAACTCATGTGTGAGGAGGACATTGACAAGCATGCAGCAGAGAAGTATGTGTCCTGCTGAGATAGCAGCCTCCAACACAGGGTTTGCCCCTCTGTGGCCATGGTGAAATCACACTCTTCACCACAGGGCAGCTACAGGCTATGTCTACCCTAAAATGCTCCCAAGAGTCAGCACTTCTTGCACTTGGAATCATCACTACATTCTAACTGATATTCTCAGCAATATGCACAGAGAATTTGCCATGTCACTTGTAAGAACTGAGAACTCAAATGCCCACCAGTCATGAAATGGATAAATAATGATGGCAGGCAATAGAATAAGATAGAGCAATGAAGACGGAAAGACTACAAATATACTCAACATAGACAGCTCTCACGAAGTGTTGAGTGGAAGAAGGCAAATACAAAAGGAGTATGTACTTTGTGGTTCTACTTACATAAATCTCAGAAGCAACACTATGGTATCAAAAGTTGGGATAACCATCACCTTTGTGGAGAGAAGGGAGTTATGATCAGAAAGGTAATGAGAACTCAAAAACATTCTTAAAAATTAAAATATGAGACATGATATAATGTTTTTAAAAATACCAGCAAGATTAAAAACAAAGTTAAGAGATTCTCCAAGAAAACGAAAGCTAAATGTAAGGAAGTTACAAGAAAGCTGAATGATCAGTCTGGTAAGTACAATGTGAGCTTCAGAAAGAGGAAAGAGAGAGAATGCAGGCAAGGGTTCCATGCCTCTCTATAACACAGTATACTTTTCTCCTATAACAAGGACCAAGCAAGGGTCTCTCCCAACATCTACATTCTAACAATTCTATCTTCCAAAGAGACTACTCTGGTTTGGGGAAAGCCACCTTTCATTATCAGTCAACTATGGCCAGAAATAGGAAGGTAAGACCTCAAACTATAAAACTACTGGTGGAAAAAACTGGGAAAACTCTGGGAGACAGTGAGGTAGGCAAAGATTTCTTAAATCAGACCACCAAAGCATGAGTAATAGTCCCAAAAATAGACATGTGGGACTACATCAGAGTAAGAAGTTTCTGCATGGCAAAAGACACAGTAATTAGTGTGAATCGACAACCCTTGGAATGGGAGAAAATTATGTAAACTATGTAAACTGTGCCTTAGATAAGGGACTGATAACCAGAACACAGCAGGAACTCAAGCAGCTTACCCAAAAATAAACTGATTATCCCAAACTAAAGATGGGAAAAGGAACTGAATAACCAATTCTCTAAGGAAGACATATAGTTAAAAAGCATATGAAAAAATGCTCAAAATTCCTCATCATAAGGGAGATGTAGATCAAAACCACAATGAGATATTGCCTACCCTCAGTCAGAATGACTAAGATTAAAAAAAAAAAAAAGATAAGTGCTGGCGGGATGTAGTGAAAGGAACCCTCCTACACTTCTGGTGGGACTGTAAATTGGTCCAGCCACTGTGGAGAACAATATGGATATTTCTCAAAGATTTACAAGTACCATATGATCCAGCAATCCCACTCCTGTATATCTCTGCAAGGGATAAGAGAACACTTAGTCAGAAAAGTGCTTGCACAACTGTGTTTACTGTGGCATTATTCACAATTGCTAAGACATGGAACCAACCCAAATGTCCATGAATAGATGAATAGATTGGAAAAGTGTGCCACATATACTCTATGGAACGCTACTCAGCCATAAAAAATAAGACCCTTCCATTTGATAGAGAGTGGATGAATATGGAAGATTAACTGCTGAGTGAAATGAGCCAGGCTATGAAAGAGAAAAGTTGTATGTCTCCACTCAACATATACCTACTGTCCGTACTCTATGGTAGAAACTGAGAGATTAGAAGACATAGAAGTATCAAGAATTGTTATAGAATTGGGAAACAATGTAGGAAGAGAGTAGGAGAAAGGAGAAGGGTGAAAGGGGCAAGACATTTGGTGGTGTGGTGGTTAGGGTGCTGGACTCCCACACAGCCGACTGCAGTTCAAGTCCTGGACCTAGTGGCTTGCTTTCTCACTTTCCCTTCTCTCTCTCTCACTTTGTTCCTCTCTGGTCAAACTAAAATAAATAAATAAAGTTAAATAAGATAATTCTTTTTTAAAAAAAAGAAGTTTTAAAAAAAGAAAGAGGCAAGACATTTATGAGACACAGAAATGGATTATTATCTGTCAATGATGTGTTTTGTATCCTCAACTGGACTAGTGTGAAGCATATTCATGTTGAGTATATTCAACTTACAAGCAAAGTGGTATATAGAAATTAAATGTATAAAATTCAAATAAAGAAAGAACAAATTGGAGTGAGCCAAAGGGTGGTTTGCAGGGAAAGGGTCAACTAGCTGAGTAGCCAGCCCCACGTCCACTCATTCACTCATCCATTATTAACTACACGTTCCAAGTGTCGGCCCAAGGCCAGCGTCTGTCCTTCAGGCTGGGAATGCCATGACATCTCTGCTGTTGACCCTGACAGTCTAACAGAGTCCTATGGCGACAGCTGCCACATCTGTGAATGTGCAACACCATGGGAGAGGTTTATTTAGCAACCTTGTTAGAACTAGAAAATGCCGCAGGATGGAACCGGGAATTTAACGATGCCATGAAATCTCAAGCTCTTGAACTTCTGGCTTCACAATCACTTTTACACAGCCAATTCTCTTTAGTTGTTGTTGTTTTGAGGAAAAAAGAGTCCCTAAGTTTTTCATAAGCTTCAGGTAGGTTTTATGTCTAACTCACTGCATACTTCAGAGCACTTGCACTGTGGGTCAGTGTCTGGGAGAGGAGGCAGCTAAGATAGCAAGATGAGAGCAAAGTGCATGAACGAAAATGACGTTATTTTTATGAGGCTGGAATACCTCAGCATGTTTGTGTTAAGGAAAGTGTGCTCCCTACTCCCGGGGTTGCCCTCTTGTGGAGGGACCCCCAGTGTGGTCCCTCTAAGCCCCTGTCCTCAAGGGAGTAGAGGGGCTTGTCCTTCTGAGCATTTAGGAGAAGCTGGCTCCACAGTCAGCCCTCTTTGCCCCTCTCTTGGGCCCTCCTGCCTTGAGGGTCCCACTCAGGGTCCCACACTGGCGAAGCTGGTGGGAGTTCAGCACTGGCCAATGAATCCATCTAAAGTTGAGCTCTAGTATTAGAAAATCCAGTTTTTTGGGGGAAGCACTAGGTAGCATAGTGGCTAAGATGCTGCACTTACATATGGCTAACCATAGTTCAAGTCCCAGAACCAGTGGCTTGAAACTCAGACCAGGTTCATATGCATGCATGTCCAGGATTCCAAGAGGAGAATAGAAGAAAGGGGCTTGTGATGTGACCCTCACCCATGAGAGGTCATTTCTCACTTTCTTTCTCCCTCTCTCTCCAGTGAGCACATGCTCACTATAGTAAAAATCTCCTTTTAAAAAAAAAAACCTAGGTTTAATTTAAAATAAAGCCTAAATTTCAACATCTATAGTATCATCACTTTCCCTTAACTGATTCAGTGCTTGGGATGCAGAGACAGGAGATAAATATTGGGCTCCCTCAAACTCTCAAGATTTAACTAACAAGGAAATCACCCATTTCTCCAGACACAGAGTGCCTCTTTGGGAGATGGGATTGTAATGAGGTAGACCTGGGGAGATATCATTACTCAATTCTTGTCAAAGGAGAAAACTAAACTGTGTTAGGGAGAGACACAGAGCCCCTACCTGCATCCTCTCTTTTTCCTCTTTCTGGAATACTTGTAATTACATACTGGGTTGATCCTTAAATTTTCCTATAGGAGAGGTCTTCAAACTTTTATAAGAAATGCATATTTATGAAAATTTTATGCTAGATTTCAATTTTTTGCACCAGGATAAATTCATACTTCATCCATTTCCATTAAAGGTTTTTTTTTTTTTTTTTGGAGAGATTTTCACTGTAGGGCGCGTGCACTCGCCAGACAGACAGAGAGAAACATAGAGACAGAAAGCGAGAAATCACCCCCCAGGGGGGATGATCACGCCGCAATCCCCTCTCCTCCATTCTCTTCTCGGGATCTTGGGCACGCACGCACACGCGCCCGGTGTGAGTTTTAAGCCACCGGGTCCGGGATACGAACCGCGGTCCACCACGTGGGAGTCCAGCGACATAGCCATTATGCTAACTGCTGGTTCCCTCCATTAAAGTTTTGAAACCCCTTCATATTTATTATATTTTTAAATATTTATTTTCTTAAGGATTCCTTTAACTTTAACTTTTACTCTTTCTGGTACTTTTTACCAAAATTTCATCTCTGGTATTTTTTCGTTTCCAGGAGTGTTTTTGAGTTCTTGTGTCCTTCCTAATCAGAACTACATCTTTACCCACAAAGGTAACCATTATCCTAACTTCAGACACCACAGTGCCTCTTCCTGAGGTCTGGTGTATACTCATGTGTGGTGGAGTCTCAGCACAGAAATGCACACATCTTAGAGGCCCTGGGCTTCTCCACCCCCTCTGCTTTTCAGTCCTGGCACACACACACACACACACACATCTGAAACACCACTGACTCACACACACACCCACGCTATCTCATTGTCAGGAGCAAAGAGGGCCCTCCCTGAGAAGTGCCAGTGTGTCACTGGTCTGTGCAGCCCAGCCTACTACAGCCAGACACTCAATAACTGCATTCAGCTACAAAGTGACCAGCCCCTGGCCTCATACTCTCCACGTGGAAGTCTAGATCAGGGCTCTTCCAACTGTTGGTGGGAGAGGACCCATTTCATTCATTTTTCCAGTATGTCACAAGCTAACACTGTAATAACAAACCATAAAAATAAAGTACATTCCGTTTTCATTGAAAAATGAGATGAAAAACAATAAGCTCCTGAAATGTTATTAGATCTAACAGACAAAAAAAAAAAAATCTGAAATTTTATTAGATCTAACAGACAAAAAAAAAAAAAAGTTACCCACAAAGAATTGCCACATTTTCTATATATGTGGCTTCTGTACTGTCTTCATCTCCTTGTGGACAGGTGGTTCGCACTGTAAGACCAGTCACCAGAAGCTCATGGTGTGAGAGCATGAGCGACTGTGGACCCAGATGGCACCATCTACAGGGGAGAAAGAGCAGCCAGCCCCACTGGCCTCTGCAGGTGAGCTCAGGCTTGGCCTGAAGTCTCTGTTTGGGCCCTGTCCACCTGTGCTGTACCATCAGAGCTCAGCACTCACCAGGAGATCTGGCCAAGCAGCCTGCATTCCTGAAACAACCTGCTTTTCTGGAACTGTAAAATTAACTTCTGCAGTAAAATATTAAACCCCACTCTCACAACAGAATGATTTATGCTCTTTACAAAAGAAAAACAACAGCACAGCCTTTGACTTTACAATGTGATTTAAATCTCAGCTAAGTTTCTACCTAAGGGGAAAAAATAAAGCAATAGCCACTAAAAGAAGGGCTAAAGGGAGAGAGAGCTAGGGTAGGTGGGGGTTGTAGTATGTACCAACACTTGTGTTTTTCTTAGTCCTAATCAAAGTCCCCTGGTGGACAATTCAGGAAACACAGGAGCCTGCCTGCTATCTGCCTGACCACAGCACTTCCCATACGTGGGCATCACTCTGCCTCTCATGATCACAGCTCCCTGAAACTGGGACTAATCTCCATGTCTGGACATACTTAAGAGAACGATGAAGAGCTGCACCTGTGGCTTTGGTCTCTTTTCCTACCTGAAAGCACAGCCTGGGAGAAAATGCGGGACGGATGCAAGAATGCTGCCAGTAGGGCTAGATGTCCATAGCTCCTGCCCATCCCAGCAGCAGACTGGTCACATTTTCTCCCTCTGGCTACAAGGAAAAGAGACACGTAACCACTCCCAAGTCAAACAGCCAATTGAAGAGCAGCTACTGAGACAAAGAACTGAGCAAAGTCACTGGCAGGCACTCATTACTGTGGGAGAGAAAGTAAATTTTAGGGCCACCATGGAGGACAGACCAAAGAGACACTTTAGGCTTTCAGTTATATTCCCCCAAAGGGTCAGGGTAAATGAGAAAAAAAGCTCATCTCGCAAACACTGGCATCCAGTTTCAAGTCCATTCAGACTGAGTGGTCTTCCCTGGTCCAAAAGCCTTCCAGAAAAAAACCTAAGTTCTCTCCAGAAGAGTGAGTATAATAGTAAAAACTCTCCAGAGCTTCAAGTTATATTGTGATTTTATTATACACCATACCTGTCTTCAATAAGGAAAGAAAAACTGGGCAAAAAGATAAGAGCAAACTGAAACAAAGGAAAAAGAGACATTAGAAACAGACCACTGGATATCTAAATATTACGGTTATCAGAAATTAATATTCAAATAGCTGTGATTAATATGTTCAACAAATTAAATGGTAAGAATTTTAGCCAAAAAAATTCAAATTAAATTTCTAAATTAAAAGTAGAATAACTAATATAAGAATTTGATAAATAGGAATTTAAACATAATGAAGAAAGAATTCATGAACTGAAAAACATATCTGGGCTAAAACCCAGAAGATAAAAATACAGAAATTACCATAAGTGTCAAAGAAGGCACAGTAAAAATGACTTGTATGTATGTGATTTAACTCCCAAAAAAGAAGAGAGAATGGCACAAAAGTAAAAATATGAAGAGGTAAAAAATGATGAAAGATATCAAATCACAGATTCCAGGTGTTACACGTAGGGGGAAAAATCTTAGGTACATCAGAGTAAAAGTCCTAAAAAATAGGAATTGTTTAAGTAGCTAGAGGGAAAAGATAGACTACTTTCAACAAAGCAACAATGAGACTAACAAGACTGATAGAAAACTCTCAAAATCAACAGAAACCAGGAGAAAATGAAACAACATCTTTAAAGTGCATAAAGAAAGTAGCTACCAACCTCCTATTCTCTACTAAGGAAAAATAGCCTTAACAAACAAAGGCAGGGGATAAGATAATGGTGCAACAATGAACCCCAATCACAATCCTCTGCAAGGCTGGCCCAAGTAGAAAGGTTCCAGGTTTGTGTCCAGAGGCCTCCCGCAGTATGCACATAGGGCTGTGATCTAGGTCTGGCCGAGGCTGGAAGTGGACCATGGCATCAAGGCCCTATCTCTCCCATTCATGGAAGACATAAAATATGATTCTCACCCCAAAAAGGCAAGCAAGAGAAAGAAAGTCAAACAAACCATTTCAAGGAAAACAAAAAGAAAAATTTTATCACCAGAAAACCCACCATAAAAAAAAAACTAAGTTTATTGGACAAAAATAATACACCTAAGGGGGTCACGGCGGAGCAGGCTTTCACATGGAGGCAGGGAAGTCTGGCCTATGGGAATGATCACCAAGACCCAAAAAGTAGACCTGGGCCTTGGGCTCCCAGAAAAGAAAAAGGAGAATGGAGGTGTAAGTGGAGCTGATGACAGGGATATTTGTAAATCTTATTGGAAGCAATGAGTGCCCACCTGCCTTTCCCACTCCATGAGACTCAATATCAGAATTATACAGTGATAATTATTTCTCTGACAGTTCTCCTGTAAGAACCACATCCCTCTCTAAGAATGTGGTCCAAGGACAGGCATCTGAGATGCCTCTAGTGAAGAAAAAGAAGGGCCACAGCTCCCTTAGTGAGGAGCCCCCAGAATCTGAGACCCAGCTGCATGTCCTACCAGCAGACAAGTCACCCAGCCCCAGAAA
Source organism: Tupaia belangeri chinensis (assembly GCF_000334495.1). NCBI lineage: Eukaryota > Metazoa > Chordata > Mammalia > Scandentia > Tupaiidae > Tupaia > Tupaia belangeri. Next base: position 602,087 of record NW_006159888.1, on the reverse strand, counting down.
GCAGTCACTTGGTCACTGTGAGGTCCACAGAGGGGAGAAGAAGACAAAGAGGAAGTCCTTGTTAACTCTGGCTGTGTCCCAAAGCTCAGGGACAAAAGATCTCCCCAGAGCGCAGACAAAGTGAGGGCATGACCAGAGTTGGCAAGAAGCTCAAAAAACACAAGAAGGAAAAAAAGGGCAAGTATGCTACAGCCTTCTCAGTCCGGGACTCTTGGTCCTGCGAGGCTGAGGATGCTCTGTCCAGTTGTTCCAAGGGGAAGGGGAGTGAGGAACAGACAGCCTTGGGGCAGAAATGGAAGCAGGGAAGCCCCAGAGAACACAGAAGGAAGATGAAGAAAATCCACCAGGAAGGAGACACTGTCCAGGGTCATTCAAACCTCTCCAGGTCCACAGAGGGCAGCCCTAGGAAAGTTAGCAAAAAGAAGCTGGCCAAGATTGAGGCAGAGTACATCCTGATAGAAGATGGCCTGAAGGCCCTGGCCAAGAAGAAAAAGAAGTCCAAGAAAAAGGTGGAGCAGCAAGGCATTGAGGAGCTGGCTCTGAAAAGGAAGAAGAAAAAGGAAGAGAGTGGGGCAGCAGGAGATCCTTGGGAGGAGGAGCTATACACAGACCTAGAGGTGGTGTTGGAAAAGAAGGGCAACATGGATGAGGCCCACATAGACCTGGTGAGACGAAAGGTCTTGCAAGAAGAGATTGATGGTGACAAAACAGAAGCATCTGAAAACAGGAGGACGGGAACCCAGTTTGGCCAGTGGGATACTGTTGGTTTTGAAACCAAGAAACAGAAACTGAAATTTCTCAAACTTATTGGTGGCTTTAAAAACCTCTTCCCCTCATCCAGCTACTTCCCTAGTATGAGTGGACAGTCCAACATGGCCCTCAGCAAGAAGGCGGCCGACAGCCTGCAGCAGAACCTGCAGCAGGACTACGACTGTGCCATGAACTGGAAGAGCTACCGCAGAACCAGCCTAGGCTTCTCCACTGCCTCCAACAAAATCTTTTATTTTAACAGGAATATGCCTCTAGGTCAAGTTAGAAGATTAAACTCTGGTGTTTGTCCTCCCAAATTGCTTTTCTCCCTCAGTTTTGCAGACAAAAGCCATTTGACAGTTGTCTAGAATCAAACACCTGCGAGGATTAAGGACAATTATCCTGATGGGCTTGAATGATCCCACGTGAGGGCAGCTCACATTTCAGGGGTCATGAGAATGAGAGACTAAAAACAATAGCCGTCCAGACATTCCATCCCTGTTTGCAAGACCTCAGTGTGTATAGTAATGGCAGCTAAACTGGAGAGGTTAGCAACTGCCAGGCACATACTGAAGTGCTTTTCTTGCATTCATGCATTTAATCTTCATAATGGGTGCTACTATTATCCCGATCTTAAAGATGAGGCAACTAAATTTTAGGGATAAAGTAATAAATCGTCCAGGATCACCCAAAAAAGAAAAAAATACATAAGTAAAGGAACAAATGAAGAGGAATGGAAAGGATAAATATATGAGAAAATCTAAATGAATATTGACTGGTCAAACAAAATAATGATAGTGTTACATGTGGTTTATAATATATGTGGAATTTTTATTTTAAGACAATACCACAAAAGTTGGAAAGGAATAAACAATAAAATGTTCTAAGATCCAATCATTCTTGGAAAACCATAGAAGGATTCATCTGGAAAAGACTGCAATTATTAAAAGACGTGTACTGTAATACTGTAACCTTAAGAGTAACCCCTCAATGAAACATTATAGAATGTACACCTCACATGTTAATAAAGTGGTAAAAAATTAAATAATAATTTATTATTAAAATGTACTTGATGACTCAAAAACAATGAAAATTTTAAAAAGGAATTTAGAATAGATGGGAAAACAGAAAATTCTGGAGGTTTTCAGAGTGCTCTTCTTGAGTATTCATATAGTATTGATCAGCATGTGCTTGTGAAAAAACTACCCACAGGGAAAGAACCACATGAAAGGGTTAAAGTTAACTGCCCAGTTTTAAGGCTGTGTGCTAGTCTACTACATATTGGGTTGTCAGAAAAATATGTCATGATTTCTCTCACAACTCAATATATACCATAATTATTTACCCATTCATTGGTTGATAGACACTTAGGCTGCTTCCATATCTTGACTGCTGTGAATAATCCTGCAATGAACATGGCAGTGCAGGCATCTCTTCAACATACTGATTTCAATTCCTTGTAATATATACTCAGAAATGAGATTGCTGCATCACATGGTAATCCTATTTATAGTGTGGGGAACATCCTCAATACAGTTTTCCATAAAGGCTATACTAATTTACATTCTCACCAATAGGGGTACCTTTTATCTATATACTTACCAACATTTGTTATCTTTTGTCTTCAATAATGGTTATTTTATTTTTTTAAGAATTATTATTTTTTTTTTTAATTTGCTATTTTGCTCATGCACTCACCAGAGACAGACAGACAGACAGACAGAGAGACAGAGAAAGTGAGAAAGCAAGCCACCAGGTTTGGGACTCAAACTGTGGTCAGCCATGTGGAAGTCTAGCACCTTAACCACCACGCCACCTGCTGGTCTCTACTGTCATTCTAATAGGTAGTATTTCATTATGGTTCTATGTTGTGGTGTGTTTTATTTTGTTTTGCTAGAGGGCACTTGTGCTCACCAAAGAAATACAGGGAGACAGAGAGAAAGGAAAAAGGAGAAAGCACCTCTTTTAGGGAATGGTCACATTGAAATTCCTTCTCAATTTCCTCCTCCCTTTAGGATTTTAGGCATGTGTACACATACGCATTCACTGTTTTTCTTAAGCTTTCATGTCCAAAACTCAAACTGCACAGCTTGGCCATGTAGGGTCCAGCTGCCTAAACCACCATAGCTCTTCATTGTGGTTATAATTGGCAATGATTTAACACATTTTTACATTAGTGATGTTGAGCAGTTTTTAAATTTGTCAGAAGGCACAAGCACGAGTCAGAAAGACAATGAGACATTGGGGGGGGGGATCCCCAGTGGGGTGAGGCTACACTGCAATCTCTTTTTCATTTCTCCATCCTGTCAGGATTTGAGGCACACAAGCACACACAGTTAGCATGTCTTTCAAGCCAACAGGCCAACATTCAAACTATGCAGCCAGCTATGTGAGATCTAGCTCCTTTAATCACCAGGCTGTGGGAATTACCCAACAATTTTATAATGTATCTGTTTACATTTATATCTTCTTTTGAAAATACACTTGGCTCCTTTCCTCATATTTTAATTATATTTTGAGTTGTTTGGGATCTTTATATATTTTTAACATTAGGCTCTTATCAGACATACAGTTTACAAATTCCATATGTGCTCACCAGAAAGACAGAGAGAGACAGAGTGACAGAAAGTGAGAAATCACCCTCCCCCAGGAGGATGGCCATGCCACAATCCCTTCTCCTCTATTCTCCTCTTAGGATTTTGGGCACGCACGCACATGTGCCCTGGGTGAGTTTTAAGCTGCCAGGTCTGGGACTCAAACCATGGTTGACTTTGTGGAAGTCCAGCAACATAACCATTACACCATCTGCTAGTCCCTACAAATATTTATTTTAATCCGTAGGTTGCCTCGCTATTGTTAACTATTTCCTTGATTGTGCAGAACCTTTTAATTTGAAGTAGTTCCATTTGTCCGTTTTCATTTTTGCTGCCTGTGCTATTAGAGTACTATCTAAAAACAAAAAATAAATAAATAAATAAATAAAAACAAAATAAACAAACAAAAAAAAATTATTGCCCATACCAATGTTTTGAAAATTTTTCCATGTTTTCTTCTAGTATTTAATAGTTTTAGGTCTCACATTTAAGTCTTTTTTTAGTGGATTTCTGTGTATATAATGTGAAATAAAAGTGCAATTTTATACTTTTGTATTTGGATATCCAGTTTTCCCGATACTATTTTTTTTTCCAATTTTACCAGAGGGCATGTGTCTTTTGTATTTGGATATCCAGTTTTCCCTATAAAATTTTTTTTTTCCAATTTTACCAGAGGGCATGTGCAATAGCTGGGAGGAGAGAGTGAGAGTGCATCCCCTCCGGGAGATGGTCATGCTATAATCCCTTCTCCTCCATCTCTCTCTTGCTCAGCAAGTTTTTGCTATAGGGTATGTGCACTCGCTGGAGGCAGAGAGAAAGTAAGAAAGTGCCTCCCACGGAGGGTTATTACACCACAATCCCTTCTCCTCTGTTCTCTCAGGATTTTGCATGTGTACACACACACATTCTGAGTGTTTTTCAAGCCAGCAGGTCTTGGACTCAGATCTCACAACTAGCCATGTGGGATACAACTACCTTAACCATCACTGTCTGGCACCTCCACACTCTATTGAGGAAACTGTCCTTTCCCCATATATGTTCTTGGCATATCTGTTGAAAGCATTTGGCCATAAATGCCTGGTCTTCGTTCTGAGCTGTTCGTCCTGTCCCATTGGTCTATATGTCTCTTTCTATGCCAGTAATTGCTCTGACTATACCTGTGGTATGTATTTTAAAATTGAGTGATGTGGTATCTTCTTCCCTGCTCTTTTTACTCAAGATAGCTTTGGCTATCTGGGGTCCTTTGTGGTTCCATACAGATTTTAGGATTGCTTTTCTATTTCTGTGAAAACCATGATTGGAATTTTGATAGGGATTATAATAAATCTATAGATTGTTTGGGGTAATATGGACATTTTAATAATATTAACTCTTCCAATCCATGAGCATGCCATCCCACATTTCTGATTTCCCTTACCTGGTCCTTACAGTCACTAAATAAGTATTTGTTGAACAAATAAATGACTCAGCCATTGGAAATATTTTCTGACATTTGGTGAATGATGGAAAATGTAGCTGTGTAGTCCGGAACTCCTTGTTTCTGACTAAAGGCTCTGAAAAAGAAAAAGAAATTGACAGGAAAGGAAAAGGTGCCTCTATTTAACCTTGGGTTATTTGTCTTTCCCCAAAACTTCATAAAAGAAACACTAAAAATGTTAATCTTCTTAGAGGATAATAGAAAAGAGATCATCTGGAGTTTAGAAAGCATCTTGGTTAATGGGTTCATTTTAATAATAGCTGATCTTTCCATCCACAGAGGGGCTGTTCTGCCAACTCAGCAAGTCTTCTCAAAGACTTCCCAGGGTATGCTTTATGGCTAAGATATAATAAAATACAGAGGGTGGTTGCCATTCTCAGGGAACAATAACACCCAGGCCTAAAACCCGACGAGTCATTTGATTCATCTTATAAACTCATTTTTATGGACGTTTAGGCAGTGCTGGGCCAGAACTCATCAACACAATTCCCCATTCACAGAGGAAGGACTTACCAAGGCAGGGCTGTGGGGGAAGCCCTGAAAGAATTGCTGGCACCTGCAGACCCAGGACAGGGCCTGATCTTGGCAGACCCTTGACCTGCTCCCAGATGAGGGGCTCATCTTGCAGTTTCCATCTGCCTTGCCTGCTGTCCCGACCTATGACACGTCTCCCTGACCTTCAATCTCCTGCCCGCACCTC
>NW_006159888.1:584532-596072 GCF_000334495.1 Tupaia belangeri chinensis | reverse complement strand
AGCATATTTAACATCCTGATACTTAGAGTGCTCCAGGTTTGAACCCCTCTAGCCTTCTTTTTTCTTTTTTTTTAATTTTATTTTTTATTTATTTTTTTTATTTTAAAGGCTTTTGTCATATAGGACCCGTGTGCTTGCCAGGGAGAAACAGTGAAAGCAAAACTGAAAAATCACCCCTGAGAGGGGATGGTCATGCCCCAATCCCTTTCTCATTCTCCTCTTGGATTTTGAGCAAGCACATACATGTGCCCAGGGTGATTCTCATGCCTCTGAGTCTGGGACTCAAACCACCATTGGCCACGTAGGAGTCCAGCATCTTAACCACCATACCACATACTGGCCCCTAGGCTTCTTTCTTAGATTTTCTCATCCTCCAAACCCTACACTCTAGACCTGGGCTTGTTTATATCCTGATTCCACCCCACTATTCTCATACTATGCCATTGTTCATGTGACACCTGCTCCCAGAATGCCATCATCTGCATCCATCCCCTAACCACTGTACACAACTGCCACCTATAAAATGCAGCTCGCAGGAACAGGTGCTGAGGATGACTCAGCCTTGGACTGAGCTGCCAGCAAGCCGGCATAGGACACATATTCAAACAGCTCTTTCTGTATGCTAGATTCAGAAATGAGAAGATTCATCCTGATCTCTGAGGAGTCCACGTCACAGAGCCTAGACAGAGATGACAGCTCAGCTCAGTTTTCAGTGTTTATTCACAGCCCAGGTGAGGAATGTGGTTCCTGAGCTGCGCACATCCAATCTGATTTTTCTAATGGATCAGCTCCCTTCTCCAGCGTCCTACAAGAGCTTAGCCTGTAATTCCCTGTGGCACCTGGGCAGCTGACCCAGCCCAAGCCAGGCCTCTGGCTGAACACCAAGAAACCAAGTCTAGTTTGTCTTTGGCCCAGATATTAACCAGATAGTAACCATCTATGCTTAATACAGTTTATTTTTCATTTTATTTCAGAAACTACAAAAACATTATTTTAGCTGGTCTGCAAACAAGAGTTAAATACTTATTAAGTTATAAAAAGAAGTAAATATGTTATAAAATGGGTTCTAATAGGCTTCTTCCCTCCAAAAAGCAATTTAATGAATACAGTTTGACTTCTGTTCCATTAGTAATATGCCCAATCACTCCTGCTTCACAAGAAGTGACTATATGTAGATGATATTATTGTAGACCTAATTTTTTTCATGCAATTAGCTGCATACATTTCCTGACAGACTAATTTATGTATGAATGCTTTTTTAAAAGCAAAGGCATTTTTGCATATAATTGTATTCCTTTGTAATCCATCTGTTGACAAATTTGTGTGTTTCTCTATTTATTTGCTAATGCTTTCTGCTCCAGGATGATCAGGCATAGGAGTCAAAATATTTTTAGGATGAAATAAATAATAAAGGGTAATTAAAGGCCAGATGTATGGCTTGTGGGAATGACTCCATGAGATGTAGTGAAACTTTACTGTTGGTAAGTGGAACGTGAATAAAAACATGATTAAAATTGCTGTTCTGGATTTGCTTGTTTGGGAGTCATGTTCTATATCAGATACAGGTCATTACAAGTTTGTGAACTAGCCTTAGGAAGCATCAAACCATAATGTCTCCAATTTAGAACTCCATTAACTGTGGGATATGCTGGGCTTGGTCAAGCAGACCTGATACACTGGGTAGAATTTGCAACCACCTGGGAGCCTCAACTAGAGCTTTCTTCAGTAGGAATAAGCTGCTTCTCCAGGAAGTTTATTTCTTTCTTTCATGAGAGTCACAAGCCCCCACCCACCCCCAGCAGGGTACTCACACCATATCCACTCCCAGGATCAACCAGCCTGGATCAAGGGCACGTACATGCATCCAGCATGCACCCAGGGAGGCCTAGAGATGTGAGCGAGAGACCTTCTCATGAGTCCCTTCTCACAGAGCATTGTTTTACTGCTGTGCTACCATCTGGAACCTATTTGCAGAGGCCTTTGATAATCAGTAAGCACTTTGATTTTCAATATTTTACTGAAATTTTATCTTAACCATCAATGTCTACCAGTCAAGGACCACCAGGAACATAAGCCAGCAGAGCTAGTGGAGTTACGTGCTACAGCAAAGGAGGCTGCACACTACAGGGAGACATGGTCTCCCAGCACATGTCCAGAGGGGTCTCTCATAGTATTTGAGCTTATGCTGAGTGAATTAGGGAGACTCAAAGGAACAGGTGTCAGGGAGAGGAGGCAGTTCAACATGCAGGTATCTGAGAAACTTTTACATAGGAGGCCAGAAGAGGGACCAGCAGTTAGTGTAATGGCTATGTCGCTGGACTCCCCTGTAGTCGACCACGGTTCAAGTCCTGGACCCAGTGGCTTAAAACTCACACCAAGTATGTGTGCATGCGTGCCCAAGATCCTGAAAGGAAAATAGAGGAGAAGAGATTGTGGTGTGGCTATCTCCCCTGGGGGGTGATTTCTCGCTTTCTGTCTCTGTCTCTCTCTGTCTTTCTGGCAAGTACACGCACCCTATAGCAAAAAAAAAAAAAAGAAAGAAAGAAAAAGAAAGAAAGAAAGAAAGAAAGAAAGAAAGAAAGAAAGAAAGAAAGAAAGAAAGAAAGAAAGAAAGAAAAAGAAAGAAAAGAAAAGAAAAGAAAAGAAAAGAAAAGAAAAGAAAAGAAAAGAAAAGAAAAGAAAAGGAGGCCAGAAGATCAAGACTTAGTTGGCATTGGGAATATCCAGGATCAACCAAGTTAACCAGGTCATTTGTGGCTGCCATGTCCTTGTCTGTGTGTCTGTCCAGGTGTTGCTAAGGAATAGTCTTTCTTCATTTTGTTCTCTCATGCTCGGACAATCAGCCAGGAGTGCTGATGTTCTGTGAAGTGTGTGCTGCACAGAGAACTCCACAGCCTGGCTGGAGGAGAGGGAGGGCTGTTCTTTGTAGCCCCACAGCAAACCTATATTGGGATGATGGCAGGACAGGGAGAGGGCATAAATGGAGGAATAGCTATGATGGCCTCATCAGCACCCTTTGGGTAAGGAAATTCAGGCTCAGGAGGGAGTTGGAAATAGGAAAAGTATCATAAACGTCGAGCTGGGGAGGCAGAGAGAGGACCACTGAATTCAGGAGCTTGTTGCGAACACCCCTATAACTCAGCAGCTCTGTCAGCCCTGTACCCACTTTATAGATGCAGAAACTGAGGCTCCTCAGATGGAATGGCTGACCCAAAATGAGCCCATAATTTGGCACATAATTGCATAATTAGGCACAGAATTAGTTACATAATGACATAATTAGATGCATAATTAAGCACATAATTACATAATTAGATGCGCAATTAGGCACATAATTAGCAATAAAGCTGGGATGGGGGCAGTGTGGTGTATGCATGTGTCTCCCTCTGAATCCTCTGGTCTTTCCCCTGCACCAGCTTGCCTGGGTCAGCGCCAGAGTAAGCCAGCAGTGCAGGCAGAGTTGCTGTGCACGTGCCTTCTGTGCATCTCTAGATAGTCATTCACACCTTGATGCAACAGGAAATTGGGTCTCAGATCACAAAGCTGGGAGTTCAGCACTGGGAGTGAGGGTAGGAGTCTGACTCACTCTACTGGGCTCATCCTACTCACCCCTTCTATCTCTAAGAAAGAGAAGAGGTGATTACTCCCTGATCACCCTCAGGGACCAAGCACATGGCCCAAGGAGACAGACGTACAGACGGAACAGAACTGGGATTGCCAAAGGCCAGAGCCCTGAAGCTGCAGGAAGGACTTCAAGCTCAGCCTGGAGCAAGAGGTGTCCCTGCAGCTTCTTGGAGGAGGCATCCCTGAGCTGAAGGACAGGAAGAAAGCAGCTGTCCCTCAGAGAGCACAGAGCAGCATGATGCATTTAGGGTACAACAGCCAGGAGCCCTGTCCCCTCCCAGCTGTAGTGACAGGCTCAGCAAAGGCTCAGAGTGAGCAGTGCCACAGCCAGCACTGTCCAAAAGACGTGGCTGCACTGTTAGCTCCCTGGTGGATAGAATTGGACTCCAAGTCGACGGGAGTGAGATGGGGGGACACCCTGCCCCTCCTTCTTCCTGTCATCTGTTCCATGGCCTGGGGCAAAGTGTACCTTGGGTTTTCGTGCTGAAGGGGAGCACGCCAGAACCAATGCTTTCACACTGTCCTCATGGGGCCTGTGACCTCTGGGCAGGCTCACTCATCCAGCCTCGAATAGCCCTGGGCCATCCCTCCCGCCTGTTCCTGGGCTGTGGGCCACACTGGGTTGCATTTGGTTCTGTTCTCATCTCTCCGAGCCTTTCCTGTTCAGATGAGGTGCCACTAGGATGGGTCACCCCGGTCAGGCTCCCCCCCGCCCCCGTGTCCACTTCAGCCAATGGGGCTTGCAGAGCTGTCTGTGAGATGCCCAGGCTCCTTGCAGCTGTGTTGGGCATTAATGACCCCTGACTGTGGCACACACCACCTCGCCATTCATCCCTGTTTGCCCAAATCACTGCTCCCTCTGTCCCCCTCTGTTCCCATCTTAACCCACATGGCCAGGTGGCTTAGGGTGCCCTTCTATCAGGAGAATTTGCATTTTATTAGGAGGATTAAAGACTTCATGACTGAAATGAGTGGCCTTAGAGTTGTGGGGCACAGCCCTGCACCTATGAGCAGGAGGCCCCCAACTCCCAGCTGCCCCCCAGTAGAAAGATCCCTGGTTCCACCTCAGCCTCTAATGAGACTTTGGGGTGGTCTTTAGCCTGGAAGTAGAAACATACACCTGACAAGCCTGTTACAGACTTGGGAACCAAGAGCGAAGTGCTTCTCCTGCCGTGTCTCAGAGGTCCCCATTCCACTCTGTACTACAGGAAGGCCCACTCTGTATCGCAGGGGCTCCCCCAGCCACAGAAGGCAACTGGATTCAAATAGGGTGAGATACAGGCAGAAGGACAGGGATCTGGGGAGTGTGTAGGGAGCATCCCTTCATGGGACTTCAAATTCCCCAAAGCTCCCCTTCTTAATCTAACACCCACCAGATAACAGCCAGGAAAATGTACTTGTAACATTAAAACTCTCCTCCCACCCAGGCTCAGACAAGCTGGCAGTGGGTCTTTCTCACTCCAACATTGTTAGTTAGACATTGTTAGAAACAGATCTGTTCCAGTTTTCCTCCAGCTCCCTTTGGGACTGAAGTTAATACTGAAATCTCTTACTGACCTCAGGTAAAAGATTGAGGTCAAATGAGAATCCTGTTCCCCATTATAAGTCAGTTTGTTGTAGTCTGGTTCTTATTTGTTTGCTTTACTTTGTTTTGCTTGTGTTTTCATTTTGAGCCACTGAATTGCAACTTCGAAAAAGCTATTAGCAACTCTGTTGCAGAGGAAATAGCAGGCTTCCCTTTTTCCTTCTCTGCGACTGAAAACATAAATCCTGTTAGGATACCATCTAACAGAAAACGAGACACAAGAGTAAGGGAATTCAGTCTTCCTGAATCTCAGCAGCAAAGTTTTGGGGATACAAAATCTGAATTGACCAAATTGCTCAAGTGATCTGGCCCTCGAACTGGCCCTGCAACTTCCTGCTTCCCCAAAGGGCCTGGCTGCCAGGAGAAAGGAAACAATGTAGCAATGCCCCTGGGAAGGACAGAACCTGCATGCATCCAGCAACTCCTGCACCACCGATTGTCCCAACACTCTAGTCCTTCAGGCTTCTCTGGTGTGACGTGATCTCTTTTCACCCAGTCCTCTGTTGCTCCCTTTGGAGGGAAGATGCCTCCTCATCAGAGGACCTGTGTATCACCAAACTACTCAGTTAACGAATAACAACAGACATGAATGGGCCCAGCTACTGTAGCCCACTGCTAACACAGGTACTCTGCAAGGCTGGAAGCCATACAGCCAACCACAGGTTCAGATCCTAAGGCAGCTTAAAAACACACTGAGCAAGCATGCAGGTGTCCAGAACCCTGAGGAGCTGGAGGACTGGGAAAGGTACTACAGCATGACCAGGCCCTGTCAAAGGTGACACTCCTCTTTCTCTTCCCTCTCTCTTTTTCCCTCCCTTTCATGTACACGCATGTACACACTATCATTTTTTAAAATAGATAGATAGATAGGTGTAAACAGATATCTCATTGAAAAGGATTTACAAATGTCAAAAAAACACATAAAAATATGTTCAACACCATGAACCACCAGGAAATGCAAATTTAAACCACAATACACTATCACTACATATCAGAATGACTAAAATAGAAAACAATGATAAATCCGAATACCAATGAGTATGCTAAAAAAACTGAGTCTCTCATACACTGTTAATAGGAATATAAAAATAGGACAGTCACTCTAGAAAGTAGCCTGGTAGTTTATTTTAAAAATAAATATGTACTTACCACATTACCCAGCAATTGCAGTTTTGGACATTTGTTTCAAAGAAATGAAAATTTATATTTAAGGACTGTGCATAGCATCTCTACTCATTATCACCACAAACTGGAATAACCCTAATTCCCTTCAATAGGTAGATAGCTAAAACTGCGTGTACACAGCATGGACTTATACTCAGCAATAAAATGGAACACACTAGTGGTACAGTCGACAATTTAGAATAACATTAAGAGAATTACACTGAGTAAATAAGGACAATCTCAAAAGGTTACATATGCATGACACCATTTATATGACTTTCTTAAATTAACAAAATTATAGAAATGAAGGACAGATTGATTTTGCCAGGGGTTAGAGATGGATGGAAGAGCAGTAGATGTGGCTATAAAGAGGTTGCATGAAAGGGTCTTATGATACAATAGCTATGTATCCTGACTGTGGGGGAGTTAGCTGTACATATGATGAAATTGCACACATGCATGTACGCACACATGCACACAAGTGCTTCTAATCCTGGTGAACGCTAAGTGGGTTATATGGCTTGTACTAATGTCAATTTCCTAGTTCCATGCTGCACTACAGTTACGCAAAATGCATTTATCATTCAAAATGTACTCAATCATCACTCATTAATATCAGAGGAGGCTGAGTGAAAGACACACATAAGCCCCCTTTACATGTTGTTATGGATTCCTATAAATCTACAGTTATTTCCTTTTTTTGTAGGGCATATACACTAGCCAGAGAGAGAATGGAGATGTGAGAAAGTAACCTCCATCCCCTGAGCGTAGGGAGGCAGTGGCCATGCCATGATCCCTTCTCATTCATTCTCCTCTCAGGATTTTGGGCACACATGCACATGTGCCAGTGTGTTTTTCAAGCTGCTGGGTCTGGGACTTGAACCATGATAGTCAGCCATGTGGGATCCAGCCACCTTAACTACCAAATCACTAGCTTGCCCAAATCTACAGTTATTTCAAAGTAAAAACTTATGTTTAAAGTGACAAACTTCTTCAGGGTCAAGTTAAAAAAAATCTATTTTCTGAAAAAACTCAAGCAACTGAATTCATAGGTCAGCTATAGATTCATCATTCCATCTTTGCAGCCCCTTGAAGTAAGTGGGTAGTAAACTATAGCTTGAGCACAGAGGGATGGTCTGAGAGAGATAAAGGAGAAACCAACATTTTCACTATTTCTATGTTCAATACAGCCCAATACAGTAACACAATACAGCACATAACACGTAGGGGGCCACATCTGTAGGGGTTCTTCCCCATACAACCAGTTCTCCAAAGGGGTGTCCTCTAATTCAGTTCAATTCTGACACTACCTCCTGATAGCATCGGATTTCACAAGTTGAGGGCTCAGTCTCACAAGACTTCCCCCCATTTCAGATTACCCCAGGTTGTGACCTATGCTTCTGATTGGCTGACTATAAATTGGGGTTCCCGTAACTTCCTTCTTGGGTTGGATTCATTTTCTAGAGGAGCCCATAGAACCCAGGGAAACAATTTACTTACTACTACTGGTTCATTACAAAGGATATTACAAGGACACAGATGAATAGCCAAACAGAAGAGATGCACAGAAGAGATGCATAGGGAGACGGAGTGTGGGGCTTCCATGTCCTCTCTGGCATACTACCCTACTAGAATTCCACATGTTCAACTATTAGGGACCCATCTAAACCCAGTGCTGTTGAGTTTTCATGGAAGCTTCATTATGTAGGCATGATTGATTAGATCATTGGTCATTCGTGATTAACTTAACCTTTAGCCTCTTTCCCCTCTCAAAGGAAAGGAGTCAAGGAGTAAAGCTAAAAGTCACTAACCTTTCATCTGCCTTGGTCTTTCTGGGAACCAGCTCCCATCCTGAAGCCACCTAGAGGTCCACAGTGACTAGTCGTCTATTTACACACAGAAGACACTCATTGCTCTGGAGATTCTAAAGGCTGTAGAAGCCAAATGTCGGGGGTGGGGGGAGACCAAATAGGTACTTCAAAATACCATAGAGTGTTCTGAGAGAAATCAGTCCTGTTTGAGTAAGTGGAAGCCCAGGTTCTGTGGTCATGAGTAGATTTTTGTGAATAGAATTATGACTCCCCTGGATGGTCAGGCTGGGACATGAGTCCCAAGTATGAGCCTCCTCCAGCCAAAAGTTTAATGTTGCAGTTGAGTCTCCTTTCCCCTTCCTAGAGTGATGTAAAGAGGACACTTACTTTAAAACATAACTTTGAGTTTTCATCGATGAGACTTCAGAGGACAAACATGCTTTTCACAGAAATCTTCTAGATGGAGTTAGGTCTAATCAGGCAGATGGCAACTTCTCAACAACATGATCGAGGCATTAGCGCGTTAGCATGGTTGAGCAAAGAATTTGGCCTTGAGTTCACAGAGTTGCTCCAAGTATAAAAACATTTTATCCCCTAGACTTGGCTAATTCTAATTAAATTTAGATAAAACCTTTCACAACACAAAAAGTAGAAGTCAAACTTCCTTAGCTTTAACTCTTCCGGACTCAGCTGGATGAGCATGAAGCAAATGTTCTCAGCAGACTTCCTCACACTTGGATGGGGAGGCGTCCATGAGGGGCATCTTCCTTCCTTCCTTCCTTCCTTTCTTTTTTCCTTCTTCTTTCTTTTGTTGTTCATGACAGGGAGCACATGTGTACACAAGATATACATAGAGAGAGGCACCCACACACACACAGGGCCTGGTCATGCTGAATCCCCTTCCTCTAGCCTTCCGGATCTTCAGGATCCTGGGCACTTGTGCACCTGACAGGTTTCCTGGTTGACAGGGCTGGGGACAAACCACAGTCAGCATGGTGGCTTTCAGCTCTGTGGTCTGGGATACTTGGGACATGCCAGAGAGAATGAGTCTCATATGCTGTTTAAAGTAGAAATTTGAGTCCTTTGGGACCAGCAGATGGTGTAATGGTTGCGTTGCTAGACTCCTACATACTTGATGACAGTTCAAGTCCCAGATCTGGTGACTTAAAACTCATGCCAGGCCTGTGTGCATCATGCCCAAGATCCCAAGAGGAAAATAGAGGAGAAGGGATTGTGGAGTGGTCATCCCCCCACCCCCCAGGGTGCTTATTTTTCCCTTTCTGTCTCTGTCTCTCTGGTGAGTACACACAACTTATACCAACAAATCTCTGTTAAGAAAAAAGAAATTTGAATCCCTTTTTTTCTATTATTAAAAATAACAACAATCAAATTCTACCATGCCCATTTTTACTATCCCTATTTTTTCCTTTAAAAAAAAAAAGAAGTACATTTAATCTTTTTTTTTTCATTAGAAAGAACACCCTAACAGGGTCTCAATGCTGCAGTCCACCCCAGCCTTCAGCCAGCCCTGAATCATGGGCACACACACACACACCTAGGACAACCAGAGAGGTCCTCAGATATAAACCGGGAATCCCCACATAGAACTGCCCTGCAGTGCACCACACTCCACTCTTGCATCACTATCTGGACCCCTGTTATCCCTATTTTGCCAGTAGGGGCACCTAGATTCAGAGCAGTGCCGCATGGCCAGCAAGTGTCAAAGCTGCAACCTAACCCGAAGATAACCTGAATCTAAAGTGTAAACTCTTTCCATACACACCCAACTGCCCATGCACCTGTAAGGAGGTAAATATTATGGAAATAAAAGCAAAATGAAGGGTCTTGCCCTAGGGAGGGCAACCTCACAAAACCATGACAATACAAGAAAAGTCATTGAATTCAGGGACAGCTCAGTGGTGCAGCGGTAACATGATGCTTGGTAATGCTGCATCTATATAGAAGATTGCAGTTTTAATTCCCTGACCTATCTATATATGCCATGCACATGTGTCCATCCTGGCTGGCTGAAAAAGCTAGAGGGGCCATCACTAAGTAACTCTGCTGAGGGTGATCTCTCTCTCTCTCAAGTAATAAGTAAACTTTATCCCCCAATCTTATCCCTAAAAAAAAAAAAAAAAGGAGAAGAAGAAGAAGAAGAAAGAAAGTTTTATGAGGAGGCTGCACTCAGGGCCTGGGAGCAACTTTGGAGCTTTTGGACTCCATTGCTCACTGCTCCAGCAGCCTGGGCTAACCCCACCCACCCGCCAAACCTGTCCTAGGCAGTCCTCTTAGACTAGTCTGCACTTGGAACTTTTGCTACGCTAACCCATGCACTTGATCCTCTTCACTAAGTTATAACTTGTGACTCCTCATCAAGAGCCAAATGTTTGGAGGAGAAGCCAAGCACCTGAAGTTAGCCATAACTGCTCTCACCTGGGAGACGTAGCCCTCCTGTAAGAACACACCTGGGAACTGTGGGTGAAATTTCCTCTATATCAATACTACAGAATCTACTCCAATACATAGGAAAAAGTGAATATTGCATCAGATGACTAGGCATCAGCACAGATCTCGAATAAACCTGAGAAAACAAAATGGTAACTGTTCCCCAGGTGAGTGTAGTAGCCCCTCACCAACAGTGGACAGAACAGAGAAATACACAAAAATGTCAGAAAAAGAATTCCCAATATTCATAGTGACAAAACTCAATGAGGTACAGAAGAAAACAACCAGTTCCAGGGAATAAGAAAATAATTTCAGAACATGAAAGAGGAATTTCATAAAGAAATAGACACCCTAAATAAGAATCAAACAAAACTTCTGGAAAAGACTGAAATCAAAGGTTAATAGAAACCAATGATAATAAACAATCAAGTGTTTATAATCTATGGGATACAGCAAAAGCAGTCCTAAGAGTGAAGTTCATAGCAGTTAGTGTCCACAAGATAAAAGCAGAAAGATGGCTAATAAACAAATGAACGACACAACTTTGAGAACTAGAAAAACAACAACAAAAATCTAGGTGCAAAGAAATAATAAAGATTTGAGCAGAAATAAATAAAACAGAGAACAAAAGAACTATACAGAAAATAAATTAAACAAAAAGCTGGTTCTTTAAGAACATAAACAAAACTGACACACCATTAGCTAGATGAATCAAGAACAGAGAAAGAAACCAGATAAATCAAATCAGCAGAGAAACAAGTGCTAGTACAATGGATATAACAGAAACACAAAATATCATCAGAGAACACTATGAGAGACCACACGCCGACAAACAAGAAAACCTAAATGAGATGGATAAATTTCTGGACACATGTAACTTACCAAGATTGAAACAGGAAGACATACAA
>NW_006159888.1:562729-574679 GCF_000334495.1 Tupaia belangeri chinensis | reverse complement strand
AGAAAGAGAAAGAAAAGAAAAGAAAAGAAAAGAAAAGAAAAGAAAAGAAAAGAAAAGAAAAGAAAAGAAAAGAAAAGAAAAGAAAAGAAAAGAAAAGAAAAGAAAAGAAAAGAAAAGAAAAGAAAAGAAAAGAAAAGAAAAGAAAAGAAAAGAAAAGAAAAGAAAAGAAAAGAAAAGAAAAGAAAAGAAAAGAAAAGAAAAGAAAAGAAAAGAAAAGAAAAGAAAAGAAAAGAAAAGAAAAGAAAAGGAGGCCAGAAGATCAAGACTTAGTTGGCATTGGGAATATCCAGGATCAACCAAGTTAACCAGGTCATTTGTGGCTGCCATGTCCTTGTCTGTGTGTCTGTCCAGGTGTTGCTAAGGAATAGTCTTTCTTCATTTTGTTCTCTCATGCTCGGACAATCAGCCAGGAGTGCTGATGTTCTGTGAAGTGTGTGCTGCACAGAGAACTCCACAGCCTGGCTGGAGGAGAGGGAGGGCTGTTCTTTGTAGCCCCACAGCAAACCTATATTGGGATGATGGCAGGACAGGGAGAGGGCATAAATGGAGGAATAGCTATGATGGCCTCATCAGCACCCTTTGGGTAAGGAAATTCAGGCTCAGGAGGGAGTTGGAAATAGGAAAAGTATCATAAACGTCGAGCTGGGGAGGCAGAGAGAGGACCACTGAATTCAGGAGCTTGTTGCGAACACCCCTATAACTCAGCAGCTCTGTCAGCCCTGTACCCACTTTATAGATGCAGAAACTGAGGCTCCTCAGATGGAATGGCTGACCCAAAATGAGCCCATAATTTGGCACATAATTGCATAATTAGGCACAGAATTAGTTACATAATGACATAATTAGATGCATAATTAAGCACATAATTACATAATTAGATGCGCAATTAGGCACATAATTAGCAATAAAGCTGGGATGGGGGCAGTGTGGTGTATGCATGTGTCTCCCTCTGAATCCTCTGGTCTTTCCCCTGCACCAGCTTGCCTGGGTCAGCGCCAGAGTAAGCCAGCAGTGCAGGCAGAGTTGCTGTGCACGTGCCTTCTGTGCATCTCTAGATAGTCATTCACACCTTGATGCAACAGGAAATTGGGTCTCAGATCACAAAGCTGGGAGTTCAGCACTGGGAGTGAGGGTAGGAGTCTGACTCACTCTACTGGGCTCATCCTACTCACCCCTTCTATCTCTAAGAAAGAGAAGAGGTGATTACTCCCTGATCACCCTCAGGGACCAAGCACATGGCCCAAGGAGACAGACGTACAGACGGAACAGAACTGGGATTGCCAAAGGCCAGAGCCCTGAAGCTGCAGGAAGGACTTCAAGCTCAGCCTGGAGCAAGAGGTGTCCCTGCAGCTTCTTGGAGGAGGCATCCCTGAGCTGAAGGACAGGAAGAAAGCAGCTGTCCCTCAGAGAGCACAGAGCAGCATGATGCATTTAGGGTACAACAGCCAGGAGCCCTGTCCCCTCCCAGCTGTAGTGACAGGCTCAGCAAAGGCTCAGAGTGAGCAGTGCCACAGCCAGCACTGTCCAAAAGACGTGGCTGCACTGTTAGCTCCCTGGTGGATAGAATTGGACTCCAAGTCGACGGGAGTGAGATGGGGGGACACCCTGCCCCTCCTTCTTCCTGTCATCTGTTCCATGGCCTGGGGCAAAGTGTACCTTGGGTTTTCGTGCTGAAGGGGAGCACGCCAGAACCAATGCTTTCACACTGTCCTCATGGGGCCTGTGACCTCTGGGCAGGCTCACTCATCCAGCCTCGAATAGCCCTGGGCCATCCCTCCCGCCTGTTCCTGGGCTGTGGGCCACACTGGGTTGCATTTGGTTCTGTTCTCATCTCTCCGAGCCTTTCCTGTTCAGATGAGGTGCCACTAGGATGGGTCACCCCGGTCAGGCTCCCCCCCGCCCCCGTGTCCACTTCAGCCAATGGGGCTTGCAGAGCTGTCTGTGAGATGCCCAGGCTCCTTGCAGCTGTGTTGGGCATTAATGACCCCTGACTGTGGCACACACCACCTCGCCATTCATCCCTGTTTGCCCAAATCACTGCTCCCTCTGTCCCCCTCTGTTCCCATCTTAACCCACATGGCCAGGTGGCTTAGGGTGCCCTTCTATCAGGAGAATTTGCATTTTATTAGGAGGATTAAAGACTTCATGACTGAAATGAGTGGCCTTAGAGTTGTGGGGCACAGCCCTGCACCTATGAGCAGGAGGCCCCCAACTCCCAGCTGCCCCCCAGTAGAAAGATCCCTGGTTCCACCTCAGCCTCTAATGAGACTTTGGGGTGGTCTTTAGCCTGGAAGTAGAAACATACACCTGACAAGCCTGTTACAGACTTGGGAACCAAGAGCGAAGTGCTTCTCCTGCCGTGTCTCAGAGGTCCCCATTCCACTCTGTACTACAGGAAGGCCCACTCTGTATCGCAGGGGCTCCCCCAGCCACAGAAGGCAACTGGATTCAAATAGGGTGAGATACAGGCAGAAGGACAGGGATCTGGGGAGTGTGTAGGGAGCATCCCTTCATGGGACTTCAAATTCCCCAAAGCTCCCCTTCTTAATCTAACACCCACCAGATAACAGCCAGGAAAATGTACTTGTAACATTAAAACTCTCCTCCCACCCAGGCTCAGACAAGCTGGCAGTGGGTCTTTCTCACTCCAACATTGTTAGTTAGACATTGTTAGAAACAGATCTGTTCCAGTTTTCCTCCAGCTCCCTTTGGGACTGAAGTTAATACTGAAATCTCTTACTGACCTCAGGTAAAAGATTGAGGTCAAATGAGAATCCTGTTCCCCATTATAAGTCAGTTTGTTGTAGTCTGGTTCTTATTTGTTTGCTTTACTTTGTTTTGCTTGTGTTTTCATTTTGAGCCACTGAATTGCAACTTCGAAAAAGCTATTAGCAACTCTGTTGCAGAGGAAATAGCAGGCTTCCCTTTTTCCTTCTCTGCGACTGAAAACATAAATCCTGTTAGGATACCATCTAACAGAAAACGAGACACAAGAGTAAGGGAATTCAGTCTTCCTGAATCTCAGCAGCAAAGTTTTGGGGATACAAAATCTGAATTGACCAAATTGCTCAAGTGATCTGGCCCTCGAACTGGCCCTGCAACTTCCTGCTTCCCCAAAGGGCCTGGCTGCCAGGAGAAAGGAAACAATGTAGCAATGCCCCTGGGAAGGACAGAACCTGCATGCATCCAGCAACTCCTGCACCACCGATTGTCCCAACACTCTAGTCCTTCAGGCTTCTCTGGTGTGACGTGATCTCTTTTCACCCAGTCCTCTGTTGCTCCCTTTGGAGGGAAGATGCCTCCTCATCAGAGGACCTGTGTATCACCAAACTACTCAGTTAACGAATAACAACAGACATGAATGGGCCCAGCTACTGTAGCCCACTGCTAACACAGGTACTCTGCAAGGCTGGAAGCCATACAGCCAACCACAGGTTCAGATCCTAAGGCAGCTTAAAAACACACTGAGCAAGCATGCAGGTGTCCAGAACCCTGAGGAGCTGGAGGACTGGGAAAGGTACTACAGCATGACCAGGCCCTGTCAAAGGTGACACTCCTCTTTCTCTTCCCTCTCTCTTTTTCCCTCCCTTTCATGTACACGCATGTACACACTATCATTTTTTAAAATAGATAGATAGATAGGTGTAAACAGATATCTCATTGAAAAGGATTTACAAATGTCAAAAAAACACATAAAAATATGTTCAACACCATGAACCACCAGGAAATGCAAATTTAAACCACAATACACTATCACTACATATCAGAATGACTAAAATAGAAAACAATGATAAATCCGAATACCAATGAGTATGCTAAAAAAACTGAGTCTCTCATACACTGTTAATAGGAATATAAAAATAGGACAGTCACTCTAGAAAGTAGCCTGGTAGTTTATTTTAAAAATAAATATGTACTTACCACATTACCCAGCAATTGCAGTTTTGGACATTTGTTTCAAAGAAATGAAAATTTATATTTAAGGACTGTGCATAGCATCTCTACTCATTATCACCACAAACTGGAATAACCCTAATTCCCTTCAATAGGTAGATAGCTAAAACTGCGTGTACACAGCATGGACTTATACTCAGCAATAAAATGGAACACACTAGTGGTACAGTCGACAATTTAGAATAACATTAAGAGAATTACACTGAGTAAATAAGGACAATCTCAAAAGGTTACATATGCATGACACCATTTATATGACTTTCTTAAATTAACAAAATTATAGAAATGAAGGACAGATTGATTTTGCCAGGGGTTAGAGATGGATGGAAGAGCAGTAGATGTGGCTATAAAGAGGTTGCATGAAAGGGTCTTATGATACAATAGCTATGTATCCTGACTGTGGGGGAGTTAGCTGTACATATGATGAAATTGCACACATGCATGTACGCACACATGCACACAAGTGCTTCTAATCCTGGTGAACGCTAAGTGGGTTATATGGCTTGTACTAATGTCAATTTCCTAGTTCCATGCTGCACTACAGTTACGCAAAATGCATTTATCATTCAAAATGTACTCAATCATCACTCATTAATATCAGAGGAGGCTGAGTGAAAGACACTCATAAGCCCCCTTTACATGTTGTTATGGATTCCTATAAATCTACAGTTATTTCCTTTTTTTGTAGGGCATATACACTAGCCAGAGAGAGAATGGAGATGTGAGAAAGTAACCTCCATCCCCTGAGCGTAGGGAGGCAGTGGCCATGCCATGATCCCTTCTCATTCATTCTCCTCTCAGGATTTTGGGCACACATGCACATGTGCCAGTGTGTTTTTCAAGCTGCTGGGTCTGGGACTTGAACCATGATAGTCAGCCATGTGGGATCCAGCCACCTTAACTACCAAATCACTAGCTTGCCCAAATCTACAGTTATTTCAAAGTAAAAACTTATGTTTAAAGTGACAAACTTCTTCAGGGTCAAGTTAAAAAAATCTATTTTCTGAAAAACCTCAAGCAACTGAATTCATAGGTCAGCTATAGATTCATCATTCCATCTTTGCAGCCCCTTGAAGTAAGTGGGTAGTAAACTATAGCTTGAGCACAGAGGGATGGTCTGAGAGAGATAAAGGAGAAACCAACATTTTCACTATTTCTATGTTCAATACAGCCCAATACAGTAACACAATACAGCACATAACACGTAGGGGGCCACATCTGTAGGGGTTCTTCCCCATACAACCAGTTCTCCAAAGGGGTGTCCTCTAATTCAGTTCAATTCTGACACTACCTCCTGATAGCATCGGATTTCACAAGTTGAGGGCTCAGTCTCACAAGACTTCCCCCCATTTCAGATTACCCCAGGTTGTGACCTATGCTTCTGATTGGCTGACTATAAATTGGGGTTCCCGTAACTTCCTTCTTGGGTTGGATTCATTTTCTAGAGGAGCCCATAGAACCCAGGGAAACAATTTACTTACTACTACTGGTTCATTACAAAGGATATTACAAGGACACAGATGAATAGCCAAACAGAAGAGATGCACAGAAGAGATGCATAGGGAGACGGAGTGTGGG
Source organism: Tupaia belangeri chinensis (assembly GCF_000334495.1). Lineage (NCBI taxonomy): Eukaryota > Metazoa > Chordata > Mammalia > Scandentia > Tupaiidae > Tupaia > Tupaia belangeri. The sequence continues at coordinate 569,147 of NW_006159888.1, read as the reverse complement.
GCTTCCATGTCCTCTCTGGCATACTACCCTACTAGAATTCCACATGTTCAACTATTAGGGACCCATCTAAACCCAGTGCTGTTGAGTTTTCATGGAAGCTTCATTATGTAGGCATGATTGATTAGATCATTGGTCATTCGTGATTAACTTAACCTTTAGCCTCTTTCCCCTCTCAAAGGAAAGGAGTCAAGGAGTAAAGCTAAAAGTCACTAACCTTTCATCTGCCTTGGTCTTTCTGGGAACCAGCTCCCATCCTGAAGCCACCTAGAGGTCCACAGTGACTAGTCGTCTATTTACACACAGAAGACACTCATTGCTCTGGAGATTCTAAAGGCTGTAGAAGCCAAATGTCGGGGGTGGGGGGAGACCAAATAGGTACTTCAAAATACCATAGAGTGTTCTGAGAGAAATCAGTCCTGTTTGAGTAAGTGGAAGCCCAGGTTCTGTGGTCATGAGTAGATTTTTGTGAATAGAATTATGACTCCCCTGGATGGTCAGGCTGGGACATGAGTCCCAAGTATGAGCCTCCTCCAGCCAAAAGTTTAATGTTGCAGTTGAGTCTCCTTTCCCCTTCCTAGAGTGATGTAAAGAGGACACTTACTTTAAAACATAACTTTGAGTTTTCATCGATGAGACTTCAGAGGACAAACATGCTTTTCACAGAAATCTTCTAGATGGAGTTAGGTCTAATCAGGCAGATGGCAACTTCTCAACAACATGATCGAGGCATTAGCGCGTTAGCATGGTTGAGCAAAGAATTTGGCCTTGAGTTCACAGAGTTGCTCCAAGTATAAAAACATTTTATCCCCTAGACTTGGCTAATTCTAATTAAATTTAGATAAAACCTTTCACAACACAAAAAGTAGAAGTCAAACTTCCTTAGCTTTAACTCTTCCGGACTCAGCTGGATGAGCATGAAGCAAATGTTCTCAGCAGACTTCCTCACACTTGGATGGGGAGGCGTCCATGAGGGGCATCTTCCTTCCTTCCTTCCTTCCTTTCTTTTTTCCTTCTTCTTTCTTTTGTTGTTCATGACAGGGAGCACATGTGTACACAAGATATACATAGAGAGAGGCACCCACACACACACAGGGCCTGGTCATGCTGGATCCCCTTCCTCTAGTCTTCCGAATCTTCAGGATCCTGGGCACTTGTGCACCTGACAGGTTTCCTGGTTGACAGGGCTGGGGACAAACCACAGTCAGCATGGTGGCTTTCAGCTCTGTGGTCTGGGATACTTGGGACATGCCAGAGAGAATGAGTCTCATATGCTGTTTAAAGTAGAAATTTGAGTCCTTTGGGACCAGCAGATGGTGTAATGGTTGCGTTGCTAGACTCCTACATACTTGATGACAGTTCAAGTCCCAGATCTGGTGACTTAAAACTCATGCCAGGCCTGTGTGCATCATGCCCAAGATCCCAAGAGGAAAATAGAGGAGAAGGGATTGTGGAGTGGTCATCCCCCCACCCCCCAGGGTGCTGATTTTTCCCTTTCTGTCTCTGTCTCTCTGGTGAGTACACACAACTTATACCAGCAAATCTCTGTTAAGAAAAAAGAAATTTGAATCCCTTTTTTTCTATTATTAAAAATAACAACAATCAAATTCTACCATGCCCATTTTTACTATCCCTATTTTTTCCTTTAAAAAAAAAAAGAAGTACATTTAATCTTTTTTTTTTCATTAGAAAGAACACCCTAACAGGGTCTCAATGCTGCAGTCCACCCCAGCCTTCAGCCAGCCCTGAATCATGGGCACACACACACACACCTAGGACAACCAGAGAGGTCCTCAGATATAAACCGGGAATCCCCACATAGAACTGCCCTGCAGTGCACCACACTCCACTCTTGCATCACTATCTGGACCCCTGTTATCCCTATTTTGCCAGTAGGGGCACCTAGATTCAGAGCAGTGCCGCATGGCCAGCAAGTGTCAAAGCTGCAACCTAACCCGAAGATAACCTGAATCTAAAGTGTAAACTCTTTCCATACACACCCAACTGCCCATGCACCTGTAAGGAGGTAAATATTATGGAAATAAAAGCAAAATGAAGGGTCTTGCCCTAGGGAGGGCAACCTCACAAAACCATGACAATACAAGAAAAGTCATTGAATTCAGGGACAGCTCAGTGGTGCAGCGGTAACATGATGCTTGGTAATGCTGCATCTATATAGAAGATTGCAGTTTTAATTCCCTGACCTATCTATATATGCCATGCACATGTGTCCATCCTGGCTGGCTGAAAAAGCTAGAGGGGCCATCACTAAGTAACTCTGCTGAGGGTGATCTCTCTCTCTCTCAAGTAATAAGTAAACTTTATCCCCCAATCTTATCCCTAAAAAAAAAAAAAAAAGGAGAAGAAGAAGAAGAAGAAAGAAAGTTTTATGAGGAGGCTGCACTCAGGGCCTGGGAGCAACTTTGGAGCTTTTGGACTCCATTGCTCACTGCTCCAGCAGCCTGGGCTAACCCCACCCACCCGCCAAACCTGTCCTAGGCAGTCCTCTTAGACTAGTCTGCACTTGGAACTTTTGCTACGCTAACCCATGCACTTGATCCTCTTCACTAAGTTATAACTTGTGACTCCTCATCAAGAGCCAAATGTTTGGAGGAGAAGCCAAGCACCTGAAGTTAGCCATAACTGCTCTCACCTGGGAGACGTAGCCCTCCTGTAAGAACACACCTGGGAACTGTGGGTGAAATTTCCTCTATATCAATACTACAGAATCTACTCCAATACATAGGAAAAAGTGAATATTGCATCAGATGACTAGGCATCAGCACAGATCTCGAATAAACCTGAGAAAACAAAATGGTAACTGTTCCCCAGGTGAGTGTAGTAGCCCCTCACCAACAGTGGACAGAACAGAGAAATACACAAAAATGTCAGAAAAAGAATTCCCAATATTCATAGTGACAAAACTCAATGAGGTACAGAAGAAAACAACCAGTTCCAGGGAATAAGAAAATAATTTCAGAACATGAAAGAGGAATTTCATAAAGAAATAGACACCCTAAATAAGAATCAAACAAAACTTCTGGAAAAGACTGAAATCAAAGGTTAATAGAAACCAATGATAATAAACAATCAAGTGTTTATAATCTATGGGATACAGCAAAAGCAGTCCTAAGAGTGAAGTTCATAGCAGTTAGTGTCCACAAGATAAAAGCAGAAAGATGGCTAATAAACAAATGAACGACACAACTTTGAGAACTAGAAAAACAACAACAAAAATCTAGGTGCAAAGAAATAATAAAGATTTGAGCAGAAATAAATAAAACAGAGAACAAAAGAACTATACAGAAAATAAATTAAACAAAAAGCTGGTTCTTTAAGAACATAAACAAAATTGACACACCATTAGCTAGATGAATCAAGAACAGAGAAAGAAACCAGATAAATCAAATCAGCAGAGAAACAAGTGCTAGTACAATGGATATAACAGAAACACAAAATATCATCAGAGAACACTATGAGAGACCACACGCCGACAAACAAGAAAACCTAAATGAGATGGATAAATTTCTGGACACATGTAACTTACCAAGATTGAAACAGGAAGACATACAAAGTCTGAATGGACCCATAACAAGCAATGAAATTGAATCAGTAATAAATAGCCTCCCAGCAAGGAAGAGCCCAGGTCCTGAAGGCTTTACTTCTGAATTCTACAAAAAATTTTAAATAAAAACTAATCCCAATTCTCTTTAAACTATTTCTAAAAATTCAAAAGGAAGGAACCCTCCCTAATTAATTCTATGAATGCTCGATCATCTTAATTCCAAAACCAAACAAAGAGATGACAAAAAGAAAACTTTAGACCCATATTCCTGATAAATACAGGTGAAAAAATTCTCAACAAGATACTTGCAAATTGTATTGAACAGCACATTCAAAATATTATATACCATAACCAAGTAGGATTTATTTCAGAGATGCAAGGACGGTTCAACATACACAAAACAATAAATGTAATGCATCACATTAACAAAAGGAAAGATAAAAAACATGTGATCATATCAATTGATGTAGAAAATCAATCGATGTAGAAAATCAATCGATTTTGATAAAATACAACATCCCCTCATGATTAAGACTCTCAGTAAAATTGGTATAGAAGGGACATTCCTCAACACAATAAAAGCCATCTCTGAAAAACCCATAGCTAACATCATACTGAATGGGCAAAAGCTGAAAGCTTGTTCTTTCAAAACTGGAACAAGACAAGGCTGTCCACTTTCTCCACTCCTTTTTAACATAATACTGAAAGTTTTAGCCAATGCAATTAGACAAGAGAGTCAAATAAAAGGCATCTAAATACAAAAGGAAGTACAATAATCTCTATTTCCAGGTAATATGGTACTATACATAGAAAATCAAAAAGAATTCACACACACACACACACAAATAAAAAACAATTCTTGAAAGTGATAAATGAATATAGTAAAGTGTCAAGATACAAAATCAACATTAAAAAATTAATAGCATTTTTATACACCAACAATGGACAAATTAAGACAGAATTTAAGAAAGAAATCCCATTTATAGGAGCCACAAAACCAAGAAGATATCTAGAAATAAACCTTACTGAAAATGTCAAATATCTATATAAAGAAAATTATATTTAAAAAAAAGAAAAATAAATTTTAAATGATACAAAAAAGTGGGAAAATATCCCATGTTCCTGTATTGGAAGAATTAACATAATCAAGATGTCAATCCTTCCCAAATTAATATACAAATTTAATGCGATCCCAATCAAACTACCAGAGATATTCCTCAAAAAATAAAAAAATTATAAAATTTGTCTAGAAGCATAAAATGCCCCAAAGTGCCAAAGCAATACTGTTTGCAAGGGAACAAAGTAGGAGGCATCTCACTTCCTGACCTCAAAACATATTACAAAGCTGTGATAATTAAAACAGTTCAGCATTGGCACAAAAACAGACAGACCAATGGAAGAGATTTGAGAGCCCCCAGATGAACCCGAAAACATACAGCCAACTGATCCTTGACAAAGGGCACAAGGTGATTCAGTGGGAAAAAGAAGATCTCTTTAGCAAAAGGTGCTGGGAGAACTTCAGAAGATATCCACCTGCAGAAGAATGAAACTGGACCCTTACCTCTCACCACTAACAAAATTTAGGACAGAATGGATTGAGGCTCTAAACATAAAACTTCAAAGTATAAAAATACTGGTGGAGGGACTGTGGGACACGTTTAGAGAGAGAACCTGAGGTGTGGGACATGCTCTGCACAAACATGACCTGTCCTTTGGGCTTTGGCAGAACCTTGTAACTTACCTTTTCCTTGACCCTCACTGCAGGCAAAGCAAGGGTGGAAATTGCTAGGGGCGTTCCAACATACACATCTGATGGACTTCAAGAGACATCTTGACCCCTATTAGCAAAGTCCAATCCCTGCTCTGCATCTGAAAGGTTCTTTAGCCTTCTCTGAGTGGTGGAGAAGTTCTCTAGCTTCTTCCCCATACCTACAGCTAGATTTCCTGCATTAGAAAAGAAGATAATGGGACTTTCTCTTGATGGGATTATCACCAAAGGACACACTTGGCCCAGTATGACTAAGCCCTTATAAATTTGTTACCTGCTTCTTATTGTCTGTAACCTGGCAATCCATGAAGTGTCATAAAGCATACATATGTCTTGTCTCCTTGTATTATAAATAAAGAGGCCGTTTGTCTGGGTGGCTCAAGCCGCGGCACAAGTTGCTTGGGCTACCTAGGCTCAAGCTGCCGGTGTCCATTTCTACTCTATCTCCATCTCATTCTTTCCAATTCCCCGGTCCTCTTGAGATGGAGGATTTTCTCTTTCTCTTCCTCAGCAGCACTCCTCTGATCATGATTCAGCTAGAGACAAGCACCGGGGCGGACGCCGACAGAGAGACCAGCAATTAGTTAATGGCTATGTCACTGGACTCCCATGTAGTTGACTGCAGTTTGAGTCCCGGACCCAGTGGCTTAAACTCACGTCTGGCACGTGTGCGTGCATGCCCAAGATCGCGAGAAGAGAATGCTGGAGAAGGGATTGCAGCATGGCCATCCCCTCTGGGGGGTGATTTCTCGCTTTCTATCTCTGTCTCTCTCTGTCTTTCTGGTGAGCGCATGTGCCCTATAGCAAAAATAAATAAATAAATAAACTGGAGACCTTGGAGTAGCCGGAGTCTTTTTAAAGAAAACATCAAGAACACAGACAATAGTCTCAAAAATAGACAAATGGTACTATATTAGGCTGAGACGCTTCCACACAGCAAAAGAAACAAGTAGAGTGAAAAGACAACCCTCAGAGTGGAAGAATATATTTGCAAACTATACCTCAGACAAGAGACTGAAAACCAGACTATACAGGGAACTCAAGCAGCTTACGCACAAAAAAAAAAAAAAATAAATTTAGGGACCAGA
>NW_006159888.1:553489-562611 GCF_000334495.1 Tupaia belangeri chinensis | reverse complement strand
GTGGCCATCCCCCCTGGGGGGTGATTTCTCACTTTCTGTCTCTCTGTCTCTCTCTGTCTGGCAAGCACACGCACCCTGTGGCAAAAACCTCTCCAAAAAAAATAATAATAATAATCAATTTAATTAAAAGATGGGAAAATGAGCTGAACCGACAATTCTCTGAAGAAGACATATGAACAGCCCAAAAGCAGATTAAAACATGCTCAACACTTCTTATCATAAGGGAAATGCAAATCAAAATCACAATGACATACCACTTCACCCCAGTCAGAATGGCTAAAATCTTTAAAAATGAAGAATGGTAAGTGCTGGCGAGGCTGTGGTGAAAGTGAACTCTCCTACACTGTTCGTAGAAATGCAAATTAATACAACCACTTTGGAGAATAATATGGAAATTCCTCAGAAACCTACAGATAGAAGTACCATATGACCCAGTAATTCCACTCTTACGTATTTACCCAAAGGCTAGAAAAACTCAGTCAGAAAAAAAAAAACTCACATATCCATGTTTATTGCAGCATTATTTACAATTCCTAGGACATGGAATCAACCCAAATGTCCAAAATAGATGACTGGATTGAAGAACTGTGCCGTTTCCACCCTAAGGACTACTACTCAGCCATAAAAATAAATAAATAAATAGGACTGTGACATTAGATACAAAGTGGATGAATATGGAAGACTTAATGCTAAGCAAAGCAAGCCAAACTATGGGAGACAGACTTGGTATGTCCCCACTACATATATACCGATTGCCTGCTCTCTATAGCAGAAACTGGAAGTTTGAAAGGTATAGTAGCAGGGAGGGCAAGGGAAGATACTAGAGATAGTAAAGACTGGGTAATACGGAGGTGGGGGGAATAAGGGAGGGAGGGGAAAATGGGAATGGGAAGGAAAAAAGTAAGTTTAATTGGCCAAAAATTGAAAAGCTATTTGCTGATGATAATGTATATAGCAATGTCTTGGTCTTGACTGATATGTATGGTATTCCTCCTGGAAAAAGTACACTATAAAGATATATATGATTACATGTAAAATAAAATGAAAAAGAACAAGAAAGAAAGGTTTTGGATTCAGTATGTGTCCACCAGATCACAAGAGCAAGAGAGGTTCAAATGCTTGGGAAGGAATGGGGGTGTAATTCCCTGGGTATTGCACCTTCATGACAGATCTCACACATTTTCATTTTATTCCTTAATCATCTTACTTTGACTTTTCAAAGTAGGTGTCCCTGTGGGTGAAGAACAGGTGAGTACATCAGAAAAGCCATGGTTCCTGTCATATTATTTAATGTATTTTGTATATTTATTTTTGAGGAAAAGTGAAACAGATTTCTAACACCCACCCAAGATGTCAAACAGCTGACCTGCCAGGTCTGGCAATCTTACTATAAGAGCAGGCCGTTTATTGAAGGGAATATGTCTGATCTTCTACTTGCTCATTCATTCATACCCATTTCTTTCCAGAAAGGATTGCAGGGGATGGGTACCACCATGTGCAAGGTTTCTCATCATCATGGCCCTGACATTTCTGTGAAATGTATCTAGTTGTCAAAAGCTAGCACAACATGGCATCTCAAAACCCTGACATCAGGGGAACAAGTCACCTCCCATAGTTTAACTACACATCATTCAGAATGGACCAACAGAGAAACTGAATATCACCCTAAGGAGACAAAATGGTTCCCTTTCCAAAATGAGATTCTCTGACTACCAACAGGCAGTTACTAAAAGGTAGCAGTTAATACCCCTGTAGGACATTAGCTACTGTAGTATCTAACCCAGTATACTTGTACTAACTTTTCTTTATTAAATTGTTTATCTATTAACACCTAACTTCTCCAGTGTTCTTTGAACTGGTTTTGACATTTGCTATGATCTGAATAATGATTTGTCCCTGGATGATTAATGTTCTGGAAACTTGGTCCTGAGTATAATGGCTTTAGGAGATAGTGAGTTTTTTAAAGAGATGTGGCTTAATGGAAGGACACAATTGGCTGGGGATGTGACAGGGACAAATAGAGAAAGTGGGGGGACCAGCAGTTGGCGTAATGGCTATGTCACTGGACACCCATGTAGTCAACGGCAGTTCGAGTCCCAGACCTGGTGACTTAAACTCACACTAGGCTCGTGTGCGTGTGTGCCCAAGATCCTGAGAGGAGAATGGAGGAGAAGGGATTGTGGCGTGGCCATCCCCCCGGGGGTTGATTTCGGTCTCTCTCTCTCTCTCTCTCTCTCTCTCTCTCTCTCTCTCTGTCTTCCTGGCAAGCACACACACCCTATAGCAAAAACCTCTCAAAAAAAAAATAGAGAAAGTGGGGATTTAAGTTTCTTCTCTCTTTGCACATGCTGGTCTTTCTCTCTGCTTCTGTCAGCCATGTTGCAATGAAGCACCAGAGTCTAGCCCCATGCCTTTGGACTTTTCAGCCACTAGAATTATGAGCCAATAAACCTCTATTTTATTTTTATTTTTAATTTTTCAGAAGGCATATTTGCTCACCAGAGAAAGAGAAAGAGAGAGAAGGACAGATGGACAGAAAGAGAGGAAGAGGGAGAGGGAGACAGCACTCCCCAGCAGGGCTTGGTCATGCCACAATCCCTTCTCCATTTCTCCATTCTATTGGGATTTGGGACACACGTGCAAGTATGTGCCTGTGTTTTTCAAGCCACTGGAGCCAGGATTTGAAACACACATTTGGCCATATGGGCTTCAGCTCCCTTAATCCCCAGGTCCCTATTCTTTACAAGTTACTCAGCCACAGGTATTTATGTTTAGCGAAACAATGATCAACTAATACAAAGTTTTACTGGTTCTATCATAAGTTAATGAGCTGAATAAGTTTTTTGACATATTTTTACTTTATATTTGTACCAGTCATCATTGTTAACCTTAGAATAATTACACCTTAACAGACTAGACACTATAAAACAAGGTATCTCCCCAACAAACGGGGAGAGTCAAATAGAGGCTTAAACTGCAGCTGTGCTATCTACTAGTTGGAACAATAAACAGGTGACTTTACCTCCTAAATCTCGAGCTTTTGTACCTGTCAGATGAGGACAATATGTACCTTGCTGATTTGTCGTGAGGATTAAATGAGCTGATGCAAGAAGGCATTTCGCATATTGCCTGACCTACTATTGCATATATTGAGAGTATTACTGATAACTCTTGGAGAGTCTGCTTATAGGACCACCCCGTGCCTTCCTATAGTTAAGGAGACCGAGAGTGGAGACACTGGACTCAAATGTGAACTGAAGAAAGGTAAAGTTGGAATTGAAGCCGTGTCTGTGGGGATCGCCTCAGACATGTGCATTAAAAAGTAGAGAAACTAGTTTGAAAGAGATTAAAGTTGATGTGCAGAGAAATGAAAATAGAGGTCCTGAGGCAAAAGAGGAAAAATAGAGAGAGAGAGAAAAAGAAAGAAGCCAGAGTAATGAGGCCCAGGTCCCTCCGTGCCTTGGGATCCACCAAGAACCCTGAATGCTTAATATAAATCTTTCTTTATAACTTAAGCTACAATGAAATTCTGTCACTTACAACCACATGGACTCAGACTATTCTTGTTGCTCTTATTACTACTACTATTATCCCAAGGACGCTGCGAATAAGACAAGGCTCCTATTATTAGCTGTGCGGCCCAGTGGGTTCCAGAAAGGACAGATGCTAACCAAGATTGTCCTGGATTATCCTGCCTTAGCTCATCCTGGTCCTAGAGGTCCAGGGAGGCCAAGTCTCAGAAGGCACCTGCTTCTGGGAGAGGGGCCTAATAACCTGGGGATCACCCATTTCTGCATGACGAAAATTAAGTTCTCTTTCAATAATGGGTTCTGTCACTCAATCCCCCTCCCCAGCATATGCCCTTTTCAAAATGTCCCGACAAAAGAGGACATCAAGCAAATACTCTATCCTGGCAGGAGAACCCAACCTTAGTAAGTGCACTTGCTTCGGCCTTCTGTGTGTGCTTAACCAGGGAAGGTGTTTGCTTTATAAACCTCACCTCAGCATTCCTTCTGAGAGATAGCTTTCTGAGTTCATTAAAACATGCAATTTTTGGTATATCACTTTTTCATTTTATGTACACTAAGTGCATAGATATGAAGGGCACAATTCACATTGGTGCATGTGTATGTCCATATAGCCATGATTCAAATCAAGACAGAGAGCATGGACTGGCCCCATAGTGCAGTGGTTAAGAGAGTCAGATCCTGAATGGCCGACTGTGGTTCAATTCCAGTACGAACAGCTTGAAAAGCAGGCTGGGTGCATGTGTGTACATGCCCACAATCCTGAAAGGAGGGAGGAATGGAAGAAAGAAAGATCGCAGTATGATCATGCCCCACTGGGGTTTTTTTCTCTCAATATGTCTCTCTCTCTCTCTCTCATCTCTCCCTCTCATCTCACATGTGCCCTCTTGCAGTTAAAAAAAAAAAAAAGAAAGAAAAAAGACACAGAGCATATCCAACAACCTGGAAGCCTCTTCACAGCCCCCGCTGGCTCCACCGGACAATCACCGCTCTGATTTCTATCACCAAATACCCATTTGGCCTCTTCTTGAACAATGTATACGTAGAGCGGTATACAGTATTTTCACTTAAGCATAGTTTCTTTCGCTCAGAATTGTGTTCTGAGGGTCATTTCATTGTCGCACATATCAGTGGTTCATTCCTTGCTACTGCTGAGGAGCGTTCTGATGTATGGAGATACTGCAACGCGGCTCAGCCATGCATCTATTGGACCCCCGGCCTGTTTTCCTGTTTCCAATTTTGTGCTATTTGCATAAAGCTGCTATGAATAGTCTTATATAAGTCTTTGTGTGGACATATATGTGGACATGTATTTTTATTTCTCTTGGATATGTACTTAAGAATGGAATTGCTCTATTTGAAATTGCCCAAAGCATGTTAAGTACAGAAAAGCATCCCCAAGTGCACCCATCACCACTAAGAGCCCCCTGAGCCAGCAGAGCTGGTCTTGCTCCTGCGCCTGCTTTCCAGCAGCAATTAGAATCCCTTCCCCAGGGATGAGCCTCTTGCTCTTGGCTCTCTTTAGGAAGCTTACTCAAGGAAGACTAATGAAAATTATAGCTATTTATCCACCAAAGCTGTGAAATTATACATTATGGCCCAGAGCTCCAGGTCATTGTACTGTGACAAATAGGATGGTTTCTTTGAGTGCCCAGGAGTGAAAACCAGCACACAGAAGGAAATGCATGTCTAAAATTCTTTTCCCTCCTTCCAGTTGGCAGAAGAAAAAGCTATGAATACAGCTTAGTATATTTTAAAAGTATCAATCAATGCTTGTTAGGAGATTCAGAGAAAAGATGCCTTTACATCAACACTCAGCCTCCAAAATTTAATACAGGATTCCAAAGTAAACAATTCTTCACAGAGAGCATCCTCTACCCGATTGTAGACCACATGGTTTTGAGTCCTTGGGCTCCCCCTGCTGACACCAGAGCCTGAGCTCAGCTCAGAACGACAGGGGGCTGTCACTGCTGCCAGGAACATTTCTCAGTGAGAAAGTTCGACTTTCTCACTGAGCTTGAAGAGATGAGAGAGAGCCTGGCACAGAGAGGCTAAAGCACTGCCCAGAGGGGCGGGAGTACCTCTTACAAAGCCAAGGAGCCCTGAGATACCAGCTGTCTGGAAACGTCCTCAGACGAAGCTTGACTGGAGCCAGGAGAAAGCGAGACCCAGTGGAGATCATGAATTATGTGGAGAAAGGGGCTAGCTCTGCCGTGCAGTCTTGGGAGGAAGGTCCATGTACAAGGGCTGTACTCTGTGTGTACATTTGTGAGAGAATAAGAGCGAGTCTCAGATGCGAGTATGTGGGGGTGGGAAGTGAGTATGTGAGAGTGTGAATCTTATGTGTATGTGTGAGGGTGAGTATGTGAGGAATGTGTGAGACTGTGAGTCGGGAGCAAGTACATGTAAGTGTCAGTGACAGGACAGGTGGGAGGTTGTTTAATTGTATGTAAGTGTTTAATTGTGTCAGTATGTGTGTGTGTGAATCTGAAGTGGTTGTTTGTGTAAGTCTGTGTGTTTCCGAATGTGTGAGCTTGTGTCTGTGAGTGTGTGTCCCTGAGGCTGGGTCTGGGTAAGTCTGTGTGTGTGTGTGTGTGTGTGTGTGTGTGTGCATGTGCATATATGCAGGACCTCACTCCTGCTCCTGGACAGTTTTTCAGTTCTTTGTGTGCATTCAAGATGGAACTCAGGATGAAGTGTCTGAGTTCCTGGCAAGCCAGAGGTTGTGGGTTCAATTCCACCTTGCACCATTTCTAAACACCATCAAAGACAACTTATACCTTTTGCATTCACCCTTGCAGTAACTTACAAAGTTGGGGGGGGGGGTCTGAGGGTCTTGTGTTTGTTTGTTTGTTTTTTGCTATAGGGCACATGCACTCACCGGAAAGACAGAGAGAGACAGAGAGACAGAAAGCAAGGAATCACTCCCCAGGGGGGATGGCCATACCGCAATCCCTTCTCCTCCATTCTCCTCTCAGGATCTTGGGCACGCATGCACACGCACCCGACGTGGGTTTAAGCAACCCGGTCTGGGACTCAAACCGCGGTCAACTACATGGGAGTCCAGCGACATAGCCATTACACTAACTGCTGGTCACAAACAAAGTTTTTATTCCACTTCTCAGAGGAAGAAATAGGCCTAGGGACCATGCTGTAACAGAAGGAACTAGTTCCTTGCTTACTTCTGTCCTGTCTCTAACCACCAACCTCTGGCCATAGCACCACAACCTCAGTGGGCCAAGCATACAGGCCCCAGGCTCCCTTGGAGGAGAACCTCAGGCACCTTTAAAAGTGCCACATGAAGAGGAGAGCTGGAAGGCATAGGCGGCACTGAAGGCGCTGAGCAGGAAGGGGTAGCTGGCAGCCACCAACTCTTCATGGTCCCTCTCCCTGGAGCCTACATTCTGGATTGCCCAAGGCAACTGCCACTGAAGGTCAGTGGTGATATGAACCTGACCTGGTGCAGTTTAGTGGTGCAAGTGGAATGAAGATACTGTGCACTTCGGCCTCTCTGCACTTACATCCAGTGCACGTCAGTCAGGAACACATGCTCTGTGGGGAGCTGGGGCGCTGTGGGTTTTCTGTTAGAGGCCACCCTAGGGAGTCGCACCTGCACCTGTGCCAGACACGGGAGACAAGGCAACAGCTCACTCCTTAGCATTCAGCTGGTGACTGCTGTTTTCTGTTGCCTTGCTTCATACTTGGCTGTTTCCACTTCAGAATGAGTCTTAGCCTTTTTCTGTCCCCAGTTAATGCATTATTGAAAGGCTTCGTGATCGCCAGAGTCATGCATATGGAGAAGCCCTCGCTTTGTGGTTATGTAGATTCTTTCTGGCCTCTGAAGTCCACTGTCAGCCTACATGGAGTGACTCCAGCTGCCGTCACTGCTGGGCTGAAAACCCCTCACAGAATGAAGACAGACGGCGTAGCCCAGCCGCAGCCTAACCAAAACCAGGAGACATGGCACAGCGGCGCCAGCCCTTCTCAAAACTGGTAGTAGAGTTAAAACCAGTCGAATTCCACTGGGGCAAAAAGAAAAAACACAGTGAGATGCAGGGGTCATGCTCCTGAAAATAAATAACAATTACTAAACTGCCCCAGGGCAAGCCTATCAGCCCCCTCCAGGAAACAGAAGCTCAGAAGTCAGATCCTGGCCTCCGCTGGCAGGCAGGCTGCACAGCTGGCACCCAGTATGCTTTGGTTTGGCTCAGCTCAATGAGTACAGAGGCCACCTCAGTCACTGGCTCCACACCAGGCACAGGGAGCTGATGGGACCATCCCCTGCCTTCATCCGGCCCAGCTCAGTGGAGAGATGACCCAGAGACAGAGCATTTCATCTCTGCCATTAGTCTGTGGATTGATCCTCTCATTGAGCGCCTGCTGTGGACCTAATGCCAACAAACTTCTGCCCCCACAGAGCTCATGTTGTGGTGAGACAGAGAATAAAAAATAAGTCAAACATGGCAGGACAAAAGGTAATGCATGATAATGAGAGAGATCACAGCAGGGAAGAGGGCAAGTGGTGCCTGGGAGCAATGGGTGTTACACATTTAAACTTTTTTTTTAAGTTTAATTGCTTATTTCTTTTATGAGTAAGAGACACAGAGAACACCCCCAACGGAGTCTTGACATTGCAATACACTCCCAGCCTCAGCCATCCCTCCACCGTGGGTACGCACATGCCTAACATACTCAAGGAGGTCTCTGGGTATGTGAACCTGGAACCTCCCATGTGGGCCAGCCTTGCAGAGTGTCATGTTTTACTACTGAGCCACTTTTAGGCCGCCCTTTAAATACTTTAAACAGAAGGGTGGGATGTCTTCAGTGGCTAAAGCAGCATCTGCACAGACACCTGGAAGGGATCTGGGAAGGTGAGGGCATGAGCATGGTCAAAGGGGACAGCAAGTGCAGGCCTGGGGTAGGGACCTGGGGAGCACTCACAAACCAGGGACCAGCAGAGAGACCCTGTTGGAGGCTGAGGGGAACAAGGGGAGCCGTACACAGCCTCACTCCAGCTTTCTAACTGTTCTAGAGTTTTTCTGAAATGTTGCTGCCTCAGCTAGTGAGAAGAGTAATGCCCTTTGAGGAGGCTGTTATAAATTTCCAGGGGCCAATTCTGGTTCTCACAAAGATTAGGAGCATGGGCCAGGTGGTGGCACAGTGGTGAAGGTGGCTGATTGTGCTGTTTGAGTACCAGACCTGGTGGCTGGAAAAACATACCTGGGCATGTGTGCATGCGTGCTTGAAATACCAAAAGGGAAGAGAAATGGAGGAGGGATTGTGGTGTGACCAGCCCCTGCAGGTGGCTGCTCTCTCACCACACCTCCAGCTCCACACCATCTCTCCAGCAAGCACATGCACCTTCTGGCAAAAAAAAAAAAAAAGTGGGAGCATGGCTAGCATTGCCTGTGGGACTCACTGAGGATGAAGGCTCTGTGCATGCAGGAAAACTCTACCCCAGGAAGAGCTATCATATCCCAGACTCTCCAAGGTCCTGCAGGCAAGCAGGAACCTACTCACAGGTGCACAAGCACAGACCTAACTCTACTTCACAAGCAAATTGGGGCATCTGTGTCCAGACAACATGCAAGCCAT